>NW_019091250.1:0-412404 GCF_002217175.1 Folsomia candida | reverse complement strand
CAATCTATCTCCTGAGAGTGGTACACCGTTAGTAATCGGTTACCGTGAGATTACACATTCCAACCTCTTTTTCACCAATTAATTACGTTTCCTAATTCATTTGCATAGCATGCCCAAAATAACTGGGAGTGAAATGAAACGGTGTAGCCTCAACAGTTTTTGTGCTACAAAGTCCTAGTTAATTTTAACGAAAAGCCAATTAATTTCAGAGTAGAAACCAATTTTTGGTTTTTGAAAATTTCCTCCCTCTACAGTATTGCAGCCCCGAAGACGCGGCCTCCAGCCATCGCTTGAAGAACGCACGGAATTCGTGGACAAACTGTCGCATTCAGGGGTCAGAGATTTTTTTGAAGCCTTCACACTTTTGAGGGGCTTAGAACACACTTCTGCCCCAAACTTTGACCATATTTCATAATCCGAGAATTCCAATCCAGCAAGAAGGATTATAATTTCGAATTGGAGAAGAAGTCTGAGATTTGTTTTTTTAGCCACGCTTGCATAATTTTTTTTTGCACTATGAGTCCTGCTGAAAGGTCCGGTCGACTCCTTTGAATGGGATCTCATTCAGGGGATGTACCACGGATTCGAAAACACATTTCGAAGAAGTTTGGTTCCATCACCTTATCCCCATTTTGTCCAGAATTACCCAATTAGCTCTAACTTGTCAAAACCATCACCAAACCTGGATAATGTGACATTTTGACCTTTTTCTGTATTGGAAGATATCTTTCACCGATTTTTCGTAGATGAGGTTACCTCACCCTGCGTAGCACGGGAGCTATTGAATTCCTCTAGTCCGTCGGTCTGTCTGTCTGTCGTGTGTTAACGAGTTTTTTGCATCAATTGATACTAATTAGAGCCAGTTATTGGCATTCTTGACCGAGTTATTAGCACCACTGATATCGAACAATTAGCGACTCAAAATGGTGCCAAACAATTGAAGGAATAGACACAAAACGCACCAAAAGTGCAGACGAACCGGAAGAAATAACTATAATTTTTACTTTAAATTTGTCAAGATTTCATGTCAAAATTATGCCTCGTTTTCCCTCGTTTATTTTCCACCATTGGTGCAAAATTATATCACAGTTATGTAAATATTGTGTCCGCTCATTATGCACCATTAATGCAAAATTAAGTCAAAATTGTGGATCTGTTTTATCCGCCTGTTTTGCACCATTGGTGCAAAATTATGTCAAAATAATTCTCACAGGGTGAGCTACTTCTACCGTTACAACGGTTTATTTTGTTTATTAAAATATTCTTCAACAGTGAAAATTTCTTCATTTTTAAACCAATCCTCTTCACTTTTTTTGGAGCGTACCGCTTCAAGCGACCCCTGCATTTATTTAATCTGACTTTTTCTGGGGGACGGTCAGCATGTGGTAAGTACCACATCTCGAAGCATTAATCCCCAGGTTCAATTTGAGCACTTATAGGATAATCTTTTCGACACTGTCCCATGTGAGGCTAGTTTTCGTTGCAAATTCGGGAATTTCTTCGGATTCTAGCCTTCTGCGCATTCAGTATGGGTGGGGTCCTGGTGGACCTAATAAAATTTTCTTCGACTGTTTTTAATCGACCCAATGTCCATCAACGTTTTCATAGTCCGCTGGACTAAAATTAAGTTCACCTTCGACTGCTTTATTACTTTCCAAATTCGCAATTTCTCTCCCCATTTTTTGGTGAACAATAATCGCCGCCCGCGTCCTTTCTTGATTTTCCATGCTGACCTGCTTTGCAAGCAATTAAAAACCGATTTATGGTATTTATGCAAAATCGAACGAGGAAGCCAATGCACTTATCAGATTTTAATTATCTCTTGCGGTTTTGGAGATAAAAGCTACTTACAGCTACCTTGGGCATGCTATGTACACCAAGGGAATTCATTCACTATGTATTTAACAACCAACTCAATTTTCTTTCTGAGATTTGAATCAAATCATTGATGCAGTTTTTCATACTTCAAGGTAAATTTGTGGGATTTGACTTTTAACAACTCTACCATTCATTATTTTATAAATAAATTCCCAATTTAATTCATGACCTCATAATTTAAGGTCATTTTTATGACGCTTCCGGTGTAACCTCGACTGGAAAGGTGCTTCATGTGTACCTCTACTTCAACTTTTAGAGCATTTTGGGGACATTTTTTAAATCAAGTTTGCAAAAAAACCACACGACCAATTTTTTAGTTGCTCTACCCGATTTTGAAAACAAATTTGAATTCTATTGGACCGCCTTTAAGCGCGGGTGTCTCAAACCTTTCCACGAATAAATGGGACAGCCTGTATTTGCCTCGACCCCCACATCGGGACAAACACATTCCTAGACGATGTTTTTTCGAAGGGAATGCTGCGAAAACATTCTTTTTAAATGATCGCATTACTCATGGTCTAGGCATTATAATCAGAGCCAGTTTTACAGAAGAAGCGCATGTAAAAATGGGTAGGTTTAATTTTAATTCCTCGACCATAGCATACTTTTTGGTCCTGGATAAAATGCTAAAACTCGATGCTGCAAAATAACAGCGCAATTCAAAAAGGGGGCAAACAGTTAATGTCTTTGAAACAAAAAGCGATTAATTCAAAATCAAATGGTTAAGGCAACATGCTCAAACTGTGTTCTACCACGGTGTTTTATTAGGAGCTCTTAAATTCCTCCCCAACCAGGTTATCCCTAGGGTTACTCATCTCAACTCAAAGTACGTAAAATTACGAGATAAACTAGAAATTTATAAATTAAGGATTTTGTGGCATTAAAAATTTATTTCTAGTTTATTTTCGTGGCCACGGCCGGATTGAGTTCCAAGTTAATCGTATTATTTTACGTTGTTTAAGTTCAGATGCGTACCCCTATTGAGATAACTCGGTTGAGGGAGGAATTTTAGAGCTACTAATAAAACACAGTGGTTTCTACAGAAATGCGAAATTCTTCCGTGAACAGTATGTAATTAGAAATTTGGCACTTGCCACACGGGGATCGTCCATATATTACGTCATCAAAAATTCTGGATTTTAGTACCCACCCACCCAACGTATAGGGTAGAAGTGAAAACTCGCAAATTTGTAAGGCAAAATTCGAAAAGTGTAATATTGATGGAATTTTGGGCGCGTTTTCGTCTTTTTTATGCAAATATCTCCGCCAAACCTGCGCATTTGCAGATAGTTGCATTTGCAAATTTCATACTAATTTAATTTGTGATCAACTGACACCAGTTTCGTCGAAATCTGCGAGCATACGTTGGGAGACCTCCATTGTTAGTCCTAGTACAATCAAATTACCCAGAATAAAGAAAATCTTCGGGCAAGTACTGCAAAAGTTTACATACATATTTCAATATCGCGTGTGAGGGTAGCATATTACATTGATGTATATTGGTCACTATAATTGTTAAATGTAAAATGATGAATGTATGAAAATGTTTTGTGTGCATGTGTACAATTGCCCCATGACGTGGTGGTGGTTGCCATGGTGACGTCACAGGGGGAAAAGTGGGTACGCGTCAGTCTTTGTTCTAAAGTCGTAGTAAGTAAGTAGGTGGAAAGTCGTCCACACTTGAGTTTAAGTCATCGTGGTAGGGCGGACAAGAGTAAGAATTGTAGTTCTTTTTAATTGTTGCCCACGATTAATTTGTCAGTATAGTTAGTCACCAATCAACTCGTGTTGTTAGCAGAGCTCTGAATTAGGTTGACAATTGTTGATTTATTAGTAATTTGCCGTTTGGAATAAAATCCAGTTTAAGGAAATTACTAAACGTTTACTGCACTATTCACTCCGTCAGCTTTCTTTAAAACCCCGAGCAAGGCACAATTAAATATCTAGTAAGACACTATACTTCGGGTAGAAGATAGCTTGGTTTTTCATCCTTTTTGCCATTAGAATTTTCACTAATTTTCCATTGTTTTTTCACCACCATGATCATGGTAGGAATAACTATAACTGAAGATAGGGAGCGATGAGGGGATTTATTAGGAAGATTGGGATGGAGGGAACATACGGCAACTCATTCGGAGGGAACGGGAATTGTACAACCATAGCCATGGCTTTGGTTTAAATTCTAAGTATGTATTTATAACTTTTCATAAAATTAGCCTTTTCTAGGAACCCTTGAGTATGTGTTGGGGATTACTAGAGTTTCTACCTTATTAATCTCTTCGTACCCTTGCCTTTCAGCATTTCTCTTGCTTAATATCTCAAAGCCGTATTCATAATAATGAATCCACCTGTTGATGCCCCCTTACATACTTCAATTCAAACTTATCCAAGCATACCAAAGTTTTGAGTATGGAATGTTCTTCTGTTGGTTTTTTTAGAACATGTTACCTTAGTTGGTATGCATATTATTCACTAAATCAGTTTTATTCTCAATCTTAGATAGGCGACTCTATCATCGACATCATTTTTGTATATTTATATAGACATATAATACACATATAATTACGTGACCTATTTAATTAAATCGGAAATCTAGCATTTAAAATATCCCATAGTTTTGATAAGTTTGTGTGGCAAAATTATTTCGAAACAAACCTGTTAGCAACCAATATAGGTAAGAAATACATAAAATATTCAAATTTCGCTTTGGATACAATTCTCCTCAGATACTAATAAATACTTAATTGTCATTTTCAAAGAGTTTAGAATCATCAATGGATCTCAATCAAGGTACAAATATGCAGTGTCCTCACTGCTCAAAAGCCTTTAAAACCAGACGGGATCTTAGAACCCACCTCTTCACGCATGACGAAAACGCTCAAGTTAATTGCGACGTAAGTGAATTATGCTGTCTAATTACAAGTCTCTCTAATTACTAAGCCGAATTTGTAATTAATCAGGACTTCATAATTAAAAAAACATTTTATGATATTAAATCGAGATAAGTAATTGAACCTTTACTAAAATCTCTACCTAGCCCACCAAACCTCAAAAATTGATTGTTGGTTTTTATTGAATTTCTGATTAAAGCCTAGTACTCAGCTTTTCACAATTAGACTCAACTTCTCCACATATTTATTAAATTACCCCTTAACTTAAAATACTTCAATTCGCATCGGTTTGTCATGAATTGACGCATATTCTCAGTTATAAGTAAAATATCGCTTAAATTACATTATCTCCACAACAGTGGGTTAACTTTTTCACGTGTAGAAAACGAGCTGTGTACTAAGCTTAACAATTTATTAAAATAAGCTTACTCATGTATTTAAACCTTTAATTAATTCCATTGTTTAATTAATTAGAAAGCCCTGTCATAAATAAATAGGCTTATTATTAAACAGGATAAATCTATTTAGTTACATACTTTTTTTTACCACAGATTTGCACAAAAACACTAAAAAATCCTCACGTACTCAGCCGTCATATGCGAACCATGCACAGCAATAAAGCAAAACCAGTCTGTTCAATTTGCTCGCAACAATTCTTCACTGGAACATCTTTACGGGACCACACGAGTAGAATTCATGGAACGACGGGCGAAGGAGGTGAAACATGTAAAATATCTCAGGGACAATTTGTCAATGCAAAATATTTACAAAACCACACATAAAATTCACACCGCGAGGGAAGGCTCCCGACACCCGTGCACATTTCCAGGATGTCTCAAATCCTTCACTTTACGGCGTGAAGCTGTCAAGCATTTCAAAAATGTTCACATCCAGACGATCCGGCCAAGACACCCTTGCCCGTTTTTGGCTTGTGGGAAATCCTTTCTGAACAAGAAAACCGTCCGAATTCACTTTAGAGCGGAACACGACGAGAATCCGGTCCGATGGAGGTGCACCCTTTGTGGCGTCCAATTTAAGAATAAAAATCACCTCGAGAACCACATTGCTACCCATACGAAAGAAAAGAGCTACAAGTGTGAGACATGTGGGAAGACCTTTATCCGCCTTTCCCGCCTCAAATTGCATCAGGTAAAAAAATTTTGATTATGAAAAAAATCTCTCGAATCCTAGAATACAGGGTGTTTCTCCCGAGTTTGTGCTGCAAGCGAACAAAATCTGGTCAACCTCCTAACCACAAAGTACACAGATTTGTGTAGTATTTTATTTCCTTTCACGGCGAAATACACAAATGTGTGTACTGCATAAATTACCCTGACATCAAAATTTCTCAGATTATTTCTTCGGTAATTTGTGGAAAACTCGATGGGAAAAAGTGGATTTTTTTCGATATTTTTCTTCACAAACTTTTGAATTTTCCCCATATCGGCCAATGTTAAAAAGGGGATTTTTCGTAGACAAAATTTATGGTAGACAAAAGTAAATAAATATTTTGTGTACCCTTTCAAGTCGCAAAGTTTTGTCACGAATTCCTTAATTAATATGGTTCCGGAGGCAGTGTCAACGCAGTCTTTCTCATTGCAATCTGTCACTGTTTCTGATAATCTGGGCGACGTTTGCATAAGTTCGTCTAGTATTTTCGAGGAATAAAATGAATTTCTAAATATAAATAATTTATTCATACATAATTAAATGAGTATTGCTACCTGCTGATAATAATCTGTCAAGTGCTCGAAAATCTGACCGATGGGTTCCTGTACTACTGCAACTGGCGGCGAGTTGAGTGGGCCTGAAACAAAAAAATGATGGCTGCAAAAACAAAATGATAAAAGATTTAAATAACTAACCGTAGCCAACTGAAGAAGTAGAGCAAAATGAAGAGTCCAGCGTGACCTCCTCAAATATTTCGCCTTTGACCAGGAAATTGACGTCAGGGATTGTATGCTGCTCCAAAAAATGGGGAGGACTTCGTCATCAATTTCGGCTCCGTGACCGTCCTTCAGCACGATCTCATCTTCCAACTTTATTCCAAATTTGGATTTTACTAAAAATAACAACAAAAAGTAATTAACAATAAATTAACAATAAAAAAATAAAAATAACAATAAAAAGCATTTGCTAATTAACGTTTATCATTAGGAAACTTACATGTTTCTACGAAATCTTGATAATTGATTCGGGAGACAATTAATTTTTTGCCTCTAATGTCATTAGACACACGGACTAATTTCTTCTCCATGTCGCTGCTTGTGACTGAAAAGTCAAACTAATCAATTGAGCTTCCCGGGTTGAGACGAAGGGGATTTTGTCTCTATTGAAGGAGAAGAATCAACTCCGCTCTCATTTTAAGTTGGTGTTAATTTCAACACATTAAAGTTACAATTCTATTCCGTATCGGTGAGGTTCCGTATTAATATCTGCGGTGTTAATAATTTATGTGCGCGGATATAATTTTGGAGACAATATTATATCCGTGTCCGTTATGCTCGTTATCACCGAAGGCCGGTTATGTTTTTTTTGCTGATTTTAACACCGCTTTGCTAAGAGAGTACATAGATGAATATATTTTGGATGATGGTACTTCACTGCAGAGTTAAGTCGGTTTTTTTGGTAATCCGAGCCCCGATCCGTTTGGATAGGATCGGATATGTTTTTCGCCCGAGAACGGATCGATCGGATAGGATATTTTTATAGATAAAAAAAACGGATCAGATTTCTGAAAACCTTGATCCGACTAAGGTTTGTCGCTGGTTGTGAAACCAAATACTCGAAATTAGAATATTTGGTCTGGTCTGACATTGTTTGGATAATAAGTATTTTTTCATCCAAGAAACGGATCAGATCGGATATTTTGTCAATCAGTAGAAGGGATGGAATATTTTTGAAAATCCAAAAAAAAAGAATCGGAACGGATCGAATGTTTTTTCAATCCAAAAAAACGGATCGAATATTTACGAAAATAAAAAAAAAACGTATAGGAACGGATCGGATATTTTTTCAATCCGAAAAACGGATCGAATATTTAAAAAAATCCAATATCGGAACGGATCGGATTTCTGAAAATGCTGATCCGACCCATCTCTGCTTTGCATTTACTTCAGTTTAACGGATAATAGATACCCATGTGGAAAGCATGCCTGAGGCAACTTGGTTATTTATACTTGACAGCAGTCAGTTTGTTGGCAGGGTTACTTAGCTGGTCAAGATTATAAATACACCCCTCAACTCATTTGGATAATAAAAAGGCTGAAGAATTTTCCATTTTTCAAAATTTCTCGTAAAGATTGGAAATTAAAGTTAAAAGTTGGACCATGTCAGAAACGAGAACAACCTCTACCTCAAAAGCTTTACAAAATACATTGGTTCGTTAACCTTATTTAGCAACAATTTGAATATTCCGCCATACATGTTCTTTAATCATTTCCAGATACTTGGAAAAATTATCACCATCCTCGCAACCAGTGGGGTGAAGGAGGTGAGAAAGGTGTCTTCCCTGTGGGAATCGGTCGCCAATCCGATTCTAGGGAGACGGACGGTCTTCTCATTTATCAACCAGTATGGCCCGAGGGACTCAAATCCTTCCGTAAAAGTTCAGCTTTTACGACGCATTTATTTCAACTATGTCAGCCTTACTCTGGCTCAACGTGCCAATGATATTCTGGGGATAACAAATCCGCTACATTTCTCCGATTTTTTGGCAAAATATAAAATTTACATTGAAGAGTTAACTTTACACATCAATCACACACTCTAAACAAAATTGAGTAAAAAAGAGGATGACACAACAGTCGAGGTAAAATTTGTCCAAAATTGAGTAAAATTTGCCCAACGTTGTGCGAACAAGGTGCATCATCATCATAATTTTACTCAATGTTGGACAAATTTTACCTCGACTGTTGTGTCATCCTCTTTTTTACTCAAGGTTGGGCAAATTTAGTACAACTTTTTTTTAGAGTGCAAGTTTCAGCCTGTGATGGAAGGATTACAGGGGATGGGAAGTTTCACAAATCTTGTCAAATTTCAAGTTGAAGTTCACGATTTGGGATATGATTATGACACGTGTGAACTTAGCCCAGTCCAAATTTCCCATGACTTGCCTAATCTGAAGGAATTCAAGATTGTTAGTTACCGTATTAAAGGACAGGACGGGATTGGACCATTTTATCGAGAAATGACGACACTAATGTTGAAAATGGCGCGCAACTTGGAACGATTAATAATTTTGGATAATTTCTGCCCAGATTTGTCGAACTGTAAGAAATTGAAATATTTGGAGTGGCTGTGCAACCCGTACAAATGGACGGACTCGTATCTTTCTGAAATGTAAGTTGAATAAATGATACAAGTTATTTCATTTGAGCAAAGGCGGATTGATTTTTCACAGTTTTATTTAAAATGTCGAACTTTCAAAAGCGTAAATTCCAATTAACTAATGGCGTGTATTTTAAATATTTACTTAATTTTCAGGATCCTTTGCAGAGAGTTTGATATAACAAAATTTGTCGGCATGCTGGCCATGATTTCAAACACTTTGGAACGTTTAACCTTCGGTTTGAGAGATTCGTACTATTCGACTCCCCTGCCAAGAGTGCACTCTAAAAAAAAGTTGTACTAAATTTGCCCAACCTTGAGTAAAAAAGAGGATGACACAACAGTCGAGGTAAAATTTGTCCAACATTGAGTAAAATTATGATGATGATGCACCTTGTTCGCACAACGTTGGGCAAATTTTACTCAATTTTGGACAAATTTTACCTCGACTGTTGTGTCATCCTCTTTTTTACTCAATTTTGTTTAGAGTGTGGTGGTTAGTCGTTTTATAATTTTGCACCGACTTTTCTGAAATGTTGCATAAATTTATTGTTCGAGTAAAGTAGAATATCGCTGGCTTAGTGAGTAATTCAGCCAAGTCCAAATCGTGTCATTTTTTTCGCCAAAATGTTTTTCGCCAAACTGACCGGATACCTAATTGTTAGCAGTATTACTCACTAAGCCGACGATATGTACACTCTTAGCAACTTGGTAAATTACCAATGTTAATAAATAAAAACAAGCGGAGTAGATATATGACTCTACCGCGACGGAATTAAAAATTTACACCAGGTTGGTATAGATTTAGTAATAAAATAACACTTTTTGGTAATAATTTTGACACTAATTTGTGTTATTTTTTTTACCATATAGTATTGTTTTAATACCAAAGCATTACTATCGCGGTAGAGTCATATATGCACCCCGCGCAGTAATGATTCATTGAATTTTTGTTTAGAGTGTAGTGTACAAGGCATAATCCTTATGATTGCATATCTCTCTCTCTCTCGATTCTTCAAAGTGCATGGGGTGGTTTGATCGTTAGAGGCTAATATTTCCTAAAAATTCACTATTGGACCTGTTTTTTCGTTGTACATACATACCCACCTTTTTAGAAAAATGGGCGAAAAAAAACAATTCAATGCAGAAAAGTACTTATTTTTTATAAAAAAATAAAGCTTTTCAGTAGTAGGTAAAGCAATCGATAACCAGCTTGTTCCTATTATTTGGTCATTTCTTTAGGAAACTTAAATCTAGCTTAATTATACATCTCTTTTTACAGATTGATCCTCACACCATACCAACTCTTAAAAAACTGGAAGCCTTATCCTTGCCAGCTGTTAATGTTCTTGACCTGGATTTCGCAAACCTGACCTCGGAAGAACTACCCAATTTAAAACGTGTCAAACTGACCACCACCATTCGTACCCCATTTGTAGAGAGATCCCTCCCAAACTATCTCTTTATGGTTATGCCGTCAAGGACTATGGTAATAGAAGATTTAGAGATCGGACAACTCGTCGGATATCTCGCAAGATCGGTTTTTCCAAATTTGCCTTGAAACACTTGACCATTCAAGTTTCTGGAGTATTGGATGAATCCACAGATCTTGATGGCTGGAAAGGATTTTTCAGAAATTTGTACCAATCCCCGATAAACATATCGCGATTGACAATTTATATGGGAATCTGGTCATCATTTTCTAATTTAATGGGGGCGATGGATGTTATGGATGACCTAAATCCAGTGGAGGGTAAGAATGGTGGAACTTTTAAATTTTGTATTTTTATCCACCATGTTAAAATCCTTATCTCATAAACAAATTGTGAAGGTGCAGGTTTCAAAAATTAAAATTAGTGCTACTTATTTTATGAATAACCCTTTCCTTTACTAAAGGGTGAAACGAGGCGAAATCCCTTTATGGGAATGTCTTGTCTGTCCGTGTCCAGGATAACTTTAGAACCGATGCGGTTTTCGCTAATGTGTTTCGAATTTTTGATGTACGGATGAGTTCAAAGATGGGCTTTGTAGGTCATAAGGTCACGGCGCCATGGTGATGACTCCAATGTTCGAAGATGTCGAAATTTTTTATTTTGACAGTTTTAGACGTAGTTTTGGGCGGGGATTTCAAAAATTGGCATCATTTTGACGCAGATTTCTATTACAGCATACATATCTTTCACTGGATAACTGTTGCATTCGGGTTCTTTTTCGTTCACGAGAAGGCTTGACATTTGACTTCATTTTGACAAAAAAAAATAGTTCAAAAATATAACAGGTGCAAAAGTTTTAGCCGAATTGTTACCGAAGGGAGAGTGACGGAAAGAAATTTTCCGAACGCAGCGTGTGTATGTATGACCGTGTGTTTTCACTCCCCTGCTACATTTCGTTTGCAACGGTTTATTTAGTACTTATTCTGAATTTCATTGTGTTTCCTTATTTGTATTTAGATCTCAAGTGTCAGCATCATTAATGGAGCCCCCCAAACTCACAATTACCAATATGACTCACAACGCACCAAGTTCGAAAATGTGTTTCGAACTTGGCAGCCAAATTTATCCTTTGTGGGATACGAGGTATGGAATTTCATATTTTTAGGAATTAAAGTGTTTTGATGATATTATAATCTAACGTATTTACTACTTGTTTATTATTAAAGTTCAAACTTCCCGCGGCTACTCGAATGAAGAAATTCATCAAGGAAAATAATTTGGGCGTTAGTTTTGTAGACAAAATTGATCACTGATACAAGTTCTACCGTAGATATTGGCTTGTGAAACTGCTCGTCAGGAAGCAATGACGATATTAAAATATGCAGCCTACACTGAAAATAAAGTCTTGAAAATTCGTTTAAGTACTTAAGGTTTGCACTGTTTACAGATTAAAAGTGTTTCTTGTTGCGTGAACAAAGTTACTTTCATGCATATGCACATGCTCATGTAAAACATGGATATTACATATGTATTTCATGCATAGTAAGTAAAATATGGATTCATTTTACTCATTTAGTTTCCACCATTGATGAAGATTAGATCATAATTATATAAATATTTTAATCGGTTATTTTGCGCCATTAAAACTAAATAATGTCAAAATTGTGTATCTATTTTAACCGTCTATTTTAACCGTGTACAAGGGGTGCAAAATTATGTAAAAATAATTATTACAGGGTGACCTACTTCTAACGTTACAACGGTTCATTAGCAAATATTAACAACAATTGTAAACATTTGTAATATTTGAAACTTTAAGGCAAATCGGGATCCCTAAAGTGGTCGAGAATTGAATCCCTCGCATTGGGAAAAATATCCAATAATCCATTGTAAAACGGACTTCCCTCGTTCTGTCGTGAATTTCCTGGACGTTTGAAACCAACCCATTTCACAGACTCAACAACTCGACCCGGATTAATTGTAAGTTGGGATGGAAGAAAAAGATGAAAACAAGGAACGGCCCTACATCTCGAAGAAACATGTAAAGTTTCCAGGACCGGGAAACAATTTGAGTAATCAATCCGTCCAAAATTTCCTGACTCGAAACTACTCTCAAATTTTAGACTGCGATAGAATTCACTGTTACAAATCCTTAAAATTTTCAAAGCAGGAAATGCCGGGAAAATCTAGCCCAACTGGGTGTGAGGTAATATATCGATACAAAGGTTTTCCAGACTGAGAGAATGTTTTTTTAACAAGGTGTACATAATTGTAGGAATTTCGGAAATAAGATCATCATTATGGTCGAGTTTAATCGCATAAAACGCAAGTTTCTTCAAAGGACCGGGAATTTCCAGTAAGCATTCCATATTGTTGTTGTCTAAGCCTCCAAACAATTCCAAGGTGTTCAGTGATCTGAAAATTAATAAAAAATATTTAGTCTCCTCTAAGTCTATTTAAAAAAATCAATTGGGTCTGGCATCGACGAAAAGTAAAAGATATGTTAATTCCATTATTAAGCCCACTTTTTTCTTATGAGTTACCAAAAAAACGAGATAATTCAAGGCAAACATCGATGAGGGTATTCATGCAGTGTGGGCATGTGGGCAGAGCCAAAAGTTCGCAACTAATTTTCCGCACAGAAAACTTGTTGCAAATGTTGTGAAATTTATTATTTTGCGATACGCTACTCATATAATGAATACCCCCAATACATATAACACCCAACGACATTTACGAGCTTGTAAAATTGTGCATGTTTAATGAATCCCTCTCCAATCCTGAATTTTTGTCAATATTCCCTTCCAAAATTGACACTTACCCCGGAAAGTTTTTCAGGAAACCAGCCTTTCCCAGTTCAAGTAGGTGACGAGTCTCAATTTGTATCTGTTCTATCGCTGTGAACGCTTCCGTCACTGCGTGGCCAATCCTCTCGAGCGATTCATTTCTAAGTTGGGCTGGATAACTGATTTCCAGTCTTTTCAATTTCGAGAAGCTCTTCCCGCAAAGGGATGGAAAAACATGGTAATTTTCCCATTTAAACTGTAACCTTTGCAGACTCGTGGGCGACATGCGAATGAGTCTGAGAACCGAGTCCTTCTGCCACTGAACGTGATGTGGGGTGAGGAATTGGATCGAAATTGATTTCATCTTGCGAACAGGATCAAACGTTTTGGGGTCAAAGGACGGCTCAACGTATTCACGTTGGCTGTATTTGTAGGAAAATTTTATGTCAATGTTGACCGGGCAAAATTTTAGTTTTTCTGCGACAACGTCATGATCGGTCGAGTTTTCTGGATGGAATTCAATCCCTATCTGCGTCCTGAGCTTGAGGGCGTGTGTGGCACCTACGTGCCACGATTTGGACACGAAACGACACTTTTTGATGTCAGGAATTGATAGGAATTTGCAAACTAGTGGAATCACCTGGCAAAGCAAAATATAAGTGTATCATAATCGCACTAATTCTAAAATTATCTATGTGCACGGGTTTCTTAATTCTAAAGCCAGCTATGTGCAGTCAGTGCTTAATTCTAAAAGGTGCTACATAAGTGCAAGGGAAGAACCAATGGTGTGAACAGTACACTTAGCTGATTTCAGAATTAACGAACGACTGCACATAGCTGATTTTAGAATTAAGAAACCAGTGCATATAGATCATTTTAGAATTAGTAGGACGATATGTAAATTACTGGTGAAAAAGCCAAAAAATCGAAAGTGTTGATGATATGTATCGTCGGCTTAGTGAGTAATGCAGCCAAGTCCAAAACGCCGAAATCAAGCCAATAGCAACTTACCAGTAGTAAGTCACCTATTTTGTACGGGACTAGGTCTGATTTCTTTTTGACGTGTTTTGGACTTGACTGTATTACTCACCCAAGGATATACGGAATTGTCAAAAAACATGGGAACTAATTTTTTTCTTAAAAATTCATAAAAAATATGTTCGAGGCAAAAATGTATAATTTTTCATTAACAAGACGTTTTTCCAAAATTGTATAAGACTAGCTTCGGAGAAAGAGGTACATGGTCCTAACGGTGTTGTCACAAAACCAAAAACGCTCTTACACGTGTACGCGCGTTTTTTCTCAAAGTGCCCCAAATTTTTCGTTTTGCCCCAAACGCACGGAACGCTGATTGTGACGCTATTATCCTGCCGATTTTCTCCACACATGGCATGTAATCCTAATTTAGGGTCGGTCAGAGCGTTCCAGAGAATTGACCGTTTAGGCTGAAATTGATAATGCCAACTACCTGAAATTTTTGGCAATGTTTTTCGTTTTTTAGAAATATTTCCAAAATTTATGAAATGGTATTGTTCCAGCTGCATATCTCTACAGAAACCCTATATTCTGGTTTGAACGCCGTTGGAGTGAAGCCTCTAGCTCAAGTATTAAAGGTACTTTGTAGGAACATCGACGACGGTCGAAATTGCTACAAAGTGCCCTTAATGCTAACTTTCCTAATGACCGCTTGTTTTATTTGCTTCAAATTTTGGTATGTTATTGACCCTTAGGAGGCGAACATAGTTAAATTACCCCAAAGTCGAAATCGACCTGAGTGACCTTGTTTTAGAGGTCAGCGGGACAAATCAGAAGATAAAGTCTCACATATGTCCTATGTGGGGTGACCAGTCTACTCACATAAAAGAGATAGCCAGGCCAGCGGCGGTAGCACATTAAAGGCTAATTGCCGACAAGTCTCACATATGCGGTATCGTTCGAAAGGTCTCGGTGAGGGGATTCATAATATGTATACGCTGTGGGGTCTTGGACCACTCTCTGATGTTCCAGAGACAGGAGAATACTTTTGAGTTTATGTGCATTGATTGTCATATGAGGTCCCAATCTGCTGCAGTGTTAAATTTTTGAGAATTGACAATTTTACTTCCGAAGCTAGTCATAAGCTTGTTATTTAACTGAAAATTGAAACTTATTGCATGTAATTCTCATGCATTTTGGGGAAAATAATTTCCCATGTTTTTTGACAACTCTATACAATAATGAAGATAAGTTAATAAATAATTTTTCGAAGTTAGGATGTAAAACCAGGTTTTTTACATCAGGGATAAGCTCTGGATCCTCCTCATCATCAGAATAAGGCATGGAATCCCCTCCCTGCAAAATATTTAAGATAATCAAAAAAATAAACAAGAAGCATCTATGTTCTCAATTGTTTCGCACCATTTTGAGTCTCCGATTATTCGATATCAGTGGTGCTAATAAGTCGGTCAGGAATGCCAATAACTGGCTCTAATTAGCATGAATTGATGCAAAAGAGTCGTTAACAGACAGACGGACGGACGGACGGACAAGAGGAATTCAATAGCTCCTCTGCTGCGCAGGGTGAGCTAATAACTATAATTTTTACTTCCAATTTATCAAGATTTCATGTCAAAATTATGGCGTCTTTTCCCTCGTTCTTGTTAAGTTAGAAACATTGGTCTCCAACCTATAAATAGATCATTCAATTCGTTTTGTTAGATATGTACGTGATCATATTATTTCATCACAATGCGTATTTTTGTGTGTACCAAATCCATATCCAACGATAAACTTGCGTACCATGTGTGCCTCTTTATTTATTAAGTAGCGCAAGCTACTTTATGCGATCGGTTAGTTAGTCTGTCCGTCCGTCTGTCTGTCTGTCCTACTGTCTGTCTGTCTGTCTGTCCGTGAGTACTAAAACTCGAGAACGGTTTGTCGCAGCGACCTGAAATCTTTAACACATGTTCATCACGGGGGTGGGGTGACACCCTATTAAGGGGGTGTGGCCACTGTGTCGACATCATGTCGAAAAACGTCGCCATGGCCTAATTTCTGGATTTTTTGGGCGATTTGCATGAAATTTGGACAAAACATGTTTTTTAGTGTTGTCGACATGTCGCAATATGGCGACTAAGGTTTCGACGACAAATTTTATCGCCATGCCCTAATTTCGGCATTCTGCGGTCGATATGCATGAAATTTAGGCAAAACATGTTTTTCTGTGTTGTCGACATGTCACAGTATAGAGCATGTGGTCAATTAATTAATTAATCAATCATTAATCAATTAATTAATCAATCAGTCAATCAGTTAATTAATTAATTAATTAAAGTAATTAATTGAGAATTAATTTGAGCTTTATAGCGCAAATTAATTCTCAGCATTCTCAGCATTCTCAGCATTATTGCGCTACTTATGTATCGTGCTTTGCCGCAATTTATTTAATATGCATCGACTTGGATGCACTATAAATTTGTAATGATGAGAGGAGAAAATTATGATTTGCAAAACAATGCAGGTTTTATCCATGGGAAGATAGGCTTTTGTTGGTAAAGTATACGTACACAAAATAAAATGTGGATTGGATAGAATACCAAATCACATAAATGGATCACACGTGCATAAATGGATTCCGTATCTTTAGACACACCCATGTATAAATCAATGAATGTATGTGTGGTGATGAATATAATTTTGGTGGTGAGAGTATGCAAGATAACCCTGCTTATCGACAAGAACTGCCACGTCGACAAAAAACTCCATCCTGAGTAGCCATTTTGTGGAATACTTCTTTACAATATGTTGAGTGTTAAAATATGTAGCATTCGTTTTTTTTCGCTAATTTTTGCGTAGATTTTTATTTGCGACATTTCCACAAGAGGTGCAGTGACGACTAAAACTTATTCATCAAGAGCTGTTCTTATATGAATTTAGTGTACATATCGTAACTTCGAGACGGTTATAAATCTTGTTACCGGAGCCAGCGTAAGTTCTCGTCACACAAGTTTTTATTATCATTTAATATTGAGCTGAAGGTTTGCAAGCTATATATTCCTGTCATATTACTTAATTTAGAAAACATAAATTCAAGATAAACACAAGACAAAATATTTTTTGGTACACGTTTTTTTATGAAAATATCTGATCAGTTTTATTTAATTTGCAGATCCTTAACAACCTAAATTTACTTAATTCGTGTAAAACAGAAAAAGTTAAAAAAAATAAAATAATTGTAAAATGTTAAAATGGCAAAAGTATTGTTTCGTTATGCCCCTCAGAGATACCTAATTACTCAAATTTAATAAAAATATTAACATTATTTTAAAATTAAATTAAAGTAGCATTTAAATTAAAATAACGTTTACATACATTAAAATGACATTTAAATTAAAATAACATCTTAATTCTAACAATATTTAAATTAAATCAACCTTTAAATTACAATAGTCTTTCAATTAAAATTTCAGTTTAAAAATTCCGAGTGAACAATGGCATCTTCACAGTCGGAAGGAATACTTGAAAAAACTATTAAGGAAAACTTCACCGAGCTCAGAAATGCGTTGGCTGTGAGTGGGAATTTGCTAAGCTGTCTCGAACAGAATAAAATTATCACGGATGAGAAAGTGGCATCTTTGGTAATTTATTAGTAATAATTTATTACGTATTATTCACAATCTTAAATTTACTAATCGCAATGTAAACATTTCTGGTTAATTAAAGTCTTTCTATTTAAGGGAAAGATTGACGGAAATGGAAATAAGGCGGAGGCATTGCTTAAAATCCTTCGTGATTCAAGAACCGATTCTGACATACCCGTGATTATGAAAGCTCTCAGTGACGACATTAGCAGCAATAGCAAAGTTCTTAAAATATTTGAGCAGTCCATGGCAGGTATCAAAAAGAGGTTTAAATATGTTTAGATAATTTATGAGCAGGACATTGATCAATTTGTAAATTGTGACTCTAATTATGAACAAGGAGCAGCATCTTGTCTGATAAACAGTTAAACGTTATAATTTCTAAGTTCCCGCAGGAAATTTTGCCGCGCATTGAGTTACATTGAGGATATTAATTACGAGGTCGAATCTTTAGCGACATTAGCAGAAAAAATTGTTTGAAAATTGGCTTGTGAATTTACGGACCTTCAATAGTTTCCCAAGTAGAAATTGGGAAAATTCACGTAAAATTCACGTGAAATATCTGTCACTTGGCCGCAATTGTCACATGGAATTAACGTGACATAGACGATAAGTGTGAACTTCACGTGAAATTCATGCAAATTTCAAATTTACCTGAAATTCACGTGAATTCCATGAGACAAATGCGGCCAAGTCACACATAGTTTACGTGAATTTTCCCAATTTCTATTTGGGTTAACCAGATTGTGTTCAAAATCACATCGTAATGCGATCAGGGAATGTCCATATATGACGTTGTCATTTTAGTGAGTGAATGGTTTTGGTCTACTTATTTTGCGGCGTTAAAATTCCTTATCCCTTAATGTTTACGTTGGGTGCTAAAATCGATAATTTTTGATGACATAATATATGGATAATCCATCATGCAAACTCCTAATGAATATCCCCATTGAATCTTTTAACTTAAAATTTTGAGTAGCCACTCCAACTCTAGTTCCAATTCTCATTCATAGTACCACCGTAAAAACAGTTTACGAAGCACCCAGAATGGATCAAGCTTAGTATAAACCGTATCATCGTACTAATTCTAAAATGAGCTATGTGAAGTCGTTTGCTAATTCTAAAACCAGCTATGTGTGGTCAGTGCTCAATCCTAAAAAGATCCAAGTGCACCATAAGAACCAATGGTGTGAACGGTGCACTTAGCTGGTTTCAGAACTAAGAAGTGACAGCAACTTGCTGGTTCTAGAATTAACGAACGACCGCATATAGCTCGTTTTAGAATTAAGAATGTTTAGTAACGGAATTTTTAATAGTATAATTTATCGAAACCTACATACGAAATCTCTGATAGTAGTCTCCGTAACTGATTTCGCGACACGAAAGATTCACGAGAAGTAGTGAAACTTTCATTGTTAATTTGCATGCTAAACTGGATTTCTAATCGAATTGAGTCTTACAACTTTTTAATCTTTAATATAATTTAATATCCCCACAGCCGGATCCCAACTTCGACATGATCACTTTACCAACCCCATAACTTGTTTAAGAAGAGGTAATGGGTTAACCTGCTTTGAATACATGTGTAACTAATTAATTAAACTTTGCCCAATAATGAGCCATAAAACCTTGATAAAACCTGGAGATTTTGAATTTAGAAACTGACTGCAAGGCTGAGAACTTCGCTCAGATCCCTCAAATTCCCTTCCTCCCTTTTCCAAAGCCTGATAAAAATTTCACTGGCAGGACGAAATTTATGGACGATGTGATCAGTGCTCTCCAATTAAGTAAAAATCCAAGTCATCAGATCGGCTTTCCTCTCGTCGACCTCCATGGTCTTGGCGGGCATGGGAAAACTCAAACTGCACAAAGCATCGCAGAGCGTTGTACCAAAAATAAGATATATATAAGATATATATAAGATAAATATATTCTCTGGCGTGATTTGGATTGATGCCGAAGAACAAGCTGGAATCATAGAAAAAATCACTAGAGAATTAAAAAATCAAGGAATTAAGCACTTGCCAGAAAATGATGGGATCTTACTTGCCAGTAAATTTTACGATTCAATAGCTTCCAAAAGTCCCAACAAAATTCTAGTCATATTTGACAATGTGGAAGGATTTCAAGAAGTCGAGAAATATTTACCAGTTAACAGAAATGTGGATAATATAGCGGTCCTACTCACCTCGGTGGAGAAGATTACAATTGCAATTGGAATGGGGGAAATTGACACTTATAAAGTGGATATTTTGGGGGAAGATGAAGCGAGTGAGTTGGTTGGTAAAATACTGAAAGGTAATTAAAAAGTTTGTAATAACGTGTTACCAATTCGTCCAGATTTTGTTATTATGGTAACAAATTCGTCCAAAATAATAACTATACTGTAAGAAATCGGACCATACCCAGAAATAAACGTGCATGAGTCGATCGCAGTGGTTGTAAAATTATCAACGACTGGTTATAAATTTTTACACGTCACGGTAAATTACTAAATTCAAGCCATTTTTGTATAACCACGGCGATGCAGTTGTGTACGTTTCGTAACCGAATTTCTTAAAGAGTAACAATATGAACATAAATATTGTTACTTTGTAAATTTGTTTTAATAGTTCATGTGTTTTTTTAATTAATTTAGTAGGTTCAATTGTTTGCACGAAATCTGAAGTTTCCCTTCTTGTGGCTGAGTCTGGACGAATACCAGTAACTCTCTGTATCATGGCAAGAATTATTGTCAGCGTTAACATGGGAGGCTCAACATACAGCATAACTAAGCTACTACAAGAAATGAAGGATAAATCAAAACTACTCAGATATCCAAGTGGTCCCAAACATAATCTAGACTTGCAATACAAGAAAAGCTTGTACACTTGTGTGAAAATTGCTCTGGACAAATTGCAAGAATCCAAGGATGTGTATGCTCCCATGGCCATACATTTCATTGAAGGATGCGCCTATTTCCATAACGAGTGTCCCATTGATTATTTCCTGAATCATGTCACCACATTCAAACAGGATATAGAACAAGTTTTAATTGAAGTTTTCGTCCCACTTAAACCAATGGAGGTTTTGACAAATGCCATCCGGCTCCTCTCAAGATTTTCATTGATTAATACCACACCTGATAAAAAATACGAATTTGGGATAAAGGTAGAAATCCATCGTCTTGTGCAAGCCACAGTGAGATTAATACAAAAGTACAAAGAACGAGATCTATTGGAAGAACTCATCTGCTGCAAAGATTATCCTAAATTTAAATCGTTAGACCAGGGTGGCAAATTGAAAGAAACATATTTTCTTTCTCACCCAACCGCCATTCTTTGGTCGCACGCATCAAACCATGAGGATCTTATTAGGTAGATCTCATTTATTCGTTGTCGCAACGGCAGACTATAAAAATAATAATAATTCTTTTAATCCCCACCAGGAAATATTTCATCGAGAGAGGATCACTATCGAACATGATTTATTACGGATTTTTCAATGAGGTTAGAAAAATCGTTGAATTACTCGGAGAAAAAGAATCAGCCAGGAAGATACTTCAGGTCGAACCCAAGGATTTCGATTCGATGTTCCTCGAAACGGATTGGGATCTGCCATAAAATATGATTTCAACGGACTCGGGCGGTATTTTATGAGAATACTTCGAGATAATCTAGGTGACGTTGACGAACTACTGTTTAACGCTGGGATACGTATCGCTTTAAGCTTTTGCGTAAAACACACGAATCTCCACACGGTGACAAAATTGGTGAAAGAGTTCGCCTTGGACGAAGATAATATTTTTCCTACTTTACTTATGCAAGCGATAACCTGTAAAAAATGGGACATTCCAGAGTATCTATTGGCCAAGAGTACACATAAGGATTTGCATGTCAAAGGGATGCGTGGATACACTGTCTTATATTTTATGGTTCGTAGTGAATGGGACGGAAAATCGGAAATAGCGCTTGCTATTGCAAATACAATTATGTCAATATGTCCGGAATTGATATATGAAAAAAATGACGATGAAGAATTGCCTTTAAATGTCCGCTAAGCTTGGGCGGGATGGTGCCCTCAATTTTCTACTGATGAATATGTCCGATATTAAGTCGCAAATTGATTGCCCTGATAAGTATGGAAATACTGCACTGATGCTGGCAATTCGAAATTTGAAGGAAGGACCGAAAGTCATTCAGATTTTGATAGAGGCCGGAGCCAATAGTCATTACCAATATTCATTACGTGTGTTCTGAGCGCCTGGCATTATGCATTATGTTTTCGGGTTAATTACAGCAAAGTCAGACTTGTACTAAAATCCTAATAGAAAATGAGGTTTCCCCATACTGTCTTGATAATAAGGGTGACACATTTTTCCATTCTTTTATGAAGGGGCAGTTTAGTAATGCGGTGCCATCGGAAATTAACCAACTATCGGAGTTTATAACTTCAAATAAATTGGGGGAAATATTTGACTCTAAAAATGGATATGATCTAACAATTTTGGAGTTGGCCGAGAGACTCAAGGTTTCTGACCCAAGGGATTATTTGGACAATGCTGCCAGAAAAAAGCGTTTCCTAGAGAATTTGGATGTTGTTATTGGTTTTGTTAAGCACTTTAAACAACTAAATTAATAATATGAACCTAATGTCACTAAATTGCTTAAAGATTTATTTTTTGTTCAATAATTAATGTAAGAGACAAATTAAAACAATGGTTCATTATCAATGGACCACATTAAATTATAAAAAACGTTATTTAAACTGCGTAGAAAGACAACAAGCAAACTATCAAATCTATCTAAAACACCTTAAAAAGCACACTCATTCGGAAACTGGTGTTAAATCGACACTGCCCGCAGCGCAGATTCATACATGTCTTTACTGGCACGGTGATAACGCGTATTATGTGGTGTGGTGATTAAAAATTTACCGCTCAGAAACAGGCTACTACCACTCGGGGATGAAATTATTACCAAATCAATACCAATACAGAGTGTACATTTATTTACATAACTTCTCGGAATTTGCCGGATTTCTTAGTGTGCACAATTTACATAAGTAATTTAATAGAATCGCCTCGAAATCTACTTCTTTCCAAACTTACCGATCAAGTAAAACAAACTAACGATGTCGTATGCATGGATGTAGTAGATTTATTTTAAAATAGATTTCATAAATGAATTTTTAGTTTTTTGCCATGTGAACTTACTTCTCAGATTTTTGTTTACTTATATAACAACAAAATTACATACCTTTAACAAAATTGTCATACCTTTATTTAAAATTCAAATTAATAAAAGTATTAATTAACTAATCAGCAGGGAAACTATGCTAACAACTTGATAAAGTCATACACAAATCAGTGTGTCAGCGTGGTGATTCTTTGAAATTAGGACTTCAAATTCCAAGAAGGCAAAGCTGACGGGGAAATTCAGGGGGAAATATTTTCTTTCCGAGTGGATGGGTAAGTAATTGGTCCAGAGGCATGTCAAGACCTACCACGGAAATTAAAAAAACGAAGGCAAATTATCAGTGCACCCTTTGTGACTAACGAGGTCAACCGGTCATCTATTGATGAATACGCCCGATATCCTTATTACCGGCCTAAACTGGAAATGGTAAGAAAAATAGCTTGTACCAAAATATGTATGTCAGGTTATCTAAAATTTTATATGAGTACTTGTTAGCTTTGCAAAATATGCAAAATATAAATACGCAGCTTGGCCATTATGCATGAAGGGTTCTGTTATTTCGAGTTGAATCACAAGGACAATAGAACCTCCGAGCAAGCTATACTTATAAATAACCCAGATTTTGTTGGAACTTGGTATGGCTGCACAGGTGTTCATGTAAAGGTGAAGGTAACGTATATACGGATACAAGAACTAGGCAAATCTTGTTTTCATGGAGCTCTCTCAGCCTACATACATATGCGCTCGGATTTTGGTAGAAGTAAATAGTCTCAATCAAACACGAAAATCGAAAAAACAGTTGTATTATTTTTACCTACTGAAATTTATATTGTGGTTGAATTTCATATCACATACATTAGTACACTATGTTGGAAAAGCCGACTATAAAAGTCTTTAAAACACTAGTATTAAACTTTGTACCGTATGGTATTAAGTTTTTATATTTATTAGTAAATCATTAACAAGGCGGTAAAGTCACATATCAATTTCTTTAGAGTGTGGTATTTGGTACTTAGCACAAAATACCTGTGTAGTAAATTATTTAATAGTTATTGAATCATTTATGTACATTTTATGATAGTTAAATATTTCTATATCTGTATAAATATGTTGCACTCATTTCACACTTTAGCACATCTATTGTTGTATTATTTAGTCAAAACTGAAATTTAACTGATTACGTGTTTGAAGTAACTTTGTTATTAAACTAAACGTTTTAAATGAGAACATGACCTAAATTGCAAAATAGAAAATACTACGTGGTAGACAGGGTTTCGATTGGTAAAAACCAAATTGACCAGGGCAGTGGGAAAAAGTGGGAAAAAGGCACTTTTACCATCCACCCAAAATAAGTGGGAAATGGGAAAAATGGAAGAAATGGGAAATACTGTGCTTTGAGGCGATCCGAAACAACTTCTGTAAAACTTAATATTTTCAAAATCTGAGTTCATATTCGTATTCTCCATAAGAAAATAAGTGGGTAATACGGTTAAAATCGAGCAATCTTTAAAATTAGCATGTATTCATATGGAAAAATGGGGAAAAAGTTCAAAACTGTTCAAAACTGTTCAAAAGTGGCCGTATTATATACCAAAATTTTCAGAATTTGATGGAGATGACGAATATGAAGTCGAATTCCGAAAATATTGAGTATTAAAGAAGTTAGCTTTCCCCATTACTAAACACATGGGCCGCTATTTTTCCCGTTTGGACGGTAAATACCATTTTTCCCGGTTTTTCCCACTTTTTCCCACCTGCCGTGGGAAAAAATAGTTTTGGACGGGAAAAACGAAACCCTGGTGGTAGAGCTGTTATCTAGCTGCTAAAATAAAGTAATGTTAATAATGAGCACCATTATGCGATGCACTTCCGCCTAAATGTAAATACTTCTATGTTCGATTAAAAAATCCCTCAATCAAAAAAATGCTTCTTAAAAAAGAAATGAAATTTATTACAAATAAATAAATAATATTTACACAAATTAAAATAGATTTCATAAATTATTTTTTTGTTTTGTGCCATGTAAGCTTACTTCGGCCAGATAACTTCTCAGATTTTTGATTACTTTATGTTTTTTTGAGGAAAAGTAGTGTAAAGGGATCAAATTTATTCATGACAGAAGTAAAGACAAAAAATGCATAATAACAAAATATCTCGACATTCTCACAAACTTTTATTTAAAATTCAAATCAATAAAAGTATCCATTAACCCATCAGCAGCAAAATCAGAGTAAAATATGCCGACAATTTGATATCATTATCAGCGTGTCCATTCCTTGACATTAGCATAGCAAATTCCAAGGAGGCAATGCTGTCGAGGAATTCTGGGGGAAACATTTGCTTTGCGAGCGGATCCATATGTAATTGGTCCGAGTTTGTGGTATGTACGTC
Source organism: Folsomia candida (assembly GCF_002217175.1). Taxonomy (NCBI): domain Eukaryota; kingdom Metazoa; phylum Arthropoda; class Collembola; order Entomobryomorpha; family Isotomidae; genus Folsomia; species Folsomia candida. The sequence goes on along the minus strand of NW_019091250.1, from coordinate 386,900 downwards.
CATGAAATAAGGAAAATCTATGGTAAATTGTGAATGGAAGGTGAGTGGGTGGCGGACAGAGGAGAATGTCCAAGTCATCCCTTGCTTGTGGTCCCTTTTGTGTCAGAAATATACCTTTTTCATGTGAACCTTTTTTCACACTTGCTTTGAATTTTGGGTAGAATCGTTAGTCGTTCAAGTTTATTAAGTAGCGTCAGCTACTTATTGTTATCACTTTGTCCGTCCGTCCGTCTGTCCGTCTGTAAGCAGGATATCTCAAGAACGTGTCAACAGAATTAAACGCGGGTTTCGCAATTTTGCTTCTAATTTTTAATTCTCGGTCGAGTTCGATAATGGGGTCAATCGGACCACCCCCCACAGCGGGAGGGGGTGTGTTGTGGCCGGAACTTCAATTTAACCTTAATTTTCATATGGGGTATCATATTAAAGGAAATTTCGCTACGAACTCAACGACGACATATTTTTTACCTTTGACCTCGTCGTTAGGGTCAGGAGGTCAAAAAACACTTAATGGGATCTCATTTTAAAGGACATTTTGATACGAATTTTGACACGACGACAATATTTTTGACCTCTTGACCGTGGCGATGAGTTCAAAGGTCAACAAATACAGAATTGTCATATTTGATGTCATATAAAGAGAAACTCTGACGCTACTTTTTAAGTATGCTTGGAGCGTTTATTCTAAATATGCACCAAAAACTGCATTCGCAGCGAAAGGTTCCTTTCCTTGTTCAGCCCAACTGCAAACATGCTTTCGTAAAAGTAGTCTTACTCTAGGTTTTGTTAGCATGGGAGGGTGTCCTACAAGTCCTATGTATCAGTTCAAGTTATCACATGTTCAACCACATTTTTCTCACGAAAAATGACTTGCACTCATATAAATATCTGATAAAAATACTTCATAAATCAGAGAGTTTATTAAGTAAATAAATCCGCATATTACACTGGTTCAGCATAACTCTTGGGAGAAATTGATTTGAAAATATTCCCATTTCAGTAAGAAATAAATTAATAATTACAACTTAGAATTTACCCTTTTGCAGAGACCACTAACACAAAAATGGGAATTTGCATTTCGGTCTTACATAAATCATGGTATAATTTTTAACAGAGGAATTTAACCTACTTAACACATAGAATGGAATCCAACCAACATAATAATTTTAAGTGTGCTAAGTGCTCAAAAAGTTTCAAATGGAGGGGGAATCTGGAGAAACACGTTGGTTGGTTGGTTGGTAGTCATTTATTCACAGGTTATTCCTTAATCAGTACAATTTAATGACTGGTTTACATCAAGTAACACTAAAAAATAGATTGAGAGAAGACTTAAAATTAACTACATAATTCGCTCTTATAAATTATTGTTCTCTTATAACCTAACAAAATTATTACCACGCTTTTTCATGACAAACTCCGTGATACGACTTCGTACGTTACCAGCTATCTGCACATTTTCATCTAGTATTTCTTCTATCATTTCCTTGTCTAAAGTATTCCACATTTTAATTGAGTAATAACGCACTGAATTTGTAAACATAACAGAATTATGTGTAAGTATATGCATTTTCTGTGAACTTCTTGTTCTATGTCCCGTTTCATTCAGAACGTCGTCACGCACGACCCCAATGCCCAAGTAGTTTGTAAGGATTGTGAATACATTGTAGACGCATAAATTACTCTATCATTAATGACCATTAAAAACCTGTATTCCTAAAATGTCTCCAGATTTGTAGCAGAACATTAAAAAATCGCGTAGTACTGTATCGTCATATGCGAGAAATGCACAGCAGCAAGATTGCAAAACACACGTGCAAAATTTGCCATCGAGTATTTGGCAGGGCAACCCATCTCCGAGGGCATACGAAAAGTATGCACAATTCGAAAAATGTCAGGCCACGATTCCCCTGTACGTTTTAAGGATGTGGTAAATCCTTCCTGGACAAGTTTACCGCTACCGCGCATGTGAAAACCATTCACACCGAGGCGAGACCACGACACGCATATGCGCGTTATGTCCGAAAACATTTCTTGACAAGGGATCCGTTCTAAAACACTTTAAAGGAGAGCATGCCGAAAATCCTGTCCGATTTCGGTGCACCCTTTGTGTGAAGGAATTTAAGCAAAAGTGTTCCCTGGACAAACACATAGCTGTCCATACGACGGAAAAATGCTACAAATGCTCGACTTGTGGGAGGAGCTTTGCACTTCGGGGTAATCTCAGAACGCACCAGGTAAACTAAAAAAAATAATGGTATGTAGGAGTGGCAAGCTGTCGGATCGGATTAAGAAGCGTTTCGGATCAAGCCGCTCGGATTTCGGATCCTGAAATGAGCCATCAGATCCAATAAAATCCGATGGATTGCCACTCGTACACTAATAGAAAAATTTAATCTTTTTTCAAAAGTAAGGGCCTTACTTTTCAAAAAAGCTAAAAATGTACAAATTGTTTTGAACGGAAGATAACTCCTCATGGGTAGAATTAATTTTTGATTAATCGTTCCAGAGAATCCATCAAGACAAAGAGGAGCGAGAAATTTTTAACTGCCAGTTGTGCCCTTGGACATGTTTGACCCAATCTGGAGTCCAGAGGCATGTCAAGACGCGCCACGGAAATGAAAAGAAGACGGCAAGTTATCAGTGCACCCTTTGTGACAAGGCACTAACGAGGTCAACTGGTGTGACACTTCATATGCAAGCAAACCACCCGACAAACGAGATGCCGATTCATTCCTGTGAGAAATGCGGGTACAAAAGTAGGATGAAATTTGCCCTAACGAGACACGTGCAACGGGTGCATGACCGCGTTAAGAGAACCGAATGCTATTTCTGTGGCAAGAAATTCTTTGACTTTAAAGATTTGGTGTCACACTATCCATACTTTAGAAAAATAAGACATGTGGTAAATACATTATTAACTGGCGGGGATAAAATCGAAATTTGGGTGACACAGAAAAGAACCGGCAGTAATAATAATAATAAATATTTATTATACTGATCTTACCATAATATGTGATACACAAAACGACTCATGTAACTTAGAGAAGGAGACTCTATAATCATTTGCTAGTTTAAGTAAGCATCATACATGGTTTCGACAGTTTACATACTCTCTAAGCCACTGCTGCTAAATAAAACTACTTGGTCCCCGACTGCTAAGCGTGTCCAGGGTATTTACTATGTTTTTTAGAATCTACTAGGACCCTAGACCAAGGCTTCATTCATATTTACGTGTTAATCGCATATTTGGCGCCATGGCGTGGCGCCAACCTTAAAAATATGCGTTTTCGACCAATTTCAAACCTCCATTACTTTTTCAATTTCCGTCGGATTTTCAAAATTTTGGGCTTAAAATGATCACAAAGATCAAAATTGTAAGAAAAAATTTAAAAATTAAAAATTTTTATTTTTTGATATATTTTTCAAAAAGTTTCGCCAAACCCCCGTTTCTAGGAAAATCAAAAAATTTTGACAAAACTTCAAACAATCAATATTTTGAAAAACTGGATGGCATACGAAAGTTAAACTCTTTTTCATGATTTTTGGAAATTTTTTTGAAAAACCGCCCGGGATTTCAAAAGTTATGGCGGTTTTAAAAATAAAAACATACAAATTTGTCGAATTTGGCGCCACGCCATGGCGCCAAATATGCGATTAACACGTAAATATGAATGAATCCTTTGTCTAGGGTCCTAGTAGATTCTAAGAAACATAGTGGGTATCCTGGGCACGCTTAGCAGTCGGGGACCTTCCCTTGTTAGAGAAAATCACAACTGCTAATTAGAGACTGGGCTAGTTTTTTTTCGCCTAAATTTTAAACATTAGAAAATAATGTAGAATTCATTTTGCCTTAAATTAAATAAGTTCTCATTTAACAAGATATGCTATCAATTCACATAATTCACGTGAAATCAAAATCATCTTAAACGAGATTTAGGAGTAATTTTATCACGATTAGATGAATTGTTGTAAAAATTAAATAAATGCTTTTAATAATTTCAACCTTTTTTTGATGAAACGAATGTGCATAAATTTTCATTGAAAGGCTGGTAATATAGATAGCGGACAAGCAGGGTCATAATTAGAGACCCGGCTTTACTTAGAACAGGGCTATAAATAGAGTATTTACTGTGATTTATATTTATTTTAGCTGGGTGGCCGAGTTTTTTTAATACTTATTTTTCATAAAAGATAATTGAGAATGTGTTTTAATAAAGTTTAAGTTTAGTTGGAGAGTCTTAAATTTCCACGTTTTTCTTCAAATTACCTTCTCGTAAACTTTATAATGTAGTTGGGAAAGAACTGTTAATCATTAGTTCCAATACATATACTGAAATTAAGGCTTATTAATTAAATTGATTAGAAATTAAGTAAGTAAAATTGTTTTTTTAAATACAGTTTATTCCTATAATCAAATTTTTGAGCAATACATACCAGAAGACGACACAAGCTACGGATTACTTACAATAATTCATTGTAAGGAATTTACCGAAATTTACATATTACATTGACTTTCGTCTGGAGGGATTTAATTCATCGTAAATATGTATTAAGTTGGCAAGTTTTAATGTGAACAAATAAGACGTTTCTGACAGACGCCGGGCCTTGAGACCCGAAAATTTCAAAATGAAGCTGGATTTGTCCTCTGAGTATTCTGAGTATCTACGGACTTCTCTTATTGATAAAACTTAACCATAAAACAAGCGAAACATTTAAAAACGAAGTCATTTTTATGGTAATATTTTAGTAAATATGGTTAATAGTGCTAATACACAGCGCTCTTGACGAGCGAGATAAAATTTTCTGGGTGTGTATCATGCAATCGGCTAAAAAAGCGGCAATTTATGTACAGGGTTAAGAACAAGTTATTTAGTTTTCAAATCGTAAAATTCATTGGACAATTTCCATCTATCTACGCGTAAATTTCTGATAAGGGAAATAGAAAATTTCAAATTAATTTTGCAAAATTTAAAACCCAAAAATGGACATCAAGCAAGATAAAAGTTTCAAGTGTGCCCACTGCGAGAAGGGTTTTACAACCAAAAAATATTTAAAGTATCACACCGAAGCGCATGACGATAATGCTCAAGTAAATTGCGAGGTTAGAGATACTATAAACCAAACAATTTATATTATAATCTAAAATATTTATGTATTTATTTATTTAGATATGTGGGAAAACTTTAAAAAATCCCGCCGTCCTCAAAACACACCGGAGATACATGCACGGACCCAGGAGAAAATACTTGTGCGAAATTTGCACCCATGATTTTGGCAGTTCGTCAAATTTGTTGGATCACATGGGAAGAATTCACCAGAAAGGCTCACGATATGCTTGCACATTTTTAGAATGTGGCAAATCCTTCTTCGCCCAGCGAGAGGTTGATCGACACCTGAGCAGAGTTCACGTCTTGACCTCGCAGCGAGAACGGCACCCTTGCACTTTTTCAAGCTGTGGGAAAACCTTTCTTAGCAAAAATTACATTCCGCAACATATCAGGGTGCGTGCGGGAGTTTGAAGTGAGACATGTGTTTTTTTTCTCCTCTCCCACTAATTTCCAGAGAAATTATTTTCTCGAGGAGAGGAGGTGGGGGTGCCACATTTTTGTGTTGAGTGTGTAGGGGGGAGTAAGAAACATGTCAGGGTGGGTGGTTCACAGCAGGGAACCACCCCCACACTTTATTTTCACCCAAAATCCTTGCATGCCACGTGTCCATCAACGTGGCTTGCAATATGTTTTAGTTTACTAATATTTATTTTTTGCAGGTTGGGCTGGGAGGAGGAACAAGTGCCCTGGGTGGAATCAAAATTAGGTCTGAGACAACGGGTCTGAGACAGCGCGGAGCGCTGTCTCAGACCCTCCTGACTACGAGCCACCCTGAGTCGGTCACCACGCCGATTCTGGGGCAGGGGGCGGGACTGAGAAATGAGCAGTTCTCGTTCAGGTGGTCAGTCCGTGGGCCTTGAACCAAGTCCTCGCCCACTGTTAATATTGCATACGCTGTGGTGGAGAGCGTAGAGTAATTGAGTTCATCACTGGTGGGGGGCTCTGCCGCACGGTGGGCGGCCCGGCGGACTGACTCTGGTGGGGCTGCGACCCACTGAGTTCCTTAGGAGTTGGTCGTGGTGGTGAACCACTCGGGGGTTCTTTTTGGGCCGGTCGTCGTGCGATGGAGGATTCGCTACCTAGGATGTACCGAAAAGTGGGAGGTGTAGAAATATGCCACCAGAATTTGGCGGAGAATGTCCAAATCTCTTTCTGGTCCTGACTTAATTTATAGTCAGGACCGGAGGATTTTTAAGTCATGGGGGATTTATCTGTCTTAGGGGAGGTTAGGGGATTCAGCACATTAAGGCACGTGCCGTGTATGGGGAGACTGCAATAAGCCATAAGTGCTTACGCAGCTGATTGGTCCTGTCTAACAATGGCAGGATCGTCACCCCACCAATACATACATATCAGGGTGGAACATGACGCGAATCCGGTCCGATATTGGTGCACCCTTTGTGGCAAGAAATTTAAGGAAAAGCAGAACCACATCCGCCACATTGCGACCCATACGACGGAAAAAACTCACAAATGTTCGACTTGTGGGAAGAGCTTTGCCGCCCTGCATCACTGCAGGAGGCATGAGGTACGAATAAAGGAATATGTACGTTTGTCTGTGTAGAATTACTTAAATGGTTAATTAATTTTAATTTACGTAACGTAATAGTATTGGGGCATCCAAAATCGGTTTCTCCGATTTTGTGAAACCGGTTAAAAACCGGTTTTCGATTTTCCATATAAATTGTTTCGTAGCCACTAAAAATTTAACATTTTCTGTTTTTCAAATATAAATTAAATCTTCTGAAATATTTCTTCCAAATTAAGTTTGTTATACTTTAAATTTTACTGAATCATATTTTCAAAATTTTCAAAATTTGGTGTAAACCGGTTTAAAACCGATTTAGGAGAAAATCAAAAACCGGTTTTACGATAGTTTTCCAAAATCGGAAAAATCGAAAACCGGTTTTACGAAATCTTCCGGTTTTGGATGCACTGAATAGTATCTATTAATTATAAGGCTACCCATTGCTTTATGGGGTAAAAAGTTTATTATTTTGGGGAAAATATCATTTAGACCCTACAATTTATAGGTATGAGGCAAAACCCAATAATCTTGTAGGTTTTGGAAATCATATCTCCCACTTTTTCAGAGAACCCACCTGGACAAATCTACCCGCAAGGTTTTAAAGTGTGACACGTGTCCTCAAACTTTCTTGTGTCAAGAAGGACTACGAGGTCACATTAAGGCCAACCATCTAAACCGGGCACACTTTCAGTGCACCCTTTGCGACAAGAAGTTAAAGTCTTCAACTGGTATGAGATATCACGTGGCGACGAATCATGCGCCAAAGAAGATCTTGTCATGTGAGAAATGCGAGTACAAAACATTGGTAAAATCTAGCCTTAGGACGCACATAAATCGCATGCACGTCGGAATGAAGGGAAAAACTTGCTATTTTTGTGGCAAGAAATTCCATGTGTTTTCCGAGCTGGTAAAGCACTTGGGAAGAGTGCATACCTTGGAGAAGTAGCTGGTCCTAAATCGGGATAATTTGAAGTCGTCGGCTTAGTGAGTACCACATTCAAGTCCAAAACGCATCAAAAAGAAATCCAGTCAAGTCCAAAACGTTTTAAAAAGATATCCAGTCAAGTCCACCTATTTTCTACGGGACTTGACTGGATTTCTTTTTGATGCATTTTGGACTTGACTGGGTTACTCACTAGGCCGACGAAGTGGTACTCAACACAAGAAAAAAATCAGAAATTCGCTATATTGTTCAAGTTTGACAAATTTGAAGGTGAATATTCTCGCATATTTGATTAATTAGTACCAAATCCATTAAATAAATACTTGAAGTAATAAATGTTTATTAATTCACTTCATTGTTAATTCAAGATGGCGATATATGTGCTGATATAAATTCATTTAATTGCAGACAAAAATAATCTAGTAGCAATTTCATAATTTCGCATTACTAATCTCTACTATAGATAAATGGTGTATCCCTTAAGGAATACTTCCGAGGCGGCATTCTCGTTTATACCAAACCGTGTACGATATATTAATTTTTCAACGCAATGAATGAATTTGCGTTTGAAAATTTGAATTTGAAAATTTGAAAGTTTGAAAATACTCTTTTTTAACCCTTGATACGCGTTGGGGTACATATGAAGTAAAGTTACGCCACATGGGAATACAGAAATGCCGCGAAATTCCAATTTATTACTATTCAGTGATACACCAAATTAGAGTAACAATTTTGAATCTTACAGAAAATCCATTGACTATCCGAGGTCAAATCCTTACCAATCTGGTTGATTATAATTATAATTCAGGACGGTAAATGATGCCTAATGAAAACTATAGCATTTCGTTAGTAACTGGTGTATTTACAGTTGTTAAATATTTATTTCCAAACAAAGCCGATTTAGTGTCTATACAATGAAACTAGTATTTATGCATATCACTTTATCTCATAAAGGCAACGAACACGTAAGGAATAAATGTCATGAAGTAAATAATTCTTCGATCCGACATCCGACTTCCGACACCACCGCCGCCAGGTGGTTTCGTTGACCATCCTGGACTGTCCCCGTTTGCGAGATTTGTCTCAATGAGCCAATTTTCCAATGGCGCAAAATACTCTCGAATCGCTCGTGCATTCATTTTTCTTGTCCCTGTCAAAACCTCGAGTGCATCTGCCCACGGTCTGGATCGTCCCATTTCCAACATATTCCTGAACAAAATCATAAGAATTATTCTGGTGCAATAGCGTTCAACTGAGGACACGTTGCATTTATGCCACGTTAAACGGTTTGACTAAAATGCCAGCAACAGTGTTTCGCTTCTTGCGGGTTTGCTTCATTTCATTCATTGCAAAGAAAGAAACTGCAAGAAATGTGAGGTGAAAAAAATCAAAGAAGGTGCAAAAAACGCACGCCATCTATCGGTATGCCTTATGAACTATAGTGGCGGGAAGCAGTTTCTTGCGTCTTGTATTTCTTGCGGATAAAAATAACCGCTAGCAACCACTTTCTTGCGGTTATCTCTTGCAGGTGGTTACCTGCACCCGAAACACTGGCTGGTAAATAGCTCGTTTATTTGCACGGTATTTGAATTGTCGTGAAATAAATGTACCCACATAGTAACGATTTACGCTTTCACTTACGATAGTTTAGCCCCTGCTAATGTCGAGTTAGAAAAGTCACAATTCGTGAGTGGACCAGAATGGCCGGCGGCTTCACAGAGCGATTCGGCAAACTGAAACTGGAGGATTGTTCGGGTAAAGTATCGAATCATGTCGTAGTCTGTGGCCACGTGGAAGATGGAGGGACAGTCGAGATCCTCCGGGGTGCGGGCGGCAGGCGCGTGGACGCCAACAATTGATGCGCTCAACTTCCAAAACTCGTCATTCCATTCAGCAAAGTTGGGATAATCACCGCGAAATGCGCGCCATCTCCAGACGTCTTGCAAATAGTGGAAGGGAAGGGTGGACACGGTTGATAAGGCTTGTTTAAACAAATAATTGATTTCCGTTTCTGAAAGAAAGATTAATTAAAGGGTTTACTTGACTTTTAGATATATTTAGTTTAAAAATAAGTACAGTGTGGGCATGAAATATTCTACAGAATATGGGAACCTTTATTCCCAAAACGTTCTGGGAATTAATATTTTTTTTTACTAAACATTGTTTAGTAAACAGCAACAATTTTATAGAATTTTGGAAAAGTATTTTTGTTATTTAATGCAAAATAATAAATTGTTGCTTAGTATTTTCGGGGAAATTGTTGGGGACAATTTTTTTATCTAAGCAGCTTTTTTATCTACTTAATTAGCCGATTCTTCAAATTCCTCTTTGGTTTTAAGTACTTACTGTTATCAGTTGGTAGTTGGTCCAGCAATCCAATAGCAAAGAGATGCTTTGGGGTAGAAACTACCATCGACATGAGTTCTCCGATGGCCTCTAAATTTCAAGGTAGATTACATTTCAAGGTAAACAACATTACATACTCGGCCGATATAAAGAAATCTAAATAAACACAGGTTTTCAGCCACATATGTATACCTGTTCACATTCAACCATTTATAAGAAATGAGTGAAAAATTCACCAATTAATTAAACAAATAATTGAAACAAAGAATAATAAATATCCATTTTTTAGAATTGATAAATAAATATTGAGTCACATGGCACAAATGAATAGGAATGTGCACCTTTTACTCATCATTCAATCATATTTTACTTTATGAAAAAATACGACCAAAAAGTGAGGATTGAGTGACGACTATTGTGTGAATTTATCTTCAAATTTTTGCATTTTTTAGTGAATGCAATAATTCAATATTTTTTCGAATGAATGAATTTTGATTGAAAACTTTTTCCTTGAACAGCTATGGCCACATATGTATGCATACAATTTGTGACATACCGTGAAACCCGTCGTTGGCTCCTTCTCTGTAGAAAGGAAAATCCAAATATTTATGTAAAAAGATGGCGGTAAAATAAACGTATAGGGAAGTGTTACGAATGATTCGGACTGGAGAAAAACTGTGGTTTCGAAAAGACTGTGGATTCGCGAGTTGACCCTTTTTTGTCTGATCATGAGACAAAATTTGGTTAGGCTTGGTTCTTGTAAAAAATTTTGCATTATAATTATTTTTCTCAATTAATTAGCTGGAAGTGAAAATAAACACGAACAAAACAACTGGCTCGAAAATGTAGTCCAAAAGTTGTCTATGACGAGATACACGTGCCAGTTGATCCAACCGCAATTTCAGGTCATCAATTTTATAATTCATTCAAATATCAGGACGTGACTGCCAGATTCCCAGAAAAAAATTGGTTTCGCTAGCATTGAACTAACAATGCGATGGTGTGAAGTGCAACTCTCGGATTTGGCTGAAATTTTGGAATTATGTAGTCCAAATCAATACAAAGAATATTTCTTTAGGCTGTTTGTGCGAGGGTTAGGATTTCTCAAACTATTAGAGGTCAGAGTTGAAAAACGAGCGATTTTTACCAAGCGGAGGAAGCAAACTCCACCTCCATTCATTTCGAAGGGGAAAATCTTCACTTTTTGAACTTTGACCTCAAATATTTTGACAAATTCGAACCATCGTAAAAACTGCCTCAAGAAACGTTGGTGGTATTGACTTGGCCCACATAATTCCAAAATTTGAGCCGAATCGGAGGCCTGCACTTCATACAATTGCATTGAAAGCCAAAAAGTCTCTGAATAGTTCATTAAAAATGGATTCCTGAAACGGAAAATCTACTCAAAAAATTGATCAAACAATGCTTTTTAAAATCTTTGATCAATAAGCATCATTCCCCGGACGAAATAATGTTTTGGCTACTGGCCACTATGTTAAAACTGTCAACGAGTACTTCACGTCAAAGAATATAAATTTCGTCTGTCCTGAGGACACTGCCCCCAACCTTCCCCAATGTCATTCCGTTTCAAGATTTTGGGCAAACTGCAAAAGACTAAATACACATACTCAAATGAATCAAAAACACGAGAGGAATTTACCGGAATCATGCAAATGTGGGAAGGAAATCAGGGAAAATCTCTAACCCCAGTTTTCAGAAAGATAGTGATCACGATGGGTGTGAAGCAAGCTATTGTTGATGGTGATTTGTATAGCAAGGTAACTACTTTGTCACAAAATTTTTATTAAAATTAGTCCGTAATCATTTCAGATATCTATAGTTTTCCGGGTTAATCGAAACACTTCCCTAACTCTTATATATTTCGTAATTTTACACATTTGTAAATTCTGAGACAAACCTGTAAACTGTTGGCTGGTTCGCGTACTGCATGAAATATTGAACATGACCCAGCTCATGGTGAATTGTCAGAAAGTCCTCCATGTTGACCTTGGTACACATTTTGATCCTGTCAAAAAAGAAGAAATGATTCTAAATAAATAAATTAGCAGTGAAGGAAAACCCCCCTGCAGGTCCTAGGAATCGAACCTAATCCCCTCATTCCGGCAGGAAAGCACTTATGCCATTCCGCCTCTATTAACATCAATCATTCATATTATGTCCATACATTCTAAACAAAATTTTAATGAATCATTACTGCGCGGAGTGCTTATATGACTCTACCGCGATAGTAATGATTTGGTATTAAAACAATACTATATAGTAAAAAAGTAACACAAATTAGTGTTAAAATTATTACCAAAAAGTGTTATTTTATTACTAAATCTATACCAACGTGGTGTAAATTTTTAATTCCGTCACGGTAGAGTCATATATCTACTCCACTTGTTTTTTTTTATTACCAAGTAGCTAAGAGTGTAATGAGAAAAAAGTAAATCCTATTTATTAAATACGGAAATCTTCGAGAAATTGGGATAAAAATAGAAGCACATTTGACCTACCGGAAGTCGGTCCCATCGTAAAAATCCCAAGCCGTCGCGTGACAAATGACTTCCCGACCATCGCTGGGCTTATCAAGCATTGAGAGGTTGTAGAACGTGGGCGGGAGAGGTTTTAGGCCCATGCTCGTGTAAAAGGCGTCACTCGTTTCAAACATTCTGTTAATTGTGTAGCCTTGATCTACCAAAGCTTTCGTAACGTCCATACTCGGCTCTCCTGGGAATGGTTCGCCAATTGAGTAAAGATTGACCCAAAAGCGACCCCACATATCCCCCAGTAGAGATTGGGGCAGTGTGCCTAAAAATTAAAATATGTCGGAACTGTTTTCTTTTTGATAAAAAAAATAATTTGATTTTTAGTGGTAGCATAAATGTTGGGCAGGGTAATTGGGAGTAGCCGGTCTTCTGGAAACGTAAAAACTGTGCGGTCAGAAATGGGTTGACGAGAATATTCAAAGTTATGTATGTGATCCTACACTCTAAATAATTTGGAGACAAATCGTCTCCCGCGGAGGTACTTTTGAGACGTTTTGTCACCAACGTGAAATAATTAAAATATTCATGAAGTGATCAGACGTGACGTCGTTATTTTAGGTCTAAAAAAGTTAGGAATTTTATCCGAATATAGGATTTGTTTTACCTGAAAGTATTTATTTTTTCTTGATCACGTGTCTTTGGTGCACGAATTTTTGACTTATTTCCCATTGGTGACAAAACGTCTTCCTCCACAATCAGTACCTAAAAATAGAGTACTTCCGCGGGTGACGATATGTCTCAAAATTATTTGCAGTGTATCACTATCACCGTGGCGGCAGAGGCTTATATCTACGTCTAAATATGGTCGTAATCGTCACCCCATTTCTTAGAGTGTTTTGTCTTGAGAGATATCGAATTGGGGATTTTGTTTTTTAAGTTAGTACCAAAACATGGGTACCTTTTAAGTCAATTATTTCCCCTCCATACGTGTCAAACAGCTTCCTTCGCACGTACGCGTGGAGGTGGAGGTACAAAGGTCGCATTTCTGTGTACAGGTTATCCACGTCAGATTCGAATTCAGGATCTTCATACTTTTGACGGAGCCGGTCCCCATAGTCGGCGTATCCGTTGTGAACTGCGAGCTTGTTTTTTAGCTCGACATACTGCATAAAATAAATAAAATTTTATTGAAAAAAGTGCAATAACCTGGTCTCGGAGTAATTTACAAACGAGTTGAAGAACCGGTTTGTAAATTTCTATGAAGTTGACAATTTCACAAGATTTTCCATACTACATATTTACATCATCACATGTCCTACACTCTTGGCAACTTGGTAATAAAAAAACCAGCGGAGTAGATATATGACTCTACCGTGACGGAATTTAAAAATTTACCCCATGTTGGTATAGATTTACCATATAGTATTGTTTTAATGCCAAATCATTATTATCGCGGTAGAGTCATATATGCCCTCCGCGCAGTAATCATTCATTAAAATTTTGTTTAAAGTGTACATGCTAATTTGGATGTCTATAAAAGTGGAGATAGTCACATTAAGGCGGGATTATTAATAAAAAAAATGTGGCATAAAAACGAACCTAAAGTGCTCGAGTTTGTTTTTACATATATGTAAGTAGAGTGTTGGATTATACATTATTATATGATTATTAGTTTGCCCCTATGGTTTGTATTTCCCTTCATATTTTACCCTCGCTTCCTTCTTTGTGTGAGTAAGAGAGAAAAGAAGTCGTCGTCCGTTGGAACTCGAGGAGAGAGGTAGTCTTTTTCTTGTGTGTGCAATTCTCATTTTTGTAATTGTTGATAATTGAAGAGATTGCAATAAATTGTTAAAAGTAATGCCAATGTGTCTTTCGAGTGTGTGTATCATCTCCTTATAACTTATCATCAGAAAAGGGCCCATTAATAGCGAGACGCGTTCCCGACGGGTAGTTGGATAAGATCGCTTTGTGTCTCAACATTTGGCGCCCAACGTGGGGCCCTTTTACTGGTGTTATCGCGATAAGGAGAAGCGTGTCGACGACAGAAGACTAGCCCTTGTGCCCGAGGAGAGCAAAACTGAATCGGCGAGGGGGAATAAGTCATTGTTGCCAAGACCCTTGTGACCGGACCGAGATTTTTCAAGCCGGCGAGGGACCAGAGGAATCACCAACCTACTTTGCCTCTTCGAGGACCCCACCCTGAGTATTCGGGGGTGTACTAGGTGATACCATTTCAATTATTTTGTTCGTGTTGTCCTTTCCTTGGAGAGAGCCGTGGGTGCCACGTCCGTGAAGGAGGGAAGCAGAATTATCACAAGTGTTCGTATAGCCTCTTCGAGGGCCCCATCCTGTGCATACAGGAGTGATTGAGGTGGAGATTGTTCCAGAGTATTATTGTTGGGAACATTTTCTAATCGATTTCGTTTGTTGGATTTATTGATTTCGAGGTACAATGGACCGGATCAGGAAGGCGCGTACTCCCGTCAGAGCAAGCATCACGAAGGTAGTGAACGAGCTGGACGCAGAGAGGACCAAGGCCGCACCGGACAAAGATACGCTCGAAATCAAATTAATCAAATTGAATAAGCTAGTGGAGGAGGTGGAGGAGCTAGACCAGAAGATGAAAGATCAACATCTGGACGGGAATCTTGACGACAAAGAATATGCAGCGGAACTTACCACAGTAGAAGATTACTACGACAAAGTGTTAGTTATTCGGCATAAAGTGAACAAGATCATTTTCCCCTCAACCCTCAGTCCATCCACGCGCAGTTCGGATTCAAGTGACAACCACAAGAAGAATTACAAGTTACCAAAGATAGAGCTGAACAAATTCGATGGTGAACTTAAAAATTGGCTTGAGTGGTGGGCACAATTCGAGAAAATTCATGTGGATTCAGACTTACACACCACAGACAAGTTTCACTATCTGACCCAATCAATGGTGAGTGGGACTCGTGCTGCCGATGTTGTGAAGAGTTATCCAAAAACTGAAGAGAATTACCAAAAAGCTGTGGATGCTCTCAGGGAGCGCTTTGGCAAAGAAGACTTGCTGGTGGATTTGTATGCAAGAGAGTTAGTGGATATCTTAACAAAGCGAGAGAAGTTACCATTATCAAAATTGTATGACAGTCTGCAGACACAGTTACAGGCCTTGGCATCGTTGGGAGTTAAGTCAGAGAGGGACACATTGTTCTTGCGACCCATGATCGAGACGTGTGTTCCGAAAGAAATCTTGACAGCTTGGTACCGCTCAACATTGTATGATGAAGATTTATCTACTTCTGATCCTCCGAAAACCAAGTTGGATAATCTGATGCAGTTCCTCCGTCAAGAAGTCGAGCGAGAAGGAAAACTGAAGATGGTTTACGGGCAGAAGGACAGAAGCAAGGATTCACTGTACGGAGATGCGCACCAAGAGGACGTCGCTACCGCTGCTGGTCTATCGTCAACAAGTAAAATTGGATGCGTATTCTGCGACAAGATTAATCACATGAGTCAAGATTGTTTCAAGGCACGGACCATGACCATGGAGCAGAGAAATGATAAGCTCAAAGAGAAGAAAGTCTGTTTCCGGTGCTTGAAATCTGGACATATTTCAAAGAAATGTAGTGCAACTGTGAAATGTGGTGGTTGTGGGAATAGGCATCATCTCATCATGTGTCGTGGAGGTGACAAGACTGAACGTCAGCCTGAGCAACCAGATAGCTCCGTCGTCCGTCATAATAATTTTGCAAGAAGCAACGATGTGCTCCTGAAAGTTGTGGTGGTGCGGGCGATGGGCGCAAGAGGATCTCGAACTGTGAGAATGTTGATTGACGAAGGAAGTCAAGTCAGCTACGTCGGAGCGACGACAGTGAAAGTTACCGGCGCAAAGTCGACTGGTGTCGAACATGTCAGAAATATGCTGCTCGGCGGATACGTGACAGATCTCCATGAAGAACATTTAAGAGAAGTGGAAATTGAAAATCTAGCCGGCACCATAAAGAAGAACTGGATTTTGCGAGAAAAATCAATTGTGTGTACTTCTCTTCCGAGAGTTCCAGTTGGACCATGGCTGGAAACGCTGAAGAAGAAGAAGATAAATATCTCCGATCTCGCAACAACCCGCGTAGAAGATTTGGATATTGAAATCCTAATTGGTTCCGATTTGAGGGGGCAAGTGATGACGGGTAGGAATATCGACTTGGGTGGGGACTTGTTTGCGGAGGAGACGATTTTTGGTTGGGCGTTGGGTGGACCAGTTCCTGTTCCGTGCCACTCTAATGTCGCCATTGCTTTGTGCCATCGACAATTTAGTTTGCAAGATTTGTGGTCGTTGGATACTCTGGGAATAACAGATTCCATTCAAGTGAAGTCAAAATCTCAAGAAGATGAAGAAGCCAAGAAGCACTTCATAGAAAACGTGACGAGGAAGGAAGACGGTCGCTATTGTGTTGGTTTGCCCTGGATAAGCGAGAAACCTGACCTTCCCTCAAACCGAACAATTGCTGAGAAAAGGTTGCAGTCAACAACAAAGAAACTCAAGGATAATGTTGCTGTCAATCAATATAGTGAAATATTTCGAGGGTGGGAGAAAGAAGGGATAGTGGAACCTGTCAATGTCAAGAGTCCAGGAGAAAGTCACTATTTACCTCACCATCCCGTGTTCAAGCCGGAGAGCCAAACCACACCCGTCCGTCCTGTGTTTGATGCAAGCTGTAAGGTAAAGGGACAGCCATCACTTAATGATTGTTTGTATAAGGGTCCCAATCTGATTGAACTGATCCCTGCTGTTTTGCATCGTTTTCGACAACGGAAAATTGGAGTTGTCTCCGACATAAGAAAAGCGTTCCAGATGATCGAGGTGCGTGAAGAAGATCGAGATTATCAGAGATTCCTGTGGTGGGACGAGAATATGGAAACCATCAAGGAATTACGTCACGCTCGAGTCGTCTTTGGAGAAACGTGCAGTCCATTCCTGCTTGGAGGCGTGTTAGAGCTGCACTTATCACAAGTTGAGGAGTACATGAAAATAATAGCGAAGAAACTCCTTAAATCAATGTACGTGGACAATAGCATCACTTCGTTTGATACTACCCAAGAGTATGAAGACTTCCGTGCCGTGTCAACCAAGATTTTAGCCGACGCCAAGATGGATCTTCGTGAGTGGGAGTGCAGCAAAGTGGATGTTGTCAAGAAGAAGAAAACTAATGTTTTGGGACTAGCGTGGGATCGGTCGGAGGACACATTGTCATGTGAAGTACAGCCAGTTGTGATACAAGGACCGTTGACATAGAGGAAGATTCTGTCAGTGGTGGCCGGAGTATTTGACCCCATCGGGTTTACATGCCCTGTGACCCTGGAACCTAAGCTCATGCTGCAAGAAATGTGGACAGCAAAGAAGGGGTGGGATGACGACTTGGAAGAAAATGAGTCTACAAAATTCAGAAAATGGTGTGAGGAGCTCTATCTCGTGTCGTTTATCAAGATCCCAAGACAAATGCTGTTTAGTCATGATCAAAGTGAAATGCAATTGCATTTGTTCACTGATGCAAGTAAATATGCTTACGCCGCAGTAATCTATGTGCGGAGTAAGAAAGGACAAGAAGTGAGAATCAATCTCGTACAAGCCAAATCTCGTGTCGCACCGCTTCGAGGTGGAACAATACCAAGACTGGAGCTAATGGGTTGCCTTATTGGAGTTCGTCTGCTGAAGTTGGTGCAAGAGTCGTTGGATTTCGAGATCGAGAAAGTCTATCATTGGACTGATTCGTCAACTGCCCTCGCATGGATACAACGTAGTGAGGAGTGGGGCACGTTCGTGGCAAATAGAGTCGCAGAAATTAGGAAGCTGACAAGTATTGAAAATTGGAGGCACGTCCCTGGAGTGATGAACCCCGCAGATCTACCTTCCCGTGGTTGTTCGTCGAGTCATTTGTTGTCGTCGAAATGGTGGGAGGGGATGGAGTGGCTTCGTGGTCCAGAGGATAAATGGCCAACCACGTCCAGTGTTGTGGACGAAGATGAGATCAAGACTGAACGGAAGAAAGACAAGAGATCAATTCTTCAAGTTTCACGAGAGAATGCTTGGTTCCAGTGCAAATTCTCATCGTTCAGGAAGAATGTGAAAGTAATGGGGTGGATAATTCGATTCATTACCAATTGTAAAAAACTCGGCGTTCACCAGAAAGAAGATCGGCTGAGTCTGCAAGAGATGAAAATAGCAGAACATCGTCTCTTTCAATGTGTTCAAGAAGAGTGTCTTATTCCGGATATCAGAAATATTAACAAGAAGCTGGCAATTGTCAAGAATGATGGTCTACTTTGTGTGAAGACCCGTCTACTCAACAAAGAAGACACAGATCATTTCCGTTGTCCAGTAATTCTGCCAAGCAAGCACCCAATTGTGAAGATGATGGTGAGAGAACTACACCAAATATACAGTCACCCTGGAGTGCAGTTCTTATTATGCAAATTGAGAGAACGGTTTTGGATGTTGGGAGGGAGAAAATCTATCAAGTCCATCATCCGAGAATGTCCAAGATGTCGACGTTACGATTCGAAGCCGCTGACAGTTGAACCTGCAAGCCTCCCAGCGAAACGTGTAACTCCTACTGAAGTTTTTGAGACGACTGGAGTCGACCTAGCAGGACCTGTCACTCTGAAAGATGGAAGTAAAGCATGGATTGTGCTATTTACGTGTGCCGTGTATCGTTGTGTGTCGTTGGACGTCGTACAGTCATTAAGTGCGGAAGCGTTTATGGGAGCCCTGCAAAGATTTATCAATGTGCATGGTCGCCCCCGCACGATTTTCAGCGACAATGGTACAAATTTTGTGGGAGTGGCGAACCTAATGAAAACTTTGGATACCATGGAACTTGGAGAGAACTTTGATGTGGAACCAATAAAGTGGACGTTTAATCCTCCTGCAGCGCCATGGTGGGGAGGATGGTGGGAGCGACTGGTCCGCTCAATGAAGAATCAATTGCGCAGGATGCTTGGCAAGGCGAAGTTGACCAATGAAGAGCTACGAACCAGTCTCTCTGCAGTCCAGTCGACAATCAATGATCGACCCTTGACAGTTATGACGGAAGATGATGGGGACCTGATTCCACTCACCCCAGCCATGTTCCTACATCCAACCCGAAGTGCTCATTTCCCTGAAGGAGAAATGATCAACCAACGTGGATTTGAAAAGTCCTATCGAAGGATGAAGTCAGTCCAGAGTCAACTACAGCAAAGATTCCGAAGTGAATATTTATCCCAACTTGTGCAGAGGGGGCTGGAAAGGAAGAGTCCAGTTCTAAAGGTTGGAGACGTCGTACTCATTGGATGCGACAACAAGAAGAGATATGAGTGGCCTGTTGGAAAAGTCATAGAGGTCATCCCTGGTGGAGATGGAATCATCCGAGTGGCGAAGGTTCAAACCGCACATGACTACGAGATGAAGATTGGAAAGTTTGGTACGTTGCAAGTCACCAAGGTGAAGAAAGGACACGTGTTGACGAGACCCTTTCAACGTCTATACCCCATGGAATTGTCTTCGTCAGATGAGTTGCCAATCAGCGAAAGGATTCAAGAGATGGACCGTGCTGATTCGAAACAAGATGTGATTGTCAAGACGCGAGCCGGGAGACAAGTAAAGAAGCCGTCGCGTTATGATCATTGGAATTATATGTGTGTAAATGTAGATTAATTCTTTTGTTCGTTTTACTCTCGAAAGAGGTGGGAGGATGTTGGATTATACATTATTATATGATTATTAGTTTGCCCCTATGGTTTGTATTTCCCTTCATATTTTACCCTCGCTTCCTTCTTTGTGTGAGTAAGAGAGAAAAGAAGTCGTCGTCCGTTGGAACTCGAGTAGAGAGGTAGTCTTTTTCTTGTGTGTGCAATTCTCATTTTTGTAATTGTTGATAATTGAAGAGATTGCAATAAATTGTTAAAAGTAATGCCAATGTGTCTTTCGAGTGTGTGTATCATCTCCTTATAACTTATCATCAGAAAAGGGCCCATTAATAGCGAGACGCGTTCCCGACGGGTAGTTGGATAAGATCGCTTTGTGTCTCAACATAGAGGGTATTTATGAAAGATGAAATATTTTTGAAAATGGCTTTATTCATACAAAAAATTGTCATTGAGGCGAAAGGGGGTGGTTTTATAGTCCATGCGATTGGCATTCATTCAGAAAACAAAAAGTCGATATATCAAGCCGTTCAAAAATGAGGACTGAATTTATTTTTGCCGCGTTTTGGACTATATTACTCACTAAGCCGACGATACTAAAGTTAACCCGGGTAAAATTTTCCACCTGATTTTTCCACCAAATTTTCCACTTACCTGTAAATACAAAGGTTTGATTTTCCTACTGACTTCCCTTCTCCATCCCTCCCACGCCCAGAGCAATTCGGACGCATTTCTCGACTCTGCCATAAGATTGGTAAGTTCTGGTTCGAGAGAAAGACATTCTTCTTCCCCGTTCGGGATGGGGCGACAAACTTTGCCCTGTTAGAAAATCCAGAAAAAATACTGTAAAGGGTGGTTCATAAATGTGGTAATGTGGGAACTAATTAATTGGTTAAAAAAATCCGACAGAAAATGTAGAAAACCATAACTTGTTCCCTAAATAGATCCATGAATTATGTGGCGCAAAAATCGGGATTTTTAGACATAAACGCGATTTCATTGGAGTCTTACATCCCCTATTTCTTTCTCGTGTAACATAATTTATGGACCTTCCCCTAGCATTTTTTGACCTCCATAATTTTCCGAATTGGAATTGATTATTCTAAAAGAGCTGAAGAGGATCCATCCAAATGACAATGTAATCCAATCCCATGGATTTTTCCCAAAAAAAATCAAATCCAATGGATTGGATCAAAATGTATTGGAAAATGTTATTCTACACTCTTAAAAATAATGTTACCATTTTGAGCAGTAAATACATTTTGAATTCTAAATTAAGTAAACTACACACAATCCAGAGTATTAAACTGCACTCTTTGTCAAGTTAACGATACTCTGGATTTAATCCAAAAGGTTAACATGATTTTAAGAGTGTATCGATACGTAAGGTGGGAAAACTTGAAATCTATGGTTTTGATAGAAATAGAAAATAGAAATTTTAAATAGAAATCTAACCCATGGATGGATTGGGTTGGATTTATTAAATCCAGTTTTCACCTCTGTTTTATTCTTATTTATTCTTATGCATACTGTGCACAGCCATCACCAACAATTAATTTTCAACGTCCCACATAATTTGAAGTACGTAAGGAAATAAGTCACCTGTCCATATATTGAACCCATTTCTGAAATCAGCGAACTAAGATTTTTCATTTCCGCGTCTGAAAGCGATTTACTCCCAACGTAGAAAAGTTGCCGTTTCGTTTCTTGTGAAAAGTTGGTCGTGTTAAATTTTCCCGCCTCCTCGTTTGCCAAGGCTTCGTATTGACTTAACACGAATCCGGCCTCGATCTAAAATTCATTATTTAGATTTTGGATTAAAATGCTTGAACATATAAATTTTTATGATTTTTTTATATGAGTTTTAAGTTTAAATATATATATCTGTCAGGTATTAGTCATGGTGAAAAATTACGTGTTAAATTACATGTTAGATATTAATGTTGTGTGATCCATTTAAATATTTAGCAAAAATGAAGCTGCCTTCAAAACTATGTCAGGTTAGGAAAAATATTAACGTTTTGAGTGAAACATAATAAAAACATGTTTATATGTTTAAACAATAATTCTGGCCTAAACATTTGTAAAATATGTTGGTGGGAAGTAATGCAATAATTTATTAAATGATTTCTGCAACTTAAATTTTAATTAGGGGTAATTAAATAAGTTCAAGTTTTAGGCAAACCTCTATCGCCAAATAGAGTTACCGGTGAGACGAAAATGAGTAAGATAAACCTCCTCAGTACCTAGTGAGATGAGACCGAGCTTAGCCATATTATAGCTCATATATTATACGTACAGGGTGGTTAAAATATCACGCTACAATGGAAAATTTTTCGATGAGAAAAATTTGTAAATTTCCATTAGTTACCGAAATTTTGTCTCTAAAATTCAATGTTTTAAGAATTTCGTCATCAGTTTTCCATCAGTTTTGATAATAATTATAAAAATCTTAATCCAAAATCTTGTAACTAATGGGGATTTAGGGATTTTTCCCATCGGAAAATTTTCCATTGTTGCGTGACATTTAAACCACCCTGTATATTGTTGTCACGGTGTGGAAGTAGGAATTCAGTAGTTTTGATAAAGCTCAAAAAAATTAAAAATCCAAAATTTAGCACTGCGTTATATTGGGAAATGTCCCACTTTTCGGCAAGAAAATGTTTAAATTTAACATTTGGGTGGCATAGGAGAAATCCCCAAAAATGACCAAAGATTTTCCTATTTTTAGAGAAAACGGTGAAAGTCAACGACCTTCCGGAAAAGACAAATGTCTTCCTCCTGCACCATGACCACAATTTTTCAGGGTTAAATATTTATTTCCAAACAAAGTTGATTTATTGTCTGTACATACGATGAAACGAGTATTTATGTATATCACCTTATCTCATAAAGGCAACGAATACGGAAGAAATAAACCGTTGCAAACGAAATGTAGCAAAGGGGTGAAAACACACGTAAATGTCCTTGTGGCACACCCACATCGTCTTTCAATACTTTCCCGTCATTTTCCCCAATTGTCTCACATTACCCCACGTCTCATTTCACCCCGTTTCGACATAACTCCCCCGTACTTTGAACGTACATGACAATACCTTTCGATAGATACCCCACATGGCATAATTCAAGTGGCGTCGTCTACACGGTCACACGGTCATGGTACGTCAAAATGATGTCGATTTTCGAAATCCCCGTCCCAAAATACATCTAAAACCGTCGAAACAAAAAATTCGACACCTATTCGACACGGCGTCGTCGCCATGGCGCCGTGACCTTAATACCTACAATGCCCATCTTCGAACTCATCCATACTTCAAAAATTCGAAATACTTTGGCGCAAACCGCATCTCGATATTCGCATCCGTTCTAAAGTTATCGTGGATACAGACAGACAGACGGACGGACAGACAGACAAGACATTCCCATAAAGGGGTTTTCACCCCTCAATTAATGTCATGGGATCGCCGAAACTGTAGTTTGTCTCATCTCATCTCATTTTCACATGAGATGAGACGAGATGAGACGCGTTAGTACTCACGGGTCTCATCTTATTATAATTCATCTCATCTCGCTACACTCATCTAAAAAATTTAACGGATTTTATGCAGAAATTTGGCCGAATTGTACGCAGAAAAATTTATGGAGCGTGATTTGTACATAAACTGTGCAGGATTATGCATAATTCTGCTATGATTTATTTATTAAACAGAGAGAATATTAGCCATAAGCTTTGCATGAAAAAAAGTAGCTTATCAGAAACATCCGTTCATAAACCTGTCTGCAGAACACAGTGAATATACTCTCCAAACATTTTATGCAGAATTATGAACAATTTACTGCATAAATTATTATGCCAAATAGGTGTGCGGTGTTACGCAGGAGTCGCCGCACAATTTTTATACGGGCAGCTCATCTCATAAACATTTTAACTGTCTCAACTCTAATTATTAAGTATTTTTGGGTGTTTGCATATATTTTTATTACCGAAGCCTCAGCATTCTCATCGGTCAAGTTGGTGTTATAGTTCCAGTCTGCGATCACGTATAAATTAGCCAGCCTGGCGTATTCTTGATTATATCCATCAAGAAATATCTTGGCAGCCTCCTCGTCTGGGTTGTCTCCTTGTCTGAAAAAATTGTAAGCTCGATCAATTTGTTACAATAACAGAAAATATGAGCTAATACACTCTAAAAAATATCGAGTAAATTCGCTCAATTATGAGCGAAATTCCCACCAAGACAACTATTGAGTAAAAGTAACCCAGTAAAAGTTAAAATTTATCCAACTTTGAAAGATTTTTGCTCAACCTTGAGTAATTTTTAACGTTGGCTGGGTAAATTTTACTCAATAGTTGTCTTGGTGGCAATTTCACTCAAAATTGAGTACATTTTCCTCGATTTGTTTTAGAGTGAAGGGAAAATTTTTCAAGCATTGGAAATCTGCAGCCTTGGTGCCCACAGATTATAAAACATTCTCTCGATATTCCGTTCTGGAGCAGAGTATCGAAATATCATCACTATCAAAAATCTCTATATTATCGATAATATTGAGAACATAGAGAATGTTGGGAATAGGATCATAATTCTCGATATTATCGATATTCTGTTCTCATTTTGCACTTTTTCTTTCGTTACGATTTGATTTTACTTCCGTGGGCATAAGAATTGAGTGAAATTTTGAATTTCGAAAGCAAAATAAATCAACTTTCGCCATGCGGGTGACGGGCTTATGAGCTAGTTACTCCATAAAAATTACTTTTGGTTGAATAAAATCACATTTTCTATGAAGAATATCCATAAATACGTACATACATAAACACGATAAATACATAACTAAATATGTATAATAAATCTTACTACTTTCAATGGGAACAATGGAAGCATAACATGAATGCAATTAATTCTTATCTTGGCTTATCGCATTAACTAATTGATCACTGGATTGTATAAAGTGCACAGATGAATATTTGAAGAATATGTGAATATGATAAAGTGTATAAATGAACCTTTTCTCCAGATAACCTTGACCCAATTGGACCACGACAAGAAAAATGCCGATGAATCCTAACGGCACAATTTTCTTCATGATATTGCTCCTTAACCTGTAAAATTGCAATCAAAATTGTACTGGTCAAGTTGTAAATTCGGAATCATATTTGAAATTTCATTTTAAATTTTCGATAAATTATATATTTTTAATTGTGGAAAGAGTCAAAAGTAAAGAGAGTTTGAGAAAGGATGAATGACTCGATTGAAAATTTTAGATTTTTATCCGTTATGTATGAGAACGTCCATGCATTACGTCATAAAAAATTTTCAATTTTATCACCCAACCACCCACCCAGCGTATTCACTAAGGGAATTTTAACATAGGAAGACCTAAACCACCCATACACTAAAATGATGACGTAATATATGTATGGACCCTCCCGATGCTGGTGATTTTTTGAACGGATTATTATTTTGAGAATAGTTATTGGACAATACGTACCTGAACCTCTGGAAAATTTATTCCACCGCAGCCCACAAATTAGTTTTCTCTCCGATCAGCTCACTAACTAAATTGAAGACAGGATTGATTATTCAGGCAGGAATAATGTCCTTCTGAATGACAATTTTTTAAGCAGCGTCCTCAATACTTATCTAAATTTTATCAGTTCATTGTTTCGTGTCAAACAACATTGCACGATATCGTGTAGTGTAATAATTTTTGGATTGGCAATTAAATGTTTATGAGCAACATGTTAATGTTATCAAAATCCAATTAAAATGTGAGGTTAACAAGTATTGGGTGTCTGGATATTTAGCAGGGGTGGGCAAAATACGGCATTTTATTCATAAGAACTCTTGGAAAAAATGTATTTTGACCAGTGTTTAAAGTGGTATTTACCAAGTGGTAGATACCACTGGTAAATACTGGTATTTACCGATATTTACCACCGAGCCAAAGTGGTATGAAGTGGTAAAATCCTGCTTGGGGTATAGTGAGACTAATTTCAGAATATTTAACAACAAATAATTTATTTAACGATGATAAGGCGAGGAAAATTATGTTAAACCGTTAAGTATTTACGTACTATTAAGAACATCATTTAGTTTGGGTTTCCCAGACTGTAAAGGAACCAATCCTGAGTTTTTACCACTTAATAACAGTTTATACCACTTTTTGCCACTTTTTACCACTGCGATGGTAAAAATCAACCAAGTTGGGAAACTTTAAAACACTGATTTTGAGAATGATGAAAAATTACTTCCTTCAAAAAAGCTGTATGACTTCTGTCTTCTCTACGTAAACTTTCGTCTTTCTGTGGGCGTTAAAGTCCTTGAAATCCAAACCCTGTCAAGATTTACTGCATTTTCACAAAATATATTGCCCATCCTTGCTGGATAGGAGACTTTAGTTAAAATAAATGACTGATATGACACAACAGATTCATGTGGCAGTTGGCATTCGTAAATGAATAACTTAAAATTATGACGCACCTATGACTTCTGTGCCTATGACTTACATAAATAAATGCATTGTTCTCCAGCTCTTAAGATTGGGAAAATTGGGAATAAAACTTTGGTATTTCTATGGGACCATTGTTTAAGATAAGCAAACATTTTATGTATGAATATCACAGCCAACTCTCGTGGTGACAATCAACTCGTCAATTTATCGAAATTATATAACATTGTTATCTCCATCTGCTAATAAATTCCATAAATTGAACTCTATTTGTATGGAGTGATTGCACTGGCGAGCAAGGCTTGACCAGTTGCTGGGGAGGGGGGGGGACGGTCAGGCTACCCTAAGTTTTTAGACGTCCCCATATTTCCAGAAATAACCATCTCCCATCTCACATCTCGCAATGCTAATGTCCTCCAACTTTAGTATCTGAGTCGGGTTGGTGACAAAATCTGGATAATGGGAAATATCACCGCAAAAATATGAATGAAATCAATATGGATAATATCAAAACGTGGATACGCAAAATCTCGAAAATTTAATTTAAACAATTTTCAATATGGCTAAAATAAGTCGACAATTTATCATTAAAAATGACCGCTGACGTCTGTATGTAATTAAGAGGCTTTGGTATGTTAGAAGCGGAAGAGTAAAAACCTTCTTCATCAGTATGCGAACACTTTATCTTTCTTATAATTTTTTTCATGTCAGGTGAACATTGAAACAAAAATAGAACCTGCAGCTTAAAATCGCTTTTCCATATTTGGTGTATCCACATTATTTTTTTATCCACATTTTGCGCCTTCCACATTTATTATTCCATATTTAGTCTTACCCATCTTTCTTTTGTCCACAATTTGTCCGGATCACATCTGAGTCATACGCACCTGTGTCGCAAAATTGTTTGGGAAGTCAACATTTTGTCGTTCTCATTGTAAGTATTTATGCCAAGCTAGTTAGATAGTAAAATTTTATATTCCACTTTTGAATCACCATTCTTCATTCAAAATAATCAATCACCAAGTTGGCCTCCAATTTTTTAATTTAAAATGCAATTCATAACTTATCTGAAAATGTGGTCAACTCAGTTTTCAAAAATATGCAAATCGACTGGATTTCTTTCTGATGCATTTTGGACTTACAAGGGACACTCACGACCTGTCGTTCGTGTCCAGGGTACCCACTAAAAAACATAGTGGGTACCCTGGACTCTCCACCCATGTTAATAGTATACCTGGTAAGACATATCCAAAGGGCATCAAGATCGGTGACTTTGTCGGTGAGGGGTTGTCCTCTTAAGGCAAAACTGAACTAAACTGAACTAAAGTTTTAAGGATAATTCCTGATAGTAAAGAGATTGTGAGTGATTATCCAAAACTCTGTGTGGAGTACAGGAGGCAAAGGTGTTATTTGAGAAATTGGTGAAATCGTTTTTTTTGTGTTTTAGATACGAATCAGGGAGCTCAGACTTTTTTGATATTTGAGAGACAGATTGGGTCGAATTCTGAGAAACGACGACCCGACTCAACTCTCGATGTCGCAAGGTGGATACAGAGGAGATTCCCACCTAGTGATTTGCCCAACTTGGAAAGAAAGTCAAAACCCAAGTGCAAATGGCACCAAGTATATTAAAATGCAAACAATCGGCAGAATGGGAGCGGTGGAGCTTCGACTACATATATTTACTGACCTGCTATTTTACCGTCATATTTAAATGAAATTCATATCAATTCCGCTAACGACAACGTCAAATATTCTGAACATCAGGTAAGGACACTATTCCTGTTACAACTTAAACTACTGGGTATGTGTAAGTGATACATAAATAATATTATATGTAGCTTCCCCATTAATCCCCGGCTATTACCAACTTCCACAGAATACATCAGCACTTCTAGAAATTACAAGTTTCACGAAGATCACCACCTTGGTGGCAGTACTTCTAAACTTTTTACCCAGATATATCAACATTTCATAGGTTACAACTTCTCGTATGAACGTCACTATGGCTACTCCTAATATACCGGCGCACAACCACAGCACACCTAACAATGCCGACAGGGGGACTTGCTTACCCTCTTCAAAGACTATATTCTCTCTTGCTCCAAAAAACCGCATAAGAACGGCTTCTCTATATACATTCTTCGATGTTTTATCTAAAATATTTTCCATGAAAGCTTTCTTAATTCCTAAATCCAGCCACAATCTGTATATACCTGACTGCTCCAACTGACCAAAGCCTTCAATTATGGCGGAACTAATGAAGCCACGGGTAATACTTATGGGCATTTCTAGAAAAAAGATTGGCTCCTCTATGTGTCGATTAATATACGGATTATTCTTCACTTTAATCCCCGAGAAAAAGTTGTCCAGCTCGTAATCCAAATTTATGATGGCAAACGTGTCCATAACCTGCTTGAAGACGTTATTCTCAAAGTGGATATCATTTCTTGCAGAAATATCTAATCCAACTACAAAATGGGACTCGGGTTCGGAATAGATAAAATTTGGCATTTCTTTAAATTTCATAAGAATATGCAGTAGCCTTGTAGAATTAATGGTGATGTTATTAACGTCCTCATTCGTTATGTACTTTAATAGAGATATCCTTCGGCTGGTATCCTCTGGATCTACGCTACTGCTTGTGGTAATAATTTGAATTTTTGAGTCGACCACGGATTCTAGGGTTGATGGGATATCTGGCGGGCTAACGGCGACCAGTGAGGAATACATGGACCCTTGATAAAACACCGTCCCCAGGAGATAGAAGGATAAGACGCAAATAATAACAAATATCGGAAAATTTGGTAGTAGCCGCAAAACATTAGGGGTTCCATGGTACTGAGCCGATAAGCAGGACAAAATCCACTGCCAGTATTGGATAAAGTTGAAAATTGATGTTTTATTTTTGCCACCTTCCTTTATTCCAATTCTGCTCAGAAATATAGCCACCAGTGTGAAGCACACTATACATGCTGACCACGTATAGAGGTCAAGTGGCATCACGAGAGCCTGCAAGCCTTCCAATTTAAGCTTACTCAAAGACACTGTCGCCATTTTGAAATAATTTTTTTGTCCACAGTACGTAACATAGGAATCTCGTGCATATGCGGGAAATAAATATGACTGTTCAAATCCATACTTATTCTGAAGCATGTTATAATTCATTTTATATTGAAATGAGTGAGGATTAGAATCTCCCAGACCGGATATCCTGACGTGTGAAAAGTTAAGTTTATCCCCTAGAGCCATCTGGGAACAGAATATATAACTAAAAAATGTTTTACTGCCGCGTTCAACAGCGCTGCATGTTTGTAGTTCCGGATAGAACGTGGCATAATATCCTGTCTTCATTTTCAAGCCTTGCAAGTTGAAATTATATTTTTTCCACGAGGAAGCCAAGTCACCCACTAGCACTTTTAGTTGGAGGGAATGGGATAAGATGCACGGAAGGCAGACAACTAAAATTTGTAAAGATTTCGTGCCCTTATCATGGATAACCATTTCGTTGTTGATGCCACATGGGGAGAAGGTTCAAACGTCTTGTGGTTTAGCCGGCTTAAAATGAGGAATATATAGGTTGGATTTACCCTACAATAACCTACTGTTCTGAGTTTTCCAATCTGGTAATTTGAACCCAAATCGGGTCGAAATATGAAAGAAATCCGTATCGTAGAGTGTCCGAAATAGTTGGAAAATACGTAATCAATTTTTCTTTTGCAAAATCCGTAGTATAGATTAGTTTGAATGTGGTGATTTGTTGGATGGTGGAACAATACTTTAAGAAAGTGCTGGTTATGTAGGAGAAATTTAAATATTTTTGCTTCCCTGGATGTTTCATGTACAATATTGAAATCGCCAATTATATGAAAAGTCGACCTAGAAGGGATTAAGCTTTCGAGTTGTTGCAAATTGTGGTTAGACGATACAGGGGTAACGCTAATTATGAGGAGCAAAGTATGAATTTGGTTGATCATATTTCTTCAGAAAATGTAAATAGGCTGGTTTAAGAAAAGTAGAAAGTTTTTAGGATCGCTGAAGTTAGCTATTCAAATATTCAAAGTTTAAGACGGAATAGAATATTTAAATATTTTTCGATACATATCAATAAACTTGTTCGGGTTTGCTTTTTGCTTCCCCATGTGTATTCATATGTAAATAAATAATTTACGAAATCAATACTATTCGCTTTGTTCAAACTAACAGCATTAATATTCGTTCAATAATTCTAGTTTTACTTACATGTCACGCCAAGTATGTAAACATATTCCGAACTCGTAGAATTAATCAATCTTTAACGATGCTTTTGTGGCTTATCATGGCTAAATATGAAAGAGTTTTAAACAGTTGATGTACTTATGTAGCAATTTTCTTTTTAAGTCATGCATTTAGACGGAATATCGACTAATTCTACATCCTCCTTCAAAAATTCTATATTCTCTCCTATTTCACATTTTAATGATTAACATATTTCACAAATTTCTATTAAATACAATTCCAAAGGTCTTACATACCATCGCATACATTACGATACCATAATTTACATTTAGAACAGAATGATCTCAGCGGAAATTAATTCTATACTAATTGTAAGATAAGTTAAAATTAAACCTCCGTATTGAGGGATTATCATCACTCTGTGTTTAATAAGCATGTTGATGGGGTAATAAGTATGATTCTGCTAGTAATTACAAACATAATTTATTATACTAGCACTCAGTAAATAAATATTCATGATATTCCGAAAGTCTATATTTTATTTTTGTCCAACCCCCTTCAAAATCAAAACCGTTGCCCGAGATTTGGTAGCTCTTATTGACGTATGGTCAGTCAAACAGTTACCAATGAAGCCGACAAATTTATTCCCAGCTGTTTTTAAGCGCTGCCGAAATTCAATTAAAAAGGACAAAAATGCAATAAACGCAAATCCCGAACACAGAATGAATAACGTGACCAAACTGCTATTCACTGTTTGGCTAGCTTCAGTCTTCCCATCCATATGATTGGGAGGGGGTGAAAGTACTGGAACTCGACCCATGTTCTTTCCCGCAGTTATTTCAATTTCGAGTCTAAACCAAATCCCAGAGGAAATCATGGATTTGAAATATCCCGGTATTTTACTCCAACCAGTCCGTTGAAATTCCCACTTCAGCCAACTAATCGAACCTATCAAATCTTTGCCTTTCACGTACTTTTTGTTTTTCCATGAGTATTTTTCCGAGAGGAAACTCATCTCTGTTGAAACATGATCAGAGTCGGAAAAGAATACGGATTTTCCACATTCGACCAAATCCCGCTCATTCGCCTTATTCATTTCCTGTATTATCTGGATTTCCCTCTCCTCCAAGTTCGAACTCGAAGGGATGCCTAGTCGTCCAGAGCTTCGGTGAGAGTGGCCCGGACGAAGCAGAAGAATTTCCTGGTAAGCCTTCATTTCTCCGGGTAGCAAAACCCTCGTCTTCCAAAAAAATATTGAACGGTAAAGAACGTAAAGATCTGTAAAGAATTTTGTACGCGGAATTGGGACACCAGACTCCCAGAAAAAAAAATTTGTCCCGGTGCTTGGAGGTGAAAGAAACCTAAAACAGTTTTCAGATTCGAAAGGATTTAGCAATGTTTTCCCCGCCTTTCGTCCATCTAAACCATAGAGTTTGTTTACTTGATTCCAAAACCACAATATATTTTCCGATTCTGCCCACTTCGTCAGATTCCCGGTGGGAGGGGTGCCGTCCCCGCAAACTAAATCAGAAATAGTTTCCGGGCGTGCACCCGGAAACGGAGCGTTCAGCTCGGTGATCATGACGCCAGTGTAGCAGTTTGTTAGCGTAATAGCCATTAACGCCCAGCTACCGAAGACAAGTCGATGGAAAGGCATTCCCTCCAGCTTCCCTGGTACATTAGTAAACTCATCGAAAAGCGACCCCAACACCAAAGTCCATGGCGCGAAGGATTGACTGATTTCTGGAGAGTAGCATTCCGTGTAGAATGTGAGAGCGGCCACCACCGTCACCACTGATAGAAGGACTCCCAACCACAGTTCGAACTGGAAAGGTGTCAGGTAAAATTTGAAATCTAAAAACTTGTCCTCATAACAGCTCAAAAATTGGGTTCCTCGTTGACGTATCCAAACACTGTTGATAGACATGAAATCGACATCTATGTCAACCGACGAATCCCAGCTAGACATGCCTGAAAGGTGCACGCTAACGTTATCGGCGCCACCTCGAAAAAGTAGCTGATAGAATAGGTGTACTTGAATATCTCGCTTACTGAGGTTACGGTTGAACGGGTTAAATTCCCGTAGCGAATCTGGCGTAGGAATTTCTCTCTTGGATCCTCTTGCGCTCCAAAAACGAATAGTCCACACACTATTGGGCAACGAGAAGGTTTCCACGGCTTTCAAGATATATGCATCCCGGGAATCCAATCCTGGTGAACGACACTCGATTTTTGGCCATGGGAGAAAAGTTTTTCCTCCAGTTTCGCGGATCCGGTGAACGCAAATTGAAATTTGCCCGTCGACTATAATGGAGTTAACCACCGTAACGACATCTTCCGGGTGGACGTAGAAATACCTGGCATATGGCAAGACATCCCCGCCGTTCACCACGTCCCCGAAATATTTTGTGATTCTGGGCAATATATCCAGCAACGTGTAGAGTATCGCCACAGGTGGGAAAGTGGTCGATCTGACAAACTCCCATCTTTCGTCCTTGCCGGCAAACTTGTATTTGTGTAAAGTAGCTAAATCATGCAAATATCGGAGTGATTTCATGAAAAAGTTCGGCTCTTCTTCTCTCCTCAGGTCGATCGCCGATCTGGACGTTATCATTAATGGGACCCTGCATCTCGACGATACCCGATTCCGACCGATATTCACAGCACAATCCATGGTTTTTAAATTAATATCTCGTGGATCGGCGGTGGAAACAAGGACAGTAATAGTGGTGGGCCAAAGGTATTCTACGTTTTTGCGATTGACATCGAGAAATTGTTCTCCTTTGGCAAGATTGTGGGCAATGTTGACATCACAGGAGGAGGGGACGCCATTCAGCAGCTGGACTACGTCAAGAGAGCTGTGGATACCCCGCAAAGAGGAAAGAATGCTGAGAAAAGAAACAAATTGAAATTTAACCTTCTGAAAGTTCTGATGCGACATTTCGAAACTGCTGGAAGCTTCTTTAGCTCTTTCAAGCAACTTGGCGAAATAATTATACCAGTTTTTCGCCTTGATAGTCAACCTCGTTTAAATTAGACTTAAAGTCTGAAGAAGTTTTTGGCTTAAAATGCTGTCAAATAAGACGATCGATGCACTACAGTCGATAGGCCACTCTGGCTTGGGGTACATTAATTAAATGCAAATAATTTATCTGCTTTAGACAAGTATTCCATTAGAGTATTGCGGAGCTAAGGGTTAAACATGAAATATTGAGTCACGCAACCAATTTTTTAAGAATATCTACCTAACACGGCCACTTAGCTAAATTACACGACATTACGACAATAAATACGACCATTATCTTCGGATAAAATTTCGAGCCCTCACTACTGAATTTAATTTTTTTTAATCTGACATCGAGATTTTGCTCCGTTGGATAAGCAGACATGGCTCGACCTAAAAGTAGAAATTTTACGAAACTAAATACAATTTGGGAGTAAACCATCATCCTTATGGTTTCCAACTAGTACCCCCAGATTTATTCAAATTTATGTATGATTTTTGTATGATAAGCGAGAGATGTTTTTTAATTTAAACCACTTTGCAAATAAGTTGTATTAATAAACCCAAGTATGAAGTGTATCTCCTAAATGTACCACGAAAGGATTAGTCTTCGTTGTTATGATTACCGTAAAACCATTTCGTGCAAAATAAACATTTTTCATTAACAATGAGTGGTTTTGAAGAAGGACCTTCAACACGACTCGCGGTTCTGTCGTGCAACATGGCACGCTTTATTAATTACTATGCATACCTGTTTATCAAGCTTTATAGGAGTGGGATTGTTCGTGCATCCACCGGTTTGATCTAAATATGTAATTTGCATGTTTGTACTATCTTAAGTAAATTGATCGATCGAAACACAAAAAGGGCGACATGTTTCTACATCTTCAAGATCACACGATCATCGTACGTCTAAACTAAGTCGATTTTTGAAATCCCCGTCTCAAAATATGTTTGAAATGGTCGAAACAAAAAAGTATACATGTTCGAACGTTTGCGTCGTCGCCGTGGCGCCGCCCATCGTCGAACTTGTCCGTACTTTTAAATTAGAATAACGACGCTGAAAACCGCATGTCGAACTTCTAATAGATAGATTATAATCTATTTATTTCCTAAAGTATACTTTAGAAAATACAAGGAGGAAAGATAAAGGAGAGAAAAAAGCAGAAAGGGGAAGAAAAACCAAAATTTTTGCGACCGGAAAATTTATTAATAATTTTGGGTACTAGGAAGAAAAAATGTTTTCCATCAGGCTGAGTTGGGGAAAGGGCGGTGACCATATCTTCGTCGAAAATCATATTTCGAAATCATAGAGATATTTTTAGAGCTTTGAACGGCCATTTTATTTTGGTGTGGGTGTGGTTGTTAAGTGGGAGAAAACACTTACAATGCAAGTTTTTTACGTGTAAAACTCCGATTTGAATGGAACCAATGTTATTTTGTTCATCACAAAAAATAAGCCTACACGTATTTTTGCATTGTTTCCAATGCGGTAATTTGAGCGCTAGGCGCGAATTTTAAACTTTTTCCAGGCAAAACCTTCAAAATTCTGTAACTTTTTGAATTTCAGCGGGAATTAAAAAAATCGAAAATATGTTTGTCCAAAATGACTTCCTTCACGAAATTTCACGAAATTTGTGGCCTTTCTTGAAATCTGTAAAAATCAAAAATTTCTGGAAATTATAAAATTTTCAAAAAATATTGAGTTATAATTTTTGTGAATTCAGGTAAGTCATTTTGAACAAATATGTTTTCGAATTTTTTAATTCCGGCTGAAATTCAAAAAGTTACAGAATTCTTAAGGCCCGAGGTCTTGTCCGGAAAACAGTTTAAAATTCGCGCCAAGCTCTCAAATTAGCGCATTGGAAAAAATGCAAAAACACGGGTACGCTTATTTTTTGTGGTGAACAAAATAAAATTGGTCCCATTCAAATCAGTTTGCGAGTTTTACACGCAAAAGACTTGCATTGTTAGGCTGCCTTTTGTAGCAGGGCACCATTTGGAACCATGCAATTCTATCGCGTTGTAATATTATAGTAACAAATTGTCTTCTTTGGGTAACAAATTGCCTCCGCTTTTATTACCTGAGCGGTGACAGCTGGGTCCGAGTGGGATTTAGCCTCCGTGTATATGCTAACCTCGGTGATAAATTGTTACTAATGCGGTAGTACCTCCGCCGTTGATAATATTATCAAAAATCATTGAGTGTAGTAAAATTTCACTATCGAAAATTGAGCGGTTTTTAGTTTAAAACAAGTTAACGCGTTATTAATAACCCTAAGAATTGGTAACAAAATATCGAGTTAGCCATTTTTTATTAATTTAATAAATCCTATTCGATACGATGACCGTAAGTTGAACATGGTTTAGTGTTACTTATGAGATAATCCTCAAGTTCCTTATCTCGTTTCTAACTTCTGGATCTCCCGGCGCCTCTCCTAACTTTCAGTCGGCACGAGGACGAGCATAGTCACCAAGATCAGTATAATCACCTGCGCGCTATAAATAAATGAGACATACGAGTTGGTAAGCTTACACAGGTAGTTTTACGTTTCGAAAATTTTGATTACGATGATAAATTAATATAATCGATAATTTCAAAACTTACAAGAAAATTTTCGCCCTCGTGGTGTCATTATGCTACCAATCTACTTATGCCATCAAATTGTCGATTTCGCGTCAATAAATAATTAATGATAGGGAGTATGACAAAATTAATAATACCCTTGCAAATAATCGTAAGATTTTATCTCATGAATATCTTAATTTGACTCATGTGGATTGACATCTA
The DNA here is from genome assembly GCF_002217175.1 of Folsomia candida. Classification (NCBI taxonomy): domain Eukaryota; kingdom Metazoa; phylum Arthropoda; class Collembola; order Entomobryomorpha; family Isotomidae; genus Folsomia; species Folsomia candida. Next base: position 350,352 of record NW_019091250.1, on the reverse strand, counting down.
AGATGCACTGTAATTTTATAAAGCAGCAATTAAAAAATGGGATTGGTCTATCGATTTCAGTCTTTTTACATATTTCATATTTTTGGTATTGCAACCATTTATTAACAATCAATTATCATTACACAAAACTATAATATCGATAGCCGAATAGTACTAAACTTGCAAAATTTATTACGAAGAATTTTATTAATTTGTGTACTATTAATACGCAAACGGGTTTGAATATCATTAACATGAAGTATACAGAAATATGCTAGCAAATATTTACTTTTTCGTCCCCAATAATTTACACACGGTCATTTACCATAAAATGGTAGTAATATATTTATGCTCCTTGGAATTTTAAATCTTTTATAGATATAACTAATGTTCCAGTACCACAATTAATTTAAATTCTTATAAATAATTATCCAAGCATTAAATAACAGGATAGAAAGGATTCTATGTAGTATGAGAACTTAATGTTGTCTTAACTAAAATTGCGAGGGCTACTGGCATATGTGGCAGCAAGGAATGCAAAGTTGGTAATAGCGTTCATAGCATCTCGCTCAATTACATATTTACACTCTAAACAAAATTGAGTAAAAAAGAGGATGACACAACAGTCGAGGTAAAATTTGTCCAAAATTGAGTAAAATTTGCCCAACGTTGTGCGAACAAGGTGCATCATCATCATAATTTTACTCAATGTTGGACAAATTTTACCTCGACTGTTGTGTCATCCTCTTTTTTACTCAAGGTTGGGCAAATTTAGTACAACTTTTTTTTGAGTGTACTTGCATTCATCCAATTTTATGGGTTTACGCTCTGTTAAGAAAAACTTGAAAAGTGAAAAGTGAAAGTAATTTTGGTGTGACTGAATTAAAAATGGAGAAAGTGATTTGCGCATGACCTGCCCTGGAAAACCGATAAGTCATTTCAGACATATCAATTCTAACAGCTTTTGAACTCTGAGCACGAATTTGGTACCCAATTTGACCAAGGACGCCCCGGTGACCTTGGTGACCCCGGTGACCGTGTTGCGTGGGCAAAAGTCACAAATATCAAAACGGTTGATTTACTATCCGACAGAAATGGTATGCCATCATATATAGATTTCATAAATATTTTGATTCATGAATGATTTTTCTCATCATCGTCGTTTTTTTCACTTTTCGGGCGCCTGTGGCATGTTCAAATGTCTGACCGGATTCCTTTTTCCGACTGAATTCTTTATTTTGGAAACATCACTTTAAGAAATTATGATCCCTTCCCCCTTAAGTTGATTTATTATCTTTTTATGAGTGATTTCAGCTTGGCAAACTGCTTTCACACTATTGTACACTTTGAGGTCAATTTTTGGACCCATTTGGAAAATTTCAAAATTTCAAAAAATATTAGCTTGTTTCAGACAGGGTTGAAAGTATGGAACTATTTAAATTTCTCGGTTTCGTTAAAGGGGTAATTAGTACCGATCTGTAAAACAATATTCTATAATCTCGCCCATCCCTGTACCCTTAAACCGCGAAAATCACGGTTGAATTTTAGTAATTAATATTCACGGATGTCTTCGATATTACTCAATTACTTTTATCTAAAAAGCAGTATTGCAACTTTAGTACCTATATATACCATCTAATTGTCGATTTTTTATCTCCCAACGATATTCAAGTTTGATAGCTTAAAATTTGCATAATCTTGTGTACATTAAGAATCCGTAATAAAATTGGGGTGGCTCACCAACCGTTTTCGAGATAAAAGCCCATATGTGTGAATTTTTGCGAATTTTGAGAAATTTGACTTTTCACTCAAATTCGGCCAAATATCGGTGGACATAATTTATAAACTAAACCCTAAAAAGGATTGCTTAAGTGAGACTGTGCGAATAAAAAGATGAAATAACCCCCTCCCTCCTCCCACATTGGAGATAAGCTGTTGGTAAAATGAGCATCACCGCCATTGGGAATGATTTCCGAATTGTGCGAAGATGCATTATGATGTACCCCAATTTTGTATAACAAACCCCAAAATGGACTGATTAGTTTATTATTAGGCGTGCGATAAGATGAAATAACCCCCCCCCCCCCGAAACTTATATAAGTTGTATGTATATGCATACCACTGACTGCAGAAAATGTCTGCCTTATTTTACCTACCGAATTCAGTTATCTCATAATCATGAAGTACGATATTAACCCTGACAAATTAACAAATGCCAGGAACGAGAAAGTAATTATTACTTAGTAATAGAGGATAAAGTATTCAATTTGACTTAATTTAATTCTAACAAATTCTGTAATATCTACTAGTTTTTTATACACAAAATTATTTTTCCGCAACAGTATCATTCCCTTGGGCGGTGATGCTCATTTTACCAACAGCTTATCTCCAGTGTGGGAGGAGGGAGGGGGTTATTTCATCCTTTTATTCGCACAGTCTCACATAAGCAATCCTTTTTTAGGGTTTAGTTTATTTTAAGCTTTTAATTGGTAGCGGCATCACAACAAATTATTAACGAAATCAATTAGCCAACTATTGTGGTGAGTGTGGCGGGTACTACAAATGGTAGTACCCGCCACACCATATATTGTAGTCTACAATATATGTATTCAAATGACATTGAAATCTGAAAGGAGTATGTAGTTTTCCTTCAAGTATAGGTATGAGTGAGCATTTCCACGCGACCATATGCAACTTGAGTATTGTGTCAGTGGATAACTTTTTCATTTCTCCATCGATTTTGTTCATCCCAATTTTAAATGAGAGAGAAATATATGTGCCACATTTTGTAAGAAATAGATTTTCAATATAGTTCTCAACTTTGTTAGTACAGACGAATATTCGCCAAAAAATCGCCTCAAAAACAGTTTTCTGAACATAAGTCAGAATCGGTACACAAATCCTCATTGGCAGTACAGGAATCTGATTGTACACCACCATAAATGACTCTGGGTTTTTATTTCATCAAAAGTAATGGACTGTGGTCACTTTTCAAACCGTTGCTGAATGCTTACTTAGGTATTTTTTCTGTAACCATAGCCTCACCTAAGAAAAACATTATTTTGGACCAGAATTTTGCCACTGCCTCGAATTTGAAACTCCATTTTCCCACCTCCCCACTCCACCACCCGTTCCAATCGAGCTTATCCGAGCCCACGTCAAGGCTGCGACTTACCCATCGTACGAGGCCCCCTTGATCAGAAGCAGCTATGCCGGCTATGAAGCCCCAATGGTCAGGTCGACATACTCCCCGGCCCCTGCCATCCGAACAGTTATCTCATCCGGATATTAAACTCAACAATATGCATAAACCTGCTGATATTGATGTATGCTGGTCAGATCATCTTTTCCGTAAAGGATCGTGATATTTTGAAATACTACACTTTATTTAAATGTGAACTCTTTCTGAAATTCTTGCTAATAAAAAAACATTCACGCATTAAAAATCAAACCTTCCTAAAATTTGGAGTGATATAATATTCATGATTTCCCCTCTTGAAAACTTTCACCGTATAATTTTTCAGTGACTACTCATTAAACTACATACACATTGACACGGACGGTTACATATTTTGCAATCAATTGAATTTTTTAAATAATTAGTGTAGTTCGATTGTAGTCCACTAAACGGTCTTCTGTACATATGTATGCATCTATTTCTTCTAATTTTTGTGCAGATTTACGAAAGGATTGATGTGAGTGTTTTTTTAATACTTTAACTCTGTGATAACTACTTTATCTATTCATGAAAATAAAACCATTACTACGTAATCTAAATATTTTAAAAATAGAAATTTGTGATTGGAATTATTGAGTAGCACAGATGGTGGGTTCAATAGGCAGAATTTACTTCATTCTTATCATTTTCCTGTTATGCATGCCAACCAGATCGAAAGTGAGGTAGATAAGCATGTACTCGTATTTATTCATGCTAACCAAACAATAGCTCATGAAACGTGGATGCATACCTAATTTGTTGGATGACTTATTTGCAGCATTTTTTATGAATGTGTTTACATTAGTGTACAAAAATCAAATCTGTTACATTCATTGGTTAAGAGATATTTGCACGTACTTATGTACATCATTGACAGTGAACTAAATGCAAGTACAAAAGTACGCAGAAGGTCATATTTTAAATACCTGAGCCAGACTACATGTGCCTGTGTTACGTCATGCTCAATTTAGTTTAAAAAAGTATTCCTGATTTACTAAACTTTATACATTTATGTACATGTTTACTCACACAAAACCACACACAATTCTGACGTCTTTCCAAAAATGGTACAAAACTCTGCTCAATTCCTCGTTTTGAGCATAATTCTCTCCAAAACTTCATCATGCAACCAATTTTACTTTCGTTCGCCGTTCTAGCCTTGGTAGGAGGTAGCTTGGCCGTAAAACCATTCATTTTGGAAAGGTGCAGCGGTGCGAAACCTGGTATCCCGGTCGACATCGTGGCCCAAAGAGGAGCTGCTTTATTCTATAGTAACGACTACCGAAGGAGACATGGGGCCCTACCACTCACCGTTGACCCCACGGTAAGACCGAAATTTCCGTTAAAAACTACCCCAAAAAATTTAGAAAAGCCCACTCTTAGAAATCCAGTATCAAAATAATACCAAGCCTTCATGTACATACGTATCACTCTACCAAAGTAGTCGGTGTATTAATAGCTCGACATTAAAGTCTTACCATATCAGTACCAAATTTTTACGGACCGTTATAATTTTAATACCAAGGGGTACCAACTTTAACACCGAGAAATCAATACCCTTCTGATACCCAGTTTATTATTTCACCCAGCTTGAAGCCGAAGCTCAAAAACAAGCCGACTACATGGCATCCACCGGAACCATCGTTGGTGGTTGGGTGAATGGAGAAAATATAGCCAGGATTCCCTGCGATGATGCAACCCAACAGAAGTATCCCACAGAAGCCACAATTCCGGGTGCCGTTTTTCGCTGGTATGGACAAATGATCCCATTCCGCTGTCCAAATCCGGCCCGTTCTCTCGCCAGTTTTGCCGGAATTGTTTGGAAAGCGACGGAGAAAGTGGGATTCGGCGCCGCGGTCCGGTCTGACGGATTCATTTTCGTCGTGGCAAAGTATTCTCCACCGTTTAGTGGAGATCCTGCTGCAAAGATGCAAAATGTCCAGTGTGAAGAAGTCGCCTAATTTTATGCAACGAAACGAATTTCATGAAAAATTTCATATCAGGAAAAAACTAAATGTATGTTTATGGATTTATCCGTAATGTAAATGTCTAAGTGTGTTCTAGTTGCGTGTCTGATTGTGAATAAATCTTACTGAAATGCAAACATAAACTTTATTTAAGATATGCATATTCTGTTGCATTCGTTACTTTGGCAAATTTAATTAGATGTCAAGATCCTGTATTTGAAATGATTCAGAATTATTTTATACGTACGAATGGTGCAGAATAGACGAATAAAATAGATACACAATTATGGCATAATTCTGCATTAATCTTGCTTAATAGGCCGACTGAAGATGTACATAATTGTGATATAATTTTGCACTAATGGTGCGGAATAATGGGATAAAATAGATACACAATTTTGGTATAATTTTGCAGGAATGATGCAGAATAAGCGGACACAATATATACATGATTGTGATATAATTTTGCACCACTGGAGGAAAATAAACGAGGGAAAACAAACCATAATCTTTACATGAAATATTGGCAAATTCGTAGTAAAAATTATGGTTATTTTTTTTCGGTTCTTCTGCACGTTTGGTGCGTTTCGCATCTGTTCTCCCAATTGTTTGGCACCATTTTGAGTCACGGATTGTTCGATACCAGTGATGCTAATTAGTTGGTCACAAATGCCAATAACTCGCTTTAATTATCATCAATTCAAGCAAAAGAGTCGTTAACAGACAGACGGACGGACAAGAGGAATTCAATAGTACCTGAGTCAGGTACTATTACCTAACACCGTCCACTTAATTGGGGCGGATTTCGGATTCCTAATCCGCGGATTTCGGATCGGATTTTGTCGGATCGGATTGCCACTCCTATACCTGACTGTGGATTTTATGTAGATGTATGTATGCAGTGGTACCGGTGCTGGTAATGATGACAGCGCGCTGTCACGAGGCCGCGTGACAAATTAGCGTAAAAAATATAGTAAGGTACTGCTTGAGCGAGCTCGAATATAACTAATCTAGCTGATATAGATTTTTATGATACAACGGATTCGTCAAATAAATTGAAACTGAATCGGAATTTTGTAAATAATTAGGAATTTTAAAATGAATCCGTTACTATTTGATTCGGAATTTTGTAAACAAAGCGAAATTTTATTAATTTACTCGAAATTTAGATATTTCAAAAAGTCGTTAATACATAATTCAAGAAAGGTTGTTAATAATGCATCCACTTGTTAATATTACCCAGTTGGATGTTATGGTATTGGTTATTGAGCCAGGTAGGAGTACGAACTATTTACTTGATTATGGGCGATATAATTAGTTAGATTTCATTAATTGCTTTTGAAAACAAACTTTTTGACCTAACTAACTAACCAGGTTGATATGATTTGTTGAAATTTAGAATTAAATGACATTTTTCGCCAGCAACTTATATGCATAATTATTTTTTACGTCCACAAAAACAAATTGAATGATCGTCTGTCCTACATAAATAGATATACAGTTCGCGCCACAAATAACCGACCAAGATTTTCCATAAGACTCCATGCTATGGAGTCTTATGGGGTTACCAATACTCATAAACACTTAGCATTCCGCAATTTTTGTGCATAATTTAATGCACTTTAAGGTTTTATGAAGATTGGGCTCACAAAAAAATTTTAAGAAAGAAATTGCGGTAAAGCTTAAAAAAGGTGAAATTCAGTCGGCCGAAAATATCTGACCAGATTTACGAATTTTAGTGTTTTGTTTGTTTGTTTGTTAATCCTTTATTCACGTGTCAACAGAGATCAATTCATAACAAATTGGTTTACACACCATGATACAAATAGCAATAAAAATCTTTTAAGCAGCTAATCTACACTGCGCTTCATAAGTGGTCGCCAAAGTTCTTGCAGTGACTTTGACCTCCTCTATTCCGACAATGACATGGAATATTTTAATTATTATTTTTGCCTTTTGAAGTTAAATTAGTTGGCAAAAATCTGCAAAAAAAGTTTTCATAAAACATTGAAAATACCATGTTGGGAAACGAAAAGCTGCCAAAATGGGAAAACGGGGTGGTCAAAAGTCATCGCCAAAATCCATTTTTTCTGCACTACTTTTGGAAATATTACTGGTAAGTCAATTATTTCTTTTATTACTAAAAGTCTATACTCTTTGAGCCATTTAGGTCAAATAAACTCCTAAAAATTGTGTAATGTTGTCACCAAGAAAGTGGTTGGAATTGAGGTGCGCGACCCCATTATGCAGCATTACGAACACGTCGAAAACGGTCAATAAACGCAGCTGATATGGTCAAATTGCTTCAAAAAAGTATCAGGGATATAATTGCGAGGTAAAAATGACTATTATCCATTGCAGATAAAGGACGACAAGGAAGACCAGCACTAATTACCGAGCGTGAGGAGAAATCATTGGAAGAAAAGCGTTAACCAACTTCATAATTTCGACAAGTTGAGTTTTGGAAGAGACTGAAAATGGCTCTGGGAGGTCAGCAAGTCCTCCAACTATCGCCATGGTCTTGAAAAACGGAGGCCGAAAAAGATCCGGAACCACTCAGGAGCATTGGACTTCAAAACTCAATCAAAGAAAGAGGCTTAAATTTTGTGGCATTATCTAAGCAAGGACCTGAAATTTTGGGATTCACTTTTTGGTTAATTTTAGTTTTCCCCTCACCCAGAAACGTTAACCTTCCTTTGATCGGACCATAAAATTGAATTGTGAGGTTTCTGGTCCTTGTTTTCTTGCGTCAGCAAATTCAAGCCTTTTTCTTTGATTGCGATTTGAAGTCCAATGCTTCTGTATGGTTCCGGATTTTCTCATACCTTCAATTTTCAAGACCACAGCGATAGTGTAAGGACTTGCTGACCTCCCAGAGTCATTTTCAACCTCGGTCAAAACTTAACTGGTCGAAATTGTGGAGTTGGTTAACACTTTTCTTCCAATGATTTTTCCTCACCCTCGGTAATGATTGATGGTCTTCCTTGTCGTCCTTTATCTACAATGGATAATATCCATTTTTACCTCGCAATTATATCCCTGATACTTTTTTGAAGCAATTTGACCATATCCGCTGCGTTTATTGACCGTTTTCGACGTGTTCGTAATGCTGCATAATGGGGTCGCGCACCTCAATTCCAGCCACTTTCTTGGTGACAACATTACATAATTTTTAGGAGTTTATTTGACCTAAATAGCTCAAAGAGTATAGACTTTTAGTAATAAAAGAGATAATTAACCTAGCAGCAATTATTCCAAAAGTAGTGCAGAAAAATCGGATTTTGGCGATGACTTTTGACCACCCCGTTTTGCCATTTTGGCAGCTTTTCGTTTCCCAACATGGTATTTTCAAAGTTTTATAAAAACTTTTTTTGCAGATATTTGCCAACTAATTTTACTTCAAAACACAAAAATAATAATTAAAATATTCCTTGTACTTGTGGGGATAGAGGAGGTCAAAGTCACGGCAAGAACTTTGGCGATCACTTATGAAGCGCAGTGTACACTAATTATATGTTAATTAATTGGACCATTTACTAATTATATATAAAAAACTTATATAATTGTCCTTTGGGTAATTAAAAGTTCTCTAACAACGTTAAAAAATTCCCTGGTTAAATAATTGCGGCACATGTACATATGACAATCAAAATCGATTGAATAATTTGCCGGACGTGTCGTGTATTATGACAAGTATTGTTTTAAGAAAGATAAAATTTTATTTTTTATGATCCACCCAATAGTTTGTGGAGGATGTGACGCATTTTGAAGTTATGAAAGATTTCATTGTTAAAATTTGTGTGCTTTAATGGAACCATTTTGTTCACTGTCTCATCAAATCATTTGCGACGACCGACATGAATTTGGTGTGACCAAGTTTATTTGGTGTGACCTTTGCGGGCTTGACTGTTCTTTCGTTGTCGCAGGCTTCGCCCTCCAAGGCTGATGTGTATAACAGATTATGCTACTATTTGAAGTAAGTAGACACATTATGTATTATAAAATTATTACGGTACTACTTTGGGCATGAAATAAATGTGTTTCTTCCATTGTTTTAGAAATAGCCCGGTGAACTCAAATCCAAAAGCGGGTAATTATACATATGTATATTCCTAGCAAGTTTTAACAATGGCATAAATTAGTTAAACTGGGAAGTATCAGAATACCGACGTCTCAAATTTAATTCAAAGCCGGAGAGGCCATCCACATGCCCCTCTGACAAGGGAGACTTCCAAAGTGTTCAAACAGTTAAGGGTACCCACAACGTTTTGTAGAATCTACTGGGATCCTTGATATAGGAACCATTCGTATTTCCGTGTAAAACTCATATTCAGCGCCATGGTGTGGCGCCAAACTTAAAAATCCGCGTTTTCGACCAGTTCCAAACCTTTAACTTTTACAGGTTCGTTAGGATTTTCAAAATTTTGGACTAAAATGATCATCAGCGCCAAAATTTTACGAAATAAACCAAAAATAACAAATTTTTATTTTATGAAATAATTTTTGAGATTTTTCCTATAACACCACGTCTCCAAAAGAAATTTTAAAATTAAAATAATTGAACAATCAAATTAAAAAAATCATTGAATTCGAAAGTTAATGATGAGGATCATCCTTGTACATGTAATTATTTCAAAAGCCAAACTTCCTACATGCTAATTATAAGTTATTCTTCGACTACATACCAAATTTCAACAGAATATACGCAACCTTTATAAATCGGTATGGGTCGCTCGACCCACTAGTGCCCCGTTGGTTACTTTTTGTTCACATTTAACCCCATTTTATTTCATGAGAAACCACTGGGGATCAATGTTCCAAATTTGAGCGTTCCAATTTTAATTTCTAACAATCGGTAAGGGTAATACCATGGGGTTTCGAAAAATTTTCAAATTTTACTTCATATGCTTCCATTATCAGCCATTAACAACCCCTAAACCAAAGTTCAGCTCATTTGGACGGTTTTGAAAAATCGGTATGGGTCACCCAATTGGGCCCCTAAAGAAAAAAATTTGGCCAATTTCAATTCATCATCTTCCATTAGAACCCCATAACAAGCTTTGTACCAAATTTCAGTTTTCTACAACAATTTTGAAATTTTGGTGCATAGTACCCCACCCACCTAGGTGACCCCCACCGGTCAATCACTGGACCAATTTCGCCCATCTTCGAACTCGGTTCCTAACTTTGTCCTATATTCATGTGGTAAACATTTCAAGTCAATCGGTCACCCCGTTCACGAGTTATCGAAAGACAGACAGACGGACGGACGGACAGACATGACGATTGCATAATCCCTGGCTCGGGCTAAAAATTCGAAAATCCGTCCATGATTTCAAAAGTTTTGGCGGTTTGACAGATTAAAACATTCAAATTTGGTAATACATATATGGCGCCACTCCAGGGCGCCAAACATCAGTTTTACACGGAGATAGGAATGATTCCTTCATCTAGGGTTCTAGTACATAATGGGTACCCTTAAGTCCACGGACACTTCGGATGTCTCCCGTGTCAGATCTTGATGCTCTTTGCATATGTTGTAGTCCCATATGGGTCCACTTATACCTTTGAGTGGTTTGACTTGATATGGAAATTTATGAAATTTGATTACTAACTTAAACCAAAACAGTGCAAGCCAACTATTCCAATTTGTTTCATCTATAGAAGTTTACATGAAAGGGTCAAGTGGAAATATCAACTTCAAATCTGGCCGAGTCCCCACTGCCCTTGTGAATTCCGATATTGGTGACATCTACGAATTTTACCAGCACCATTATGGCGTCCAAGTAAGTATGAACAAAGCAAGTTTCTGCTCCGTACCAATTAAAATATGTATTCACTACTCGGGTTTGATATTTATTTATAGAATTCCATTGAGATCAAATTATACTTCGCGAAAAGTTATGAGGTACAAACAAAGAAACCACATAAATAATTTATATACACTTTTGATAAACATGAGTAAAGTTTACTCAAGGTTGCGTAACAAAGAGGATTTCACAACCAAAATGTAAAATCTGCGCAAATTTTATCCGCCCGTTTGAAAAATTTTGGAAATTGCGGTTGGATAAATTTTACCTTTTGGGCATACTCTTTTTTGACTTAACTTTGAGTAAATTTTACTTCTGTTTATTTAAACTGTTCAGGTGTAATTTGATTCCAAGCAATGTTGCATAATTATTACCCAGTTAATCGGAAGGATACCCATGTATGAACCCACTGACTTGAGTGACACGTTTCGGGCATCGGAAGAGTTTCGGATATACAATCCGGAAATCCAACCCAATGATCCATCAAAGTGGGATATAAAACGGGACGGGAAACAGAGCTACCTCGTCATGCACTACATGGTTGACAGCCGAATCAAGAATTACACGTATGCGCGATTAAAGGAAAACAATCTCAAAACTGTCGTCCTACAAGGGAAGAGTAGTTACGGCTAAGGCGATATCGGATGAAAAATGCCAAATATTTACACATATCCGGGTCAAAATTACACCCTCCAATATCCGCAAATTATTACCCTTCAACCCCCAAATAAGCGAAATCCGGGATATCCTGCTAGTTTTGCGTAGAATGTAATAAATTATATCGCTTCATATTTAAAAAATACATCCATAGTTTCTGGTCTTCACTTTATGAACGAACGATGAGCGTGCTCAGGACAATGTCTTACTTCGCATCGTTCAGCAAACTTGAAAATTAAGGTATTTGCATAATATATTATTTCACAAATCTCTTAAGTTTCAAAGTTTTGAGAAGTTTTGAGGCACTTCAATGCATTGTTATTCAAAGGGAGACACATAATTTCAGATTTTTGAAATTCGGCCCCACCCACCCTTCATTCAGGTAACGAGGTCAAAAAACCAAGTACCATTTCTACATACAAGTTGAAATTTCTTTGAAGGTATTTCAAGGTCGGCGACGTAAATTCTTGGCGGCAATGTTTGAAATAGCCAGACCGTCATATTGACGACTAGTGGGTCACACCCCCTGCTTCGGAGTCATTATGGAGGTGGTCCAAAGTCACGCACTAAGAATTAAATCGACAAAATTCTCTAGACATAGTTTCTGATGTCGCCACCGCGCATAAGTGTACCCACGTCCCCACCCTTAGTGATAAGACATTGTGGGTAGTCCCGTGGCAACGGGGGGTGTGGCAATCAGCACTTCTTCCAAGACCGTACCCAAGTTTGGCATGCGACATATCATTTTTCTCAGCTCGCCAAGGGCATTGCGGTGACATAATAAGAATTTAAAAAAACACCCCCTGTGGGCGTGGCCCACCAGTCCCGTCGAATCTTGGCAAACTATCCTTCGAAACGACGCATTTTCAAAATACTATTTGAAAATACCTTCGTAATCTACGTAACTGCGTAAGATTTGTAACTTTACAAACTCTTGACGTGAGTAGAGTTAGTAAACATTTTCGTAAACATTTTGCTAGAAAAATGTAGCATATAAAACGGAAGTTGCTAGCCAACTTTACCCTACCTTTAGTTCACATGAAATATATCTTCTAAATAACAATTTTTCGATTCTTTTGCCTAAAATATCAGTTTTTCAGGAATTACACAGCCATTTTTTATGTCAAAAAATTCTATAATATACCAAAATGATCGTATGATCAAGACCGATTGATTGACACCCAACTGGATGGGGTGTGACCACTTGACCCGGATTTGGCGGTTTGGGGGTCAGTCGGATAGCGACCAATATTTTTGGCCAGCAACGATTTTTTTCTGGATAATCAATTTGTTGTCAATGCATGTTGAGGGGATCTCAATAAATTTACAGTAGACAATTCGTTTCTAGGACAATTTCAACCGAAAATGCACAAAATCAAACACGCAATTATTTACGAACTTTTGTTTACGAACCAAAAACATGTCTTTGAAGTGCGTAAGGTTCGTAAGAGTTCGTAAGTCAATTTTCCTTAGAAATGTTTGTAAAAGTTCGTAAACGTTTGTAAGCTTACAAACCTAACGCAGTTACGAAGGTTACAAACTGTGACGTGAGTTCCCTCAGTATTTGTATTTCAAATACATTTGAAACCAGCGTATTTGTATTGTGTATTTTTAAAATTATGTATTTTGCATTTTAGAAGCGTTTTCAAATAAAAAATAGTATTATTAATAAAATAATATTAAAAATAAGAGATTTTTATGCAATCCAAAATTGACATGGGTCATTGACATCCTGAGTGTTGAAACTCTGATGCACGATCCGGGAATTTGATGATTGGGATCCGATCCCATTTTTGACTCTTAGATTTTAGTTATTTAATTAAGAATGTCTTAATAAGCATGGGCGTATTTAATTTACTTGACTTTATGTATGTATAAATATGACCAGAATAAAATCAGTCGGGATTCCGAGTCTCACGGGGTAGCAATCCTGCCTTTTTAATACGTTATCAGCACGGTGTGCTCTGCAGAAACTTGAGAAGAGATTCTGTGAGGAAAGTGAGACGAGTTTGAGACGAGTTTACGTTGTTAATGATAATTTCAGAAAAATTATCTTTAAGTTTTCCACCATGGCTAAAGTGATCAAAATCGATCATAGCAATGTAAAAAGGCTCGAAGGAGCCAGAAACTTTTCTTTGTGGAAGCTAACGCTTGAAAATATCTTTTGGGGGTCAGGCATCGAGGAGATAGTGTTCGGAAAGGAAACGAGGCCGACTTCGGACACTGATAAACAGAAAGAGTGGGATAAGAATAACAAGGCCTCTCAAAATCGTATCTATGCACAGGCAAGAAATCTGTGCATAGCGTAGCTCAGCGCTGACATGAGAGACTGGGCCATGTAAACTTCCAGTATCTCAAAGATTCATTCAACAAGAATGCAGTTTATCTCGGAGAACGGGATAAATTAGAAGATGAATATAAGTGTGATGTGTGCATCAAGGCTAAGGCCACTCTAAAACCGTACTACTCTCAGCAGTCAAGAAACTATGAAACTGGAGAGTTGCTCCATTTCGACTTGGTGCATGCAGTAACGAGAAGCAACCAAGCAAATAAATACTTCCTTCTGTTAAAAGATCATGGTTCCAAGTTCAGAGTAGTGTATTTTCAGAACACTAAAGAATCTGAAACCACTGTGTCAAATATAATGGATGCAGTTGAGTTTTTTAATAATCAAACTGGTAAAAGAGTGAAGCGACTAAAATCTGACCAAGGTGGGGAGTTTAAAAGCCGTATCATGAATAAATTTATTTCTGAGAAAGGAATAATTTATGATTTTACTGCTGTTGGATGTTCTCAGTCAAATGGTAAAATTGTGAGGGACGTAAGATCAATTCGGAACACGGCAAGAGCTTTATTACTCTTAGCGCAACTTGCTCCTGTGTTTTGGCAAGACGCTGTCGCACTCTCAGTGTATACTATTAATCGCCTGCTTAGTTCTACCAACAAAGAAAAGACTCCATACGAAATGGGATACGGAAGAAAGCCAAATCTAACACATGCCCGTATTTTTGGTTGTGATGCAAGTGCACGGATTTTAAATCCAAATGGACAGTGGACGACGAGGACCCGTGAAGGGATCTTCATTGGACATGTGCCTGACACAGGAGAACATAAGTTATGGGATGCGAAGGAAAGAGAGTATTTTTCCTCCCGTCATGTGGATTTCTGTGAGGATTCCATTCCTTGTGAGGGACATTAGAGGCCACAAAGGAATTTATGACGGCGGCGGTTATGTAGCCGAGCTGGGAAGAACTTATCGACAAACTAAATCAGTCCTGAAATACATGAAACGCACGAATTGGATTGACCAACAAACTCGCAGCGTCTTTGTGGAATTTACAATTTACAATCCAAACATGAATCGATTTTTAAATGTTGTGATTTTCATCGAGCGTGGCCCATCTCATTCATTCGAGACAAGTTTCCAGGTACATAAATAAAACTACCAGCTTTTGAAAATTGTTGTGATTTCACTCAACTTTGGCTTCCAGATAACCCCAGTATTCTTAACGATAGATGACGACCTCGAAGGTCTGTCCTATCCGTCCCAAGCCTTTGAGCATCCAGAAGTGTTTTGTTGAGGACGCGGAGGAGGAGGATGTTAACCCCGACGTAGATTTAAGGGTTAAATTACAGAACACGAATAAAATTTACACTCCAGTCATTACAACCGAAGATGATAATGTGTTGCAAATCTGTGCAGATGGCTCAATTTCTGAGTCTGAATCTGAAAGTGAAAATGTTCTTTTAAATACTTCAGCAGTCTCATCATGGGCAGAAGAAATGGATGAGATTTCTGCAGATGAAGATGACAATTTTCAAGACGCAAGTATGGATCAAATCCAATCCGGGTGCTCAGAAAGCTCCCAGATTGAGGACGATGATGATCAGAATGCAAGTACCAGTGCTGTCAACGACAATTTAGTCGGTTTGAGAAGATCAAATCGTACTAATAAAGGACATTTACCTAAAAAATATGCAAATGCAGCATTAGAAATTCAGGAAAAATTGAATGAACTGACTTTGCAAGACAGGCAACCAATCGAGCCAGCAACCTATTCAGAAGCTATGTCTAGCTGGGATAAGTTGGAGTGGAAGGAGGCCATTGATCAGGAAATCAACAGCCAGTTAGCCAATGAAACTTGGGAATTAGTTCCGAGACCAGTAAAAAGGAAAGTTCTAAAAAACATGTGGGGTTTTAAGCTGAAAAAACGACCTGAAGGATGGATCAAATACAAAGCTCGTCTTGTCGTAAAGGGTTGTACACAGGTCCCCGGTATTGATTATGGGGAAACCTTCTCTCCAGTCATAAGATATGAGACAGTGAGACTTTTAATCGCTACTGGTGCTGGCCGAGGCTACAAGTTCATGGTATTCGATATTACCTCAGCGTTTCTCAACACTTCTCTAGAAGAGGATGTGTATATGGAGCAACCACAAGGCTGTAAAGTTGTTGGTGGTTATGTGTGCATGTTGTATTCTTCTATCTACTCGTCCACATTTGGCATTCATCCAAATCTGTGTCATCCAAGACTACGCACTCTGACGTAGCTAGGTTACGCATGATGACGTAGATTTGGGTGAAAGTCAAGGTGGACGAGTAGGGGTGGATTTTTGAAGAGGGGGCCTCATTTGTGGGGGAGGGGGATTTTCTTTATGACGTATGCATGTGGGCATGGAGAGGATGTGTAATTATGAACAAGTATTTATGCTTCATGCAAGAAGATGATGATGTTTCATGCAAGAAGATGATGTTTTATGCTCTCTTGTTGCATGGTGGTGGAATGGAATTTGCAATTTTGCAAATTATGGTGTGTTGTTTCGCTACGAATGAAATCTGCAGTTATTAAAACAAATCCACACGATTATTGTCGTTAAAATGAAGATTTTCATAAATCTAATTTATAATTTATAAATTGTATTTTTTAATCACTCGGGAATTGCATCAACTGTGTATTGAGAAGAGCAAGGTCCTTGGCCGCAGAATCAAAACTGTGATTCCAGAGACAGAGCGTTGCCAACAAAGCTTGTTGTACCGAGGTATGTCTGAAAGAGTGCAAAAGACTGCTTCTTCCTAAAATCTTTTTATGGACAAGTATTTACCATTCATTTTCAGATATCCATTAAAATCCGACCAACTTCAGGATAATAGTGGAACTTTGCCAACCTTCGCAACGATCTTTAAAATAGATCCAGTTACAACAACTCCTGCAAATCCCATTACACGTTTACCTCAATTACTCAATGCAAAGGAATTAAGCACAAATGCGCCACCTCTCTCTGCAACAAGTGTGAATGAGCTCGTCGTCACCTCGCTACCGGCGACCACGACCATTGAACCGACACATGAACCAGCTCTATCTACAACTACCGCCACAACGCCGACTAAATTAACATAACGACACCCTGATGTTATCAAATCGACAGACGCGGACATAGTTCAGCCAGTTCTAAATGGTGCTCCAAATTCTGCTAAATTTACGGATAAACTGGCACTCTCTCTTCTCCATGATCTAAATCGGATTTGTTATGATGTAACTCACTTAACATTATTATTCTGCATCTATGGCACGAGATTAAATCATGATTATTTGTACAGAAAAGGAATCCCATCCAACGTCTGGGTCGCACTCTTTGCTGGGTTAGCAGATTGCCAAGTGATTTCACGGAACTCGAAATCATGAATGTTATGCACACCAATCCTTTGAAAGACAACTCAACGTTATGCAAGGCGTTCTTTCGTCGTCGAAATTGGTGCTCAGAACAAAAAATACTCTTGTCTGCAGTTCTTTAATACTTATTTCGAGCAAGAGTATAAATAAATGCAAAATTGTAATGAAAAACCACCTGCATAAGCCTCAATGCAAATAGAACCGAGGTTCTCTCATTTCAAATGTTATCAAAAGCAGTAGTATTTCCCAGCATACAATCAGAGAAGCATGGAGCTCTATAATACCGGAATGCGGTTAAGAGGGGGGAAGATCTGCAAGCCCCTACCATTGCAAAAAGTCGTAGTGGAGAGGGTGAACAAAAACCTAGGAATAAAAGTTCGAGAATCCCCCTGAGAAGTTCGAGAAGTGAATAACCCCCCCAAGCCGAAGTCTCAGAGGACAAAAAAGCCCCAAGCCCTTGCTGGCCGCTTTTTAGGAAAAAGCGCCGTAAGGTCATGACTATTACGATTGACTCGGACTCGGACTAAACCGGTAAGTACTTTATTTATAACATTCAGTAATATTGAGAAGAATTTAAAAATTATTCGTCTTGCAGTTTCAGATGGAATGGGTTGGAATCTATTCTGCTGCCCAATATATGTAGTAATTATCATGGATAGAGCAAATTCGAATCAGTAGTCAATAAATCAAGTTACGTTTTCTATTTATTCTTGATACTACAGTTGATCAATCATTACATATACATATTTGCATAATCCATGGTCTTGAGATTTGCACATTTTTCATACTAAATATTTTTACTACGTCATATTTAATTAACTACCTGCTTTTACGTACTACATCCTGTACATAGTGTGTGCACTAGTGCGGCTATTTTGCATTCTCTTGTTTTATTTTTTAAGTATTCTTTCAGGACACCAACAAATGTCCTCACTTCTCCCAGCTTCATTATGACTATTGGACCGAGCCATTTTTTTAGAGCAGGATATTTGTCCAGCACGTACTTGGAGACCACACCCCTCATTGCGAGTTGATAGCATCCTCCTGGAATAATTATTATTGAGTTCGAAGTAAAATTAGTTTTAATATATCAAACTTTTTACCACTCATGAACTTACCACTCGCGCAGCTTGGTGCGCCCGTGTTGAACTGTTAATCCTGTCTCGGACCAAAAATCCTCCAGCCATGGGTCGTCCATTTTTCCAGTCTTGCTTTTGAGCTTCTGAATGGTTTCCAAGAAGCCAGCATCATCAATTTCTTGAAGAAGCTCAATCAACCAGGGCAGCAATTCGTTTGTCTCCATTGCTGAGAAGTCGAAATAATTTGCGGTATCCTTTTTTCCTTCTTGCGGTGTTCTGCCCACGTTTTCCTTCCGAATATATAAGAAATAAGTTTCCGCTGCTGAATTATACACAAACTTGGTTGAGTAGCTGTTAAACTTTTGAATGAATGATCCTTCAAAGAAGTCCGGATTTATCCAGTCGAGATCTTCATTGTCGTTTGTAGTTAAAATGGGCAGTAAAATGGGCTTCTGGTTCCCAATATTCCAATTCAACTCTTTGTTTTTTTTAATTGGATTCCTTGTCTTGACTGCTTTCTCGTTCTTCACTATGTTCCCTTTTCTACATTTTCTTTCGCTGTAATAACTCGTTGGAGGGTAGTAGACTTGAAGAAGGATATATTCGTTTTTGCATAAATATGCAATGTAAAGCAAAAGAAGATAATTTAACAGACGCCACGAACGAACTGAGCTTAGTTTTCATGAAACTGCGAAAGCCCAGTGCCAGTGGCCACGTAACTGAGGTGGGACATGACGAGATCTATTTTGGTGCACCCACACCGTGGAGGCGTCGGTATGAAGGGACAGATTATCAATAGTTTTTCAGTGTCTACATTATATGCCCGTGTTTATATACACCCTCCCCCTCCCATATCTTACAAAGGGTAATGTCCCTAGATGTCTGAAGTCACTGTACTCTCAATGTATTAAATAAAGTATAAGAAATAATATGATGTGTAGGACCTTTGGTAAATCTCCTTCCGTTTCTACAATACTAAATATTCCCCATCTTTACACCAAGATTCCGCGGCCATTGTAGCAGTTAAATCTCTAGTGTTTAATCAAAAGTGTGCAATGCACCACATAAGCAGAAAAAATCTATTTTTGTTCTGCAAATCTTTGCTCAACGAAATGAAATCTTTGTTACGATTTTGCAAACGTATTAAAATTCATCATCAGTGCATAATGCAGTCAGTCTTTAAGCGTTTGTAGGCCATGTTACCCTTACATAATTTAGGAAATAGAGAGATTGATCAATCCATAGATTGGCACAATACATATAAAGTTTCAAATTCAACACTAAAAGAAATTGCAAATACATTAAAGCAAATTAAACAGTTTCCGTGCTCAGTGGAAGTGGAGACCCAGTTAATATCCTTCCCTCCCCCTCACAAATAAAGTGCATCGAAATAGTTGCTCAAAACCTAAGAGCGAAAAATAGCCAACTTTTACTTATCGTCGTTGGAGAAGGTGAGCAATTTTTAACAATGCATTTATGTGTGTGCTTAAATTTACAATCATCCTTAGGTGGCGTCGGCAAAACTACCTGCGTGAAATTGATTCAGAGAAATATTCAAAAAGCAAAAAAGAAGTGTCAGATAACTGCCTATACCGGGACACAGGCTCACGCTTTGAAGGTAAAATTACCACCACAAAACGTAACTCGATTTTAAAACAGTTTGTTTAACAGGGCCCAACGTTACACTCTCTTTTGGGCTTGCGACGTGGTGAAGGCACATTTCGACAGTCCATGCAGAACAAATTCGTTGCAGAATCAGCCAAACTAAATTTGCGACCGGTCGAGTATCTTATTATTGACGAGGTAAGGGTTCTTGTGGCTAAACCTCTTGTGATTCCTAGAATTATTGGTACTTTAATATACATTTTCTCCTCAGATTTATCTCCTCGGTCTCAATGCCTTTGCCTACTTAAATTACGCTCTACAAATAATTAAACAGAAAAGGAATTTACCATTTGGTGGTACGTAATACATACAATTTTCTTGTTAGGATTCACCGTGTTCAGTTCTTACATGAGTTTGTCTCTGCAGGCATAAGTTTAATTATAGGGGGGGACCTCGGACAATTGGACGCAGTTTGCGACACCAATTTGTTTGCATCGGGATTGACCGACGCGCGTCTTTGCTCTGCACAGGCGATTTATCACTCCTTCCGAGTTGTAAATTTGGGGGAAAATTTCCGCGCTCGCGAGGCTTCATATTTACAGCTTTTGCGAAATTTTAGGCAAGAATTATTTTAATAAATTTTATTCAAATAAATTTCAAATGTAAATTAATCTGCTTTGCTGCACCCTCAAATAATCAAAAACTATGCTTATGATGTACTATTTCTAGGCTTAAGAAGGTCACACAGCAAAACGTGGATGATTTGCAATCTCGCCTATCAAACAATTTAGACGACGTCACAAGAGACTCATTTAAGGATGCCATACGCGTATATCCTGACAATTTTATGTGCCAACGATATCACATAAAAAACCTCGTGTCATCCTGTGTAAAACCTATACTAAAGCTGACTTCTATTCTCGTCGCAAGCAGACAAAAAAGGGCACCCAGGGATTTCGACCAATTTTTTTACGAGGGACTTCGGGTGTATATAACATCCAACGTCAGCGCCTCTGCCGGAGTAACTAACCGGCGGCAAGGGGTCATTGTGCGCCCAGTTTACTCAGACAAGGGCGCTTCATATCCAAAATTCATAATTGTAAACTTGGATAATTGGACTGGTCCAAAATACTACGGGGGTGTCCCCATACCACTTTTGCAAGATGAGGTGGCAGGGGGTGGACCCACGAACAGAGTCAAGCGTTTCCCGATTCGTCAGGCTCAGGCTGTGACCTTATTCAAGGTTCAAGGAAGGACTCTGGGGAAGTTAGCATTCAATTTCACAAGTCGGGAACTCTTTCACAATTACTCGTACTGTGGTCTGGCACGCGTTGGAATACTAGAAGACCTCATCATCGAGGACAATGAGGTCACCCTCTCACGTTTTGAGAATCCAGGGTTTAAAAGTGGATTTCAACTTACTACAGCAGAGTTGGTACATCTCGGCGTAATTACTGCACCAGAGGAAGATGCCTATTAGGCTGTTTTGTGACGATTGTGAAAAATATATCAAACTAGCACATTATAGAATTAACTACTTGTTAAATTGTGATAATCATGATCACGGAGACCAGTGCACTTGCTCACAAACTGACATTTTATGTGCAGTAGCTACTCAAGTGTACTTGTGTGAAAGCAAACAGTGCGAACAGTTCAAAACAACAGCCACAACAAAAAGCGAAGTGTATAAAAACTTTATAAGTCATTACTTAGCATTACTTATGTTGGGCAACAAGGATGAAATTTTTGAAATAATCCGAACTCTGATAAATAATAAGTTATTAATTCGGTGCTACAAGATTGCTCAGAAAACTTGGAACTTTGTGGAATTGAATTTACAAACTAGTCCTTTATTAAGGTAAATGAGCAGTAAAGGCATAATCGCAATGGATTTGTAAACCTTGTAAAATTTATTTTCAGGTTGGGAAGCACATTATTGACGAGTTGAATATCGACTTACCTCAGTAATAATCAATGGCGTTTCCAGTACCCCTCATCAATCCCATCCTCTTACCGGATAGATCTGGGCCTGCGCGCTTTGGACGCCAAATCCACTGCACATTTCCTGGAAGTAGATGTGTAGCCAATAAGTGGCAAAGTTACGACGATCATTTTGGGTAAGGTTATGCTCTCACATTGACATGCATCAAATTTACAACCAATTAAATTGCAATGGTTTTGCAGGATCGTACATTTATGCCGTAACTGTAACACTGCTCATGCAAGTTTGCAAAATCATTTCTGTGGTGGTGGACCTAATCTAAGGAACCCTCAACAATTTCCACAAGTATTGCCAGCAGATTTCAACCGCCGAGGCTTTGAGCAAACACTGTCCTTACATCAGGATACAGAGTTGGAATTCTTGAAGCAATTAGTTGGCGTGCATCTTTCCATTGAACAAACATTTGAGGAAATATTTGAAGACCTAACACTTTTGTTGGAAGATTTAATGACTATTTCTCTCAATCTGAAAATTCGGCTTCTCCTCCACGTCACTCTAAGAGACAACAATTCTGGTGAAATAAAAAATGTGCCGGTTTTCTCCCATTACCACACCTTACTATCCAGCGTGGGTTCGATTTCGGCTTCGGTCCCGGCAAACGGGGGAGAGCACGCTCCCGGAAAAAATGTACCCCCTAAAAAAAGGTCCGGTGAAATTAAGATGACTGACTTTTAAGTGAAAATAATTTTTTTCAACAGGCATGCTTGTGTTGTTGCTGAGTTGTTTTCAAATTTTGTTTTGAAGGAATAGAGTACTTAGTTTAGTAAACAAATTTTTGAGAATAAGTTTTGGGAAGGCTATACGTGCAGGAAGTATCAGAAAATGGAAAATTTACAAAAATTGTTTGCAAAGTTTGAAATAAGTACCAAATTTTGTATAATTTTAGAAGTGAGCTTTTTTGTTGAAAATGTGACAAATATCAGAAAAAATTCAAACCTAGTTTTTTGTGTAAAAAATCAGTAAGAGAATATTGTAAGTTTACAAGTTATGGAGTAAATGAATATTTATAGGTTTGCATAGTCTCTGTTACCAAAATTATGAAAAGAATACAAACTAATTGATCACGTTATTACGAACCTAATTTTACATTAGGTTCGTAATGCTTGCCCATTTTTTGCACTCAAAATAGCAAATTATTCCGGCAAATAGTATTCTTCACGTTGTAAAGTAATAATTTTATCCGGCACATAAACTTAGGAGGAACAGAAATTTCAAGCAGTGTAGAAGCAGATTAAAATTTACAAATTTTAGGATATTAGATTGTATACAAGTTTTTAAATACGAAATTTGAATGGAAATGTAGAAAAATTGCAGGAAATAAGAAAGTTTCAACAGGCAAGGCAAAGTAAGTACAGCAAAAGTTGATAAATTTTTAGAAAATTTGTTGCAAACAATTAGGATAACTTTTTGTAAAAAAAACATTACAACAAGTTAAACACATTACAACAAGTTAAACACTTTACAAGTATGTAATGAATACATGTGTTCATAAATCTGCAGATTTTCAGGCTTATGAAACGAAAAAAATGCTAAAAAATTATAGAGCAGTAACTGCTTTATATATATAAATATATATATATATATATACTTAGTCGGGCACTAAATGCTGATATAGATTTTCCCGCGTAAAAAAGTAGTGAATGCAATTTTTTGGTGACTTCTCTTATTTTTTTATTAATCTCCATGCGATTGTCTAATAGAAATGATAGTTTGATTTTTCCTATCATGAAGCTTATCGAAATGTCAGATCTCCAAACAAAACGTGTTGCAATTATTCATTACTTTTTTCATGGAAAGAAAACATGTGAGATTTTCAAAGTGCTGAAAAATACTGGAATCAGTCGTGTGCTTATCCATCGAACCATAAAACTATACACTGAGATTGGGAGTACTCTTGACAGAAAACGAAGTGTACGGCCAAGGTCAAAGAGGACACCCAGATTTTTTAAGGCGCGGAAAGAACGGATTCATAGAAATCTTTGCCGAAATCAAAGGAAGCTGGCCCTATAAATGGACGTTTCGCGCAAGACCATTCGGAGGGCAGTACGATATGACCTGACACTCAGACCATTGAAATGTGGTAAACAACACTTGCTGGCGATACGTCAAATCAGAAATAGATTGATCAGAAGCCGGGGCTTGATTAAGCGGTACGCATCTGAAAAATGGAAACAGATCCTGTTAACGGAAGAGAGGATTTTTACGGTCGAGACAAAACTCAACACCAGAATGACAGAATCTACTCCCAATAAGTCCACGCCATACCCAAAAAATTTAAAAAACTAAATCGGGCTCACCATCCTGATTCCACAATGGTTTGATTGGGGGTTGGTTGGATGGGTAAGGCAGACCTGTATTTTGTACCTAAAGGGGTCAGTATTAGTGAAAAAACTACATGTCCGATGTGCTACTGCCACTCATGAAACCACTGAACAATTCCCTCTTCAAAGATAAGGAATGGACATTCCAACAAGATTCTGTCCCTGCTCATTCAGCAAACAGGTGCAAACGTGGTTGAGGACAGAAATTCCGGACTTCATTTCCAATCAAGAATGGCTGCTGCATCGGCTCACCTCAACCCTTTGGTCAACGACATATCGTCTAAATTGGAGCTAGATGTATGTGCTAAACCCCATAAAACTTTGAAATCACAAAAAAATCCCTTCTCAAAAAATTGGACGGCGCGTAGTGCGATCGAAGATTGGATTCCCAGATTGAAGGCTTGCATCGGAGTGAAGGGAGGGCATTTCCAAAAGTAACAAGCGTATCCTTACTGAAATTTCACTGGCTTTTCAATTTTGTAATCCGTTTTTCAGTATTCAATAAACTTTTGCTGATAAAACTGCTTTTGCGTATATTATTAATAAGGGCCCAACTAAGTATATATATATATGCGTTGCTTAGGTTTGTGAGGATTTTTGAAATGCTCAACGAATTCGGGAAAACACGTTGGAGGAAAATTTTAATTGAACTTACAGATCGTATGAATGACATTTTTAAAGCTGTTTTATTCAGAAATTTTTATCTCTGACAAGAGAACTTTAAGTACTGCCAACTCTATATTTCCTTCCGGGAAGTCTTATTGATAGACTAGCCTATAAGCCCGTCTTAAAGACGGGCCACATTTTGTTTAACAGTAATGTAACAAAATCAAATTAGAGCGTTATGCAGTTGACTGGCCTCCGCGAAAATTATAATTACCGCGCTAAATAAGAGCACAAATAATTGAATAATGTGGTCACAACAATATTAAATTTTTTTGACGTTGCTGCGGAATTTTTTTGACGTTGCTAGGGAATTTT
This sequence comes from Folsomia candida, assembly GCF_002217175.1. Lineage (NCBI taxonomy): Eukaryota > Metazoa > Arthropoda > Collembola > Entomobryomorpha > Isotomidae > Folsomia > Folsomia candida. The sequence goes on along the minus strand of NW_019091250.1, from coordinate 325,062 downwards.
TTTGACGTTGCTAAGGCATTTTTTTGACATTGAAAGGAATTTTTTAAGGTTGCTAGGGAATTTTTTTCACGTTTCTAAGGCATTTTTTTAAGGTTGCCAGGGATTTTTTTGACGTTGCTAGGGAATTTTATTAAGGTTGCTAGGGATTTTTTTTGACGTTGCTAGGGAATTTGTTAAGGTTGCTAGGGATTTTTTTGACGTTGCTAGGGAATTTTTTAAGGTTGCTAGGGATTTTTTTACGTTGCTAAGGAATTTTTTAAGGTTGCCAGGAAATTTTTTTACGTTGCTAAGGAATTTTTTTAACGCCGCTAAGGAATTTTTTTAGGTTGCTAAGGAATTTTATAAGGCTGTTAAGGGTTTTTTTTATGTTGCTAAGGAATTTATAGCCCGAACCAGGGCTTATGTAATTGTCATGTCCGTCCGTCCGTCTGTCTGTCTTTCGATAACTCCCGAACGGGTTGACCGATTGACTTGAAACTTTTACCATATGCATATTGGACAAAGCGAGGAACCGAGTTCGAAGATAGGCAAAATCGGTCCAGTGGTTGACCGAAGGGGGTCAAGTGGGTGGGGTATTTGGCACCAAAATTTCGAAATGGTCGTAGAAAGCTGAAATTTGGCACAGAGCTAGTTAAGGGTTCCTAACGGAAGATTATGAACTGATATCGGCCAAATTTTTATCTGGAGGGACCCTGTTGGGTGACCCATACCGATTTTTCAAAGTCATCTAAACAAGCTGAAATTTGGTACTGAGGTGCTAATGGTTTCTAATGAAAGAATATAAAGTGAAATTGACAAATTTTTCAACCGAGGGTACCCCATGGGCTGACCCATACCGATTATTCGAAATCTTTCAATCGAGCTGAAAATTGGTACAGAGGTTGCTAATAGCTCAATATGGAAGAATATGAATACAAATTGGAAAAATTTCATCTTGAGGGTCCAGCATGGGTGACCTCTACCGATTTACAAGCGTTGGTTTTTAGAATCTGTTGTCAATTAGTTAAGACTAAGAATTGACGCAAAATGTAAAAATAGTAGTGCATAATTTTATAGGAAACTACTGACAAATATGGGTTTACTAATCCTGGTTCGGGCTAAGCAAAGCTGTACTGATAGGTTATTTAATAGTAAGCCCGTGTAGTTTAATGTATCCATTGTGACTGTCGCTGTAATACATCCGTAATTCCATTCCATAAAGATACAAGTCGAAGATATCCATTCTCAAATTTAAATACCCGCATACCAACATAAGTACATATGTCCATTGTGTTTGCTATTTTCGGAAGCTTATGTCAAGAAGGAAAGAAGTAGGAAGCTTATCGTCGTTCTAATTCTAAAAAGTCCTAAGTGCAGTCGATGCTTAATTTTAAAAAGTCCTAAGTGCACAATAAAAATTCTAAAAAGTCCTAAGTGCAAGCATGTATTTACTTATGGCTATATCTTGCCAAAACAATTCTTCCTACATCGCGCGATTAAGCCATAACTAAATACATGCTTGCACTTAGGACTTTTTAGAATTTTTATTGTGCACTTAGGACTTTTTAAAATTAAGCATCGACTGCACTTAGAACTTTTTAGAATTAGAACGACGTTATGTAGCATGACAAGTTGAAATTCACTTTAAGTACCAAATATTGAACGGTTTTGGGAAAATTAATCAGATTTTATTTAAAACTGGAATGCTTTTGCATTTATTGATGAAATTACTGTTTTTATTTATTTATTCCCCCGACATATTATTTATACAGGCATTCATATTTTGGTGCAACATTGGTCATCTGTTTCTTCTCCGTCCACAGCTTTTTGTTCGTTACAAACCATCTTTCCGACAGGATTGACATTACCTTTTTTCGGTTAAAATCAAGAATTCTGAAATGCAGATAAATTTATGCTTTAAAATGACTTCCAAAAGATAATGAATCTACTTATTGTAAGCCTTTTTCTTTGTAGACTGCATTTGCAAATATTTATCGAAATACCACAATTTCACTAGAACGTTTTAGTTGAGAATTTAATAAAGAATATTAAATTACAATAGTAGTTAAATTAGAATAGTAAATTTAATTAGTGTCCTCAATCGGTCTCCATCGGACCGGGACCGGACCGAAAACTCCGGTTCGGTCCAAGCTGGACCGAGTCGAAACCGAAACGAGAAGTTTGGTCCTAACTTTCCAGGACCGGACCGATAAGCCCGGTCGGATCGATAACATTTATAGCTGAATATAATTTATTAAAGCCGTAACAATTTCCTTGAAATTGGTTCGCTATGTACAATTATTGAAATTTTTCATTCGCGCAATTTTTAAAATTATGGACCACTTTCTAAGCTTTTAATTTTTTTAGAATCGTTGGCTTGTCGATAATTCACAATTTCAAATTTTCATTGTCCAATGTTCCTTACTTTGAAATTTATATTTTTTTGCAAATTTTCCAGGTCAACCGGATCATGGAAACGCAATATCCTCGTGCTAGGTTTAACAAAGACCTAAGAATGGAACCTTTTCCTAACCTGCACGTGCATTGCCTACCGAGTTGTACAAAATTTGATCTCCGACTTTGAATACTTTTCACCACTTTAAACATACATATTCTATATTTTCTAGCATAAATCGGTAACCAAAAGTCAGATCAAATTGCACCCTAATCCTTGTTATAACGCAGCTAATTGTTTGGCACTAATTCTCTAATTAGAAAAGATTTCAACCTAGAAACATGACCTCATGACCTTGATAACGGGTGGGTGGGGCCGAATTTCGAAAATCTGAAACAACATATTTCGCACAGGAGTGCGAGGTTTCCAAAACGTGCGGAATTTTGAAAATCGGTCATGAACTGGCCGCCCAGTGAATTTTCAAACTCTATATGTTATAGCTTATGGTGAGGTCGGCCATTTAGCCCTTCAGTATTATTAACATTGCCCGCGGTTCTATACTTTCTGGATGGACCATAATTATATTAGCAGGCTCGGTAGAGTCATATATGTTCACTAGCCTATAAGCCCGTCTAACGCCGGGCGATATGTTATGTAGAATGAGGGCCTGCTGGCAACGGAATTCAATTTATACAATTACAAACATAGAAAATGTAGAAAAATTCATGATGGTGGTAAGTGGTAGTGGTAATCGTAAAATGTGAAAACTTTCACAGTATCCCATTTACTGTATCATCAAGGTAAAAACGCCAGCCCAGTTTACCATTTGTGGGAAAGAGAGTATCATTTGTGGAAAAGCAAGAGCATGAGTATGGAGTCGGCTGGTTAGCCTAGTGGTAAGGTGTCACCCGGTATGTGAAGACATGTGGTTCGATTCCACATACCACGCTCCTCTTCATATTTTTGCTCAATTCCAAGTTTGCATGCTACAAAAATGCCTACACATTCAAGTTTACCAGCCCGGTTTGCCATTCAAGTTTACCAGCCCGGTTTGCCATTCAAGTTTACCAGCCCGGTTTGCCATTCAAGTTTACCAGCCCAGTAAGTGTACCAAACCAGGAAACGCACCAACCTAGTAAAATTACCAGGCCGGACCGGGTGGTTGTTAGGATTAGTGTTTAATAAATTTCGAGTTGCTGGTTTAAGTGGCCAGTCTCGCAAGTAACTGTTTTTTTTAGTAAACCCACCCTTGTCAAGTACTATTGCCGAAATCGTATTGGAAGTCGTCTTGCAATGCAATTGCAGTACGAATGGGAAGACGAATGGCAGTTCAATTTAAGTCAATTTAAGTCTTCAGCAACTGCCCAGTACACCCAACTGAGCAAGACTCGACTTGCATTTGAGTATAAATTGCTTCTCAAGTCTAATTGCAAGAATCGTATTATCAGTCATCCTGAATTGCAAGACATCTACAAAATACGACCGGCGATTCAACATAAATTGCCTGTCAAGCATAGATCGGAGTACTCCGGGCTTGGAGTACGTACTCCGGCCTCCGGAGGCCGGAGTACGCAGCTTTTTCTGGAGGCCGGAGTACGCGGAGGCCGGAGTACACGTGGCCAGCCGGAGGCCGGAGTACGCGGAGGCCGGAGTACACGTGGCCAGCCGGAGGCCGGAGTACGCGGAGGCCGGAGTACGCATGGCCGGCCGGAGGCCGGAGTACGGAGGCCGGAGTACGCAAAATTTCCGATCGCATAGATAGGAGAATTCCGGGCTTGGAGTACGTACTCCGGCCTCCGGAGGCCGGAGTACGCGACTTTTTCTGGAGGCCGGAGTACGCGGAGGCCGGAGTACGCATGGCCGGCCGGAGGCCGGAGTACGCGGAGGCCGGAGTACGCATGGCCGGCCGGAGGCCGGAGTACGCGGAGGACGGAGTACGCGGAGGACGGAGTACGCGGAGGACGGAGTACGCGGAGGACGGAGTACGCAAAATATCCGATCTATGCTGTCAAGCATAGTTGCAAGAATTAATAGTCGAATTCCAAGATCTTGCCAGTTGTCTTGCTATTGCATTTCAAGTCATCTTGCACTTCGATTCTTGCACCTCGATTCTTGCACCTCGACTTGTCAAGCCATCACATAGTGACTGGCAAGTCGAAGTGCAAATCGAAGTGTAAGACGAATTGCTATTGCATTTCAAGTCATTCTGCATTTGGATTTTTGCATTTCGACTTGTCATATTGAATTGCCGGTCGTATTGCAAGATGTCCTGCTATCGAATTTTAAGTCGTCTTGCAATTCGATTTTTGCACGTCGACTTGTCAGGCTGAATTGCCGGTCGTATTGCAAGATGACTTGCAAGTCGTGTTATTCCAATATTTTTAATATATCGAAAGGCACACCCACAGATAACCACTTTCGTATAACACATTCAAATAACCCCCAAGATAACCACCCACAGATAACCACCTTCGTATAACACATTCAGATAACCCCCAAGATAACCACCCACAGATAACCCTCAAGATAACCACCCACAGATAACCCTCAAGATAACCACTCACAGATAACCCCCAAGATAACCACCCACAGATATCCCCCAAGATAACCAACCACAGATAACCCCTAACATAACCACCCACAGACAATTGCCATAAGACAACTACCGTCAGATAACCACCATTAGATAATCACCAACAGACAACCACCTTTTAAAACCCATACGACACACCCCTCCTCCAACTTTTGAAACATGCTTTGAACTTAATTTATTTTGAATTTTGGCGCAATTCGAAACTTCATTTTCCCTGCTTTCACTTCTTTACGGACAAAATTTTGTTTCGAAAAATTTTACTTTCACTTCCGTTACCAATAGACATTCTCTCTTATAATATAGATATTTATATGCGTATTCCGAACATTTTTACTCATTACCACATTTCGGAAAGTGTAGGTATAAAGCAATTTATTACAATTGGAGCAAGAACAAATGTCTTACTTCCTCTATATCGATTTTAAACCTCCGTGTCCGACAATTCGCTAATTTGAACCATCCTGGTTTTCTACTACTCGTATTCGGTAGTTAAGTTGTTTTTGGTTGGTTTTCTCTCTAATTTCTTCATTATTATAGGTATTCAGTCATTTATAAGGCAATTAAATAATTATTAGCATTAAGTTGCGGATGCTTGCTATTTTGTTTTGTCATAAATTTTACCACCCGGGTTCGGAAAACCCAAAGGAGTGTTTACTTGACTTAATTTGACCATATATTTTCTAGAAGTGACGAAATATTGACTTGCATACATATATTGATTGGTAATTTATTAAATATCTACATTCCACCACCATTAGTGTACCTAAAAACCTATCGATAAATCCGAAAATATGGTGATAATTATTTTTTGTAATTCAGAGTGTATTTTTTGTAATTCAGAGTGTATCCTTACATCTGCTTGATACATAAATTCTTGTTTATAAAGTAAGCACTTTACTGTTATGATACGTTGCATGAAATGAGTTCTTGCCCTACTTATAAATAAGATCGAGTGTTTTTAATCACTCGATTTAATCACTCGATTTTAATCACTCGAGCATCCCACTAATTGTGCCAATTTTCTCTTACCTTATCTGTAAATAAAAGTAACGCAGTAACGTTAGAAGTAGCTCATCCTGTTATAATGATTTAGAGATGACTTAGCACGAAAGGTGAGGAATAAGCGGACAAAATAGATCATAATTTTTATATATCGTTGTTCTAATTCTAAATAGTCCTAAGTGCAATCGATGTTTAATTCTAAAAAGTTTTAGAATTAAAAATCGGCTGTCCTAAGTGCGCAATAAAAACTAGTGAAAAGTCCTAACTGCAATTCCAAAATCACAAAGTTGTAATTATTTATCCCATTAAGTCTTTCCGTAAACTGAAATATGAATATTGTAATCAGATAAGGCTACTCGGGATATAATATTCGAAATTCGAAACCACACCCTCAGAGGGTGTGGTTCCTGACACCTAAATAAATCCACAATAATGACATGCAATATACCATTTTTCTCAGCCCGTGAAGTCAATCAGGATTGAATATTCAAAACTTAAAAACCACACCCTCAGGGGGTGTGGCAGTCGGAGGTGGAGAATGGAGGTGGAGTTTGCTTCCTCAGCTCGGTAAAAATCGCCCATTTTTTCAACTTTGACAATTCCGAACCATCGCAAAAACAGCCTCAAGAATTTTTGGTTGCATTGACATGGACGACTCAATTTAAAAATTTCAACGAAATTGGAGAGTTCCACTTCACACCATCGCATTGTTAGTTAAATTATGCACATAATTTGTTTAAATAGTTGCACATAGTAAATCTAGCAAACGGAATTGTAGCACAAAGGATGGCTTAACCTGATATCTAAATAGGTTGGGCGAATGGCTCAATAACAAAACATGCAGGCTGTTTTAACACAATTAATATTTTATTACCAGTTTCAAATGAACTGAAGTATCATTTAATGGTCATTGCAATGTAGTTAAATCATTTGGCCAATTTATATTAAAAAATTTCATAATTAAATACCAACTCGACTTGCAGATAAATTATTAGAAGGTAATTTCTATATATTTTTTTAAATACAGTGGAATCCGGTTATAGTGAATTTCAAGGGACCTAATGAATCTGTTCACTGTATCAGGAATTCATTGTAGCCGAATTTAGTGAAAATAATATTTTTTAATTGTGTTAGGTATGTACATGTGTATTAAGTACTAATTCACACTACATTTGTGAATGTAGAGTATTAATTAGATGTGAAAAACAGTTAAGAAAAAAATTAGCATTCTACATATGTTTGTACATAGCAAAAATGATTTAGTTATAAACGTAGAAATTAAGGGCTACTGAAGAATATTCGACGAGATTATTCTAGATATAATTTTCGCAAGGCCGCATTTGCTTCCTCAGCATCAGCCGCACTTGTTTTATATTTGACGATGGCAGACAATGTGCAACATGCACATTTTAATTCCTCGCAAATTAATTTCCTACTTTTTGATCAAGTTTATTGACAATTTATATGATAATGAAAGCTGGGCACGAATAATTCTTGACATTTTAATTATTTAATATGAATGATTTTAAAGAATGGAATCAGTTTTTGGAGGCAGGCAAAAAACACGTAGGTAAAAAAACGATCCGACGTTCGGTAATTTGGAGAGAAATTCATTATAACCGGAGTATTTGCACGTCGGGAAGCTCAATTCGGTTTACTGTAACCGAAATTTCACACTATCCGGATTCACTATAACCAGACTATTTAGCATTGAAGAGCATAGGGAAATTCAAGGGAACCTAGAGCCAATTCATTAAAGCCGGAAGTTCACTTTAGCCGGATTCGCTATAAACGGATTCCACTGTATTATAATTTCTTCCTGACTTCATATCTACTGACAATGCGATGGTGTGAAGTGCAACTCTCCGATTTGGTTGAAATTTTGAAATTGAGTGGTCCAAGTTAATGCAACCAACGTTTCTTGAGGCAGTTTGTGCGATGGTTGGGATTGGTCAAAATATTTGAGGTCAAAATTGAAAAATGGGAGATTTTTAGCAAGCGGAGGAAGAAAACTCCACTGTCATGTTCTTTATAAGGGAAAATCGCACAGTTTTTCAACTTTGAGCTCAACTATTTTGACGAATTCGAACCATCGCACAAACTGCCTCAAGAAACGTTGGTTGCATTAACTTGGACCACTCAATTTAAAAATTTCAACCAAATCGGAGAGTTACACTTTACACAATCGCAATGTTACTAACATTTATCGTCAAGTGGACGACAAGGATGACGTGAATGTGTAATAGAAGAACGGTGAAGTAAAATCTAATTCAATGGAATATTAAATGAAAATGTGGATAATTGAGCATGAAATATGTATTTGTTCACCAGTACGTTAGTTTTTATTAACAAGACGATTTGCGCATTTATTAGTATGTACGAATCCAAATTTACACTTTCGTTATGAGCATTCATTTTAATTCGGGTTAATTTTTTCGGCATGTGTGCATTCAAGCTTGTCAGATTATTACAGATTTGTTATAACTAATTATGAATTATAAAGAGCTAATTGTTGCGAGTTAATTAAGGTAGAGTAAGATTAAGATTTTAATGTAATTAACTTGGCTCTTAAACTTATAAATATCTGTTTAAATTTATATACTTATGCACTTGTTTATTTTAAAATATTTAATTTATATTGTTATTTTTACAGACAATTTTGAAAGTAAATTCATATAATTAAATACAACATATAACTTTGTTTTCGAAATTTCACACAGTTATAACGACGTACATAAGTTTTGTTTCAGATCGAAAAATCTGGTTTTATACCCGAGCTATCAGATTCTTGGAATACAACCTTAACACAAATACAACTTGGCCAGGGTTTCCCCGGGTCTGTGGACAGCCTATGCTTCACAATACATGCTAAAGCCATTTTTGAAATTAGCCTCGTGGTGATTTTTTTCTGCTAAAAAATCGATAAATATGACGCTTTCGTTCTTTCATATTTTTCGAAAAAGTGATCGTGTGACCTGTTAAAAAACATTGCAATTTTGCTATTCAACATGAAGGTGTTCGTAAAATAGCAATATTTCAATGTTTCTTTATATTTCAATGTTTGTATTTCAATGTTCGATTTTCAATAATACAAAAATGACGACGAGGCTAATTTAAAAAATGGCTTTAGCATGTTTTGTGAAGCATAGGCTGTCCAGAGACCCGCGGTTTTACATAATGTGTAGCTTTTTCATGCAGGAAATCTTTCTCATTTTCTCTGTCTCATTTCGCCCCAACATTTTAATTCGCGGAATGGTGAGTTGGCAGAGAAAGGTATGACGTGGAACCAGTAACCTTGTATTTTTAGTGAAGGTTAAGAAGGAGAGTAGGATTGACCACCCAACCGAGAAGACTTACTACTGAGAGGAGGTCTAATTTTAGTCAGTGGTGTTAATAATTAGTAGTTAATTTGTGGTAATAAATTGGCGTTGCTTTAATAGAAATCGTCATTTGTTGTCCGCACATTATTACACCATTTCTCAGCGTAAAAGTAGAAGTCTCCACCACTCACTCGACGACGACGACTACACCCACCACAACCAGGATAAGCTCACTACGGGTAGTAGGAGTGGTTATCCAAAACGCGGAAACCCTGGAACCAAACCCTGAGGTATGCGAAGTTTGTCATGTATGTTTAGTGTATGGCAGTGCTTCGCTTGTTATTTTATCATATTTTTTTAAATTTAAATTTTATTTTCTAGACTAATTGAATTATGTTTCTTGCTGTACATAGGTTTAATAGTTTTCAGAGATCATTTCAGGTGATTCAAATAAAGGATTTTTATTGATCGATAACGTATTGAAATTCATTTAAGTTTGCAATACATTAACATTATAATTTAACACGCAGGAGAAAAAATATTATTCCATCGTGCCAAGATGGACAAATTTGTAAATGGGTCGGAATTGTCTGCGGGATTATACAAACGAGTAGTACATACTGCACCCAGTAGCGGAATCAAGTATGTTATGAATTATTTAAGTACAATAATTCTTCTATAAATAATTGATATTTTTATATTTAAATCAGATATCGCAGAACCTATAGCTCACGTGATATACATTTACGCCGAAACTATTAGACCTTGAAATAGTTTCAGACAGCACGTAAATCTGTGAAAACATAATACAGCTTGTAACCGGTCTCGTACTCTTAACCCAGAATTTGCAGAATTTACATAGAATTGAAATCTACATAGAAACACTTTTTCCCGAACCATAATTTCGACGTTATACAAGTACGGGCTAAATTGATGCGGGAAAAGAGAACAAAAATTAAATAAACACATCAACAATCACTTGGGACTAAAACGATATGAATGTGGTTTTGAACAATGCAAAAAAAACATATCCCTATAAACCATTTCTTCAAAGAGATATTGCAACGATCCATGTCGGAAAAATATTAGCATTATTATTAGCGTAGCATTATTTAACGTAAAACGGCAATCTCGCCAATTACGTCTTGTTGAAGAAATGCTACCAATTTGTTTACAAAATACAACTCTCATAAAAGAATATTCGCATATTTTGCGTACGTGCTGAGTCTTTGTCATGTTTTAGATTTATCCAGCTACATACTTCCTATTTTGCCTGGGTCAAAAGCACGGCTATTTAATGAGTGTGTATTGTTTAATGAACTATCAATTCTTCCTTTTCTTTATGCAAATTATCGTCTCATGCATCCGTATTTCCAACAATCCACCGTGTCCTTACGTCCTTACGATACAAATTGAACCTTGAAGTACTTGAGTAAGGATCAACTTGAATTGTAAAAAAGATAACTATGATTTCACTCTGCCCTCGTGGATTCGAAATTCCAAACCAAAAGTCTTCGTTAAACAGCGATTATTCGACATGATTAGACTGCTGAAAGTAAGAAACCTTTCTGGCATTGGGCTATTGTTGTAAGGAAGATGCACATTTTATACATTAAAATTTTAAAGTGTATGTATGAATGCGTTCGACATAGACGTAGGAAATTATTATTTAAATATGTACGTTATTTCACAGGGACGGCATAGACATACTACTTATTCGCTTATTAGACTGCAATGAATCTTAACCGCAAGACTATCGTTTTGGGTTTCTCATCAACCCAAATGTCAAGTCATAGGACTCAAGGAAACGTTAGTCAGTACATATATAATATATGTACAAATATATATGTATAAATATATGATATATTTATAATTGTTTTATTCTAGAATTCCGTCGATACATTATTGTGTCGCCCTGCAGAGGACAAACCCAAATGCAAATGTCCTCGTGTTAGACTGGTCGACCACAAATGGCCAGCGGGTTTAAACCCTAATCCCAGTTACGTACATGGATCGTGTTTCTATTAAAAAATGAAAGACTAAAAGGCTGCACAATTATTTTATCCGCTAAACTTGTAACACATAATATCAATGCGAAAAGTCTGAGAATGAAAATATTAAGAAATGCCTATTTCTTAATATTTTTCACTTAACTAAACCAGTTTTTATTTACAACTACAATAATTGCTTAAATATATCAAAATTTTGATTTGGTTTATTATTTTTTTAACAGTTTTTTTTTAGAAATTGTCTGGTTGTGCAGTACATTTGACAACCAGTCAGAGTAAGGTTAGGTTAGAGTTTCGTGCAAATTGCGCGAAACTTCAGGGAGTTTCAGGCCTAGTTTATAAATTGTAGTTGATTGGACAATAATACCACTCGTAGAAACGAATCGAGACGAAGGGACGTCCAGCAGGCTGTTTTATTTCCTTTAAACTTTTATGACCTTGAAATTCTGCTAAATTTTCATTCGCGACCAAAACTTGTACACAAGTTCATCTGTGTGCATGACATGCCGACCAAGAGGTGATAATCGGGTCAACATTTACTTGGATATTCTATATACGTCAGGTACCATGTGAAATTTCGAAACAATCTTAACCAGAAATATATTTTACCAGTTTTGATGCATTATTATACTATCCCAGGCAACACTCCCAACTTCTTACACTAAAATATTGTGACCCCTGTCTTTATATTCTGACATTTACTACATACAAAGTATAAAATGGTAACTATAAATTGCAGTGTGCTGAAACTTGAGGAAAGTTTCCATAACAGAAAAGAACTGAGACAATTCACGTCGTAACTCCGTTAACCTTTGCTTACCAAAACTTGCGAAGATAAAGTGGATTTTTTTACTTCGTAAACTCATCTTGGTGAACTGACGGACTTAATTATGAAGGTTGACGTGAATCGCCTCACGGAAATTTTACGTAATGCATGTCATATTTGAAATTGTGCACTTTTAAGAAAATGTGAAGTATTTTGAAAAGTAGGAGCACTTTTTACTCGATATGACGTAAATAGTACTATATCCAGAGTAACGCTTACTTGGTAAATAGTAGAGCGTACTCTGGATTTAGTACCCATTCCCGCATATCGAGTAAAAAAGTGTTGTTACTTTTAAAAAAAGTTCACATTTTCTTAAGAGTGTGATTTGATAAGTTTTTCCTTATTTGCATTAATACTTCATGATTTCCCGATAACTTGTACACGGTACGAGATACTACAGTTATTCTGGTTTCACTGAAGTATAAACGCAGCTTTCTATGCATAATACCTTAATATTTCTAAGCAGTGCCCAAACTTGCCTGGCCCGGCCCTGGGGATATCTCCCGGCCCGGCCCCATGTTTTCTTGATAAGTTAGGTTAATTCTATATAAGTATGTATCGAAACAATTATTAAAAAACCGGCAACGGTAAAATTAGAGGCGTTTTTGCTTGCTCGCCAAAGGCAAATAGAGTTTGCTGTAGTTCGTCTATTAAAGCCGTATATTTTTTTGCACGTCAGACTTATCGGGCGCAATCTACAGCGTTAATAGATCCAGAAAAAATAACCCAGGGAGAGTGAATGTTAGGGAGCGTGTTTGATGGTTTTCGCCCATTTTAGGCAGAGTTGAGCCTATAATCGATTTTTGTAACAATACATAGTTCTGTAGTAGAGCAAATCAATTGTGGAGAACGAAAATTTGAAATGACTATTTGGCAACTGAAATTAATTATTTTAAGGAATGTCGACACTGTCGACTCGACAGTCAAAGAAAGCTACAAAACCTAAGTTACAAAACCTTTTTGAAGGGTTTGGGAAATCGAAGGAATTGGAAACAATTCCTTTGTTATAAGGCATGAGACATAAGTAGTTAGCCAGTATCAAACGAATGTCATTAGCTTAACCTTTTTCATCAAGCTAATTATTTTCCGTAGTATTATAGCCAAGGTAATTGTTACTTAGGCATCAATGAAAATTCGAACATTTATTACGTCAAGCCCAAAATACAAGTTACAGTTTTACCTCTAACCCTTAGTTTCCCACGTTTTCTGTCATACTTTTATGAATTTGGCATATTAAACGCAAGAATTTCCGAAACATTTTTCTTGGGGCAGAAGGGTTCTAAAAGGTGTTCTACTAAAATGCGTTCAGAATTTTTGAAACTTACTTTCCTATGGGATACTAGTACATCCGCATTTATCGTAATGCTAATCTCCATAAGAATTGATCCTAAAAAACACCGTCAATTATGGAAAAGGTAAGATGATATTAAGCTTAGGTATGTTAAAAATACAAGATCGTTGTACAAGATCCCTGACATATAATAATCTAGGTTAGAAGGCAGACGAGGGGTCAAACTTCACCTAGCTCTCCTCAAAAATTGCCTAATTTCTCGCGGCATCTTTTTATAAAATTGGTGACTTCTAGTTTTTTATTTGAGCTTTTTCTTATTTGCATATTTATTGGCATCTTGATATTTATATTTCCCACGACTCCATCACCTGATGTTAACTCTGCTACGCTTTTACCTGGCCAGGTTCACTGGTTTGGTAGCAACATAAGGTTAAAGTTACATAAATGGATCCTTAAAATATCTCTCCACTTTCCGAGTAGTCTGAGACACCGGATGTTAGGATATTTTCCAGCAGGTGTCGAATTTATTTAGTTAATACGATTGTATAACTAAGAAAAGCACAATTTCTTCAGTTCAGTTGTCTTTGATTTCATAAGAAATGATTTACTGGCTCAAGTTGACCGTTTTTGAAGTTCTGCACCACTCGTTTTGCAACTTTCTTTTCTTGTCGCAATCTCAGTTTGGCCCCTACGATTGGATCCACTTTTGATGATAACTGTTTTATATGCTATCTATCGGTTGCATAATATGTGGATAATAAAGATTAGTGAATTATCCCATCCTTGTTGGCGTGCGGACTCCAGGAAAACAGTATCACTATTAGCGCATCATGCCTTATACTCGTATGTTCTTTCAATTATCAACTTTAATGTTTTTGTGTTTAAAAAAACTTCGAAAATATATTTAGCGAAAATGCTACTCGTCACTCGACCCGCTACCAGCAGTTCAACCAGCCTGGTTTACTCCGCTGACACCCGCCGTTGAATTTCAAATTCTCAACCAATGGGATCAAGCGGTATCCACCCCATCGCTCGTTCGTAGTGTCCGGCCACCACGATACGAGAATTTGCAAAAAATCGGAAAATTTTAAATCTCTTAAAATCTTTTAAAAATAATGACAAATGTTTTTACTTAGAACATTTTTCATTGTTTTTGGAGATGTAATTAAAAACCTGTTTTTGTAGTTGACGATGTAGGTTTTTACCCGGCAATGTAATTTTAGATGGGAGACGGGAAAGAGGGTCGTTCATGATATGCAAACTTTTTTCGAACTTTTTAAAAACTTAAAAAATATTTTTTTAAATAACTAAACAATTGTTTTTATCAATTTAAATTATCCAACTACCAAAACCAAGTCAGTTTAATTAATCATTTGGTCCTTTAAGTTAATAAGAACTATGAGTTAGTTCTAGGAGAAATAGTTGATGATGTAATTAGCTGAATTTAACTAAGCTTTCACGAAACAAACTTTTCGATTAACTAGGAAACCAGTTTGACATGATTCGTTGAAATTTTCAATTACATGCAATTTTTATAGCATTTGCTTGCAATTTTTATTAACCTTTGTTTGCAAGTATAATCTTTGCTTTGAATCGTATCTTAATTTTCTTTACTCCTGCAAAAATAAATTAAAGGGTCACCAGTCCTGTGTTCATGTGTAAAATTATTTAAATTTTAAAGCAATCAAATTCTACTAGAGAAATAATAATTCCGCCCCGTTTTCTGGATTTACAGTGGGATGGTGTGACCTGCAATATCTCGATTTTGTTTACATTTTGGAATTGTATAGTTCGAGTAAATACAGTAGAAATTTTATGGGACAGGATGTGTCAAAATACTTATTTAAGATTAAATATGAAAAATGGAGCGATTTTTATTGGGGAACAAAATGGAAGTGGAGTTATCTTTCTCCACTTGTTAGAAATCGCTCACTTCTCACTTTGACTTAAAATATTTTGACACATCCTAAGTTAGGATTCCTAATTATTGCACAAACTTCCTCTAGAAATACGCTGGTTGTATTTACTTCAACCTCATAATTCCAGAATCTCAATAAATCGGAGTGTTACACTTCACACCATCATAAATGTTCCCCTGAAGCTGTCATAGACTATAAACTATACTCAAATTATGCATCTATGATGCAGAATAAACTGACAAAATACATAGATATACAATTTTATAGAAATCAACTGCTCACACCATCTCAAATGCTTCGCAAAGCGAGTTATTTAAATAATATTGAAATACCCGTTACCCGCGCGGGTAGTAGTCGATACCCGCCGATTAATGACTAACGGGTACCCGCAATATCCGGTGGGTAAGGGGGTAACGGGTACCCGACCCGTTACCCGCGGCAACCTTAGTCGAAACCTTACTGGCCATGTTAAAATCCGTTGTATCGTGCAATAATATTTAGCCAACTTTTTTTCCTAGGGGCCCCCAAAATATAGTTGCGCCAGTGACAATTAGCTCATTTTAGCCAGTGCACAGCATTTGGAGATTTTCCCACCCTCTGGGCAGAACCCAAATCTTACATCTTGTCGTGATCTTAAGATTCTCGCGTTGATTCGAATCACAAAGTTAAATGTCATGCAGTATAGAGGTTACATGCAATAGTAATAAATTAGGTATCTTCTATTTTATGTAAGCTTTGTCAGGATGCTCAATAACACAATTTTATTAAAATTTTGTGGTGCCGGGGCAGGCCCGGCCCCTTCGGGGCCCGGCCCTGGGGAAAATGCCCACCTGGAGACCCCTCGTAAGGGCCCTGTTTCTAAGGAAAAAGCCAGGGAATATTTGCGAATTTGCGTACAAGAAGCATATTTATATATGTAAATTAATCAAAGGTAAATTTTTCCCTGTCTTAACTTAACGCGATATCTGGATAAAGTGGGAAGAAGATGACCACATCCTCATGACTGGATTATTCTTGTCTGCCACAAATTGAAGAAAGATGTGTGGAACAATATGTAAATTTTCGTTCTGCTTCGATCTGTAATTTAAAAACCGTCATCTATTTAATATAGTTGATCATAAATACTTACAAGGGAAGGTTCCAAAAATTACAATTTTAAGAAAAAATTAAAAGATTGAAAATTTTTATTTTTTGATATATTTTTAAAAAAGTTTCGCCAAACCCCCGTTTCTAGGAAAGTCCAAAAATTTTGACAAAAATTGAAACAATCAATATTTTGGAAAACTGGATGGCATACGAAATTTGAACTCTTTTTCATGATTTTTGGAATTTTTTTTGAAAATCCGCCCAGGATTTCAAAAGTTATGGCGGTTTTAAAAATAAAAACATGCAAATTTGTCGAATTTGGCGCCACGCCACGGCGCCAAATATGCGATTAACACGGAAAAATGAATGGATCCTTCATCTAGGGTCCTAATAGATTACTAGATTACAAAAAACATAGTGGGTACCCTGGGGGCGCGTAGCAGTCGGGAGCCTTCCCTTGTTAGTAAGCCTACAAATTAATTGGTTTTGAAGTTAAATTTCAAATTCAGACGAATATCGTGTTTGTACGTATTTACCTTCAGAGATTTGGAGGAAATTAGGAGGAAAAGTTTCTCTTGCCAAATTGATGACGTAAAATTTTATGAAGTCTGAACACCCTAAAAAATATTTATTACAAACATCGTAATTTTGGCCAGAAATGAAATTATAAAATTTCTTGAAATCAGAGGTCTTCTTACCTGGTCAAAAATTGTTGACATTATTAAATCCATGTACTTAATAAGGGAGGCAGGTTATGTAAATATGTTTGAATATCTACAGTCAATCACATACATATTTGTAGATACATATTTTGTACGTAAATTTAACTATTTCTGATTAATTGCTTACCATTAAGTTCAGTCAAGTAAAAATTAATTTTTACGAAAAATTTCACTTTGTAGAATTCTTAAAAACGAATATAAAATCAGGACAGGACACGGCGTGTGCATAATTTGACTACTCTTATCCAGGCAGAATTTACGTATGTATGATTATGCCACGCCAGCCCCTCGCAAACTTCTCCGTCTTTCCTAAATGAGTCATCCAATTAAATTGAGCAATGCCAAGGATCACGCAAAGATACATAAATACAGAATTTGCATGTAAGTAAAAAAAAAGTAAGAAATAAGAAATTTATGATACTAATTGTTCATGATATTATTAAATTTTTCCTGGTTGTTAATTTTCTGTACGATTTATGCACGTATTTATAGCTACTTTTCCATGAAAAAACAGGACGTGTTGACGTCGCTGAAGAATTTACTGATTGAAATTTGAACCCTGATCGAAACCTTTCGGGGCCAAACGTAATGCATGTGATGAATTAATAATTTTGAACATAATTTTGAACTTTAAATTCCTGTTCCACGCAGTCATAATTTCAAGTTTGAAATATAGACTGTACTGATGTTGACTAACCGGCCATGTCCTTTACGCATGGTCCCATGTTTACTCATATTTGCATTCACAGTCGATGTTAAATTTGCATAGTAACAAAAATATCCGGGCTCAAATCCAGCCTGGATTTTCTTCTTTTGAGTAAGGGCTTATCCATATATTACGTCATCAAAAATTCTTGTTTTTTAGCACCCACCCACCCAACATAAACATTAAGGGATAGGGAATTTTGACATGGGGAAGATAGGAAGACCTAAACCACTCAGCCACTAAAATGATGACGTAATATATGGACCTTCCCTAATAACTTTAATATAAATAAAGTGCGGCAAGGCACGATACATAAGTAGCGCAAAAATGCTTATAATGCTTCACAAAAGAAAACAAATAATTCACCGAGTCATATTTTAATAATGCCCTAACATAAATTACTTAATGATCAAATGGCGAAATTAGGTCATGGCGACGTTTTTCGACATGATGTCGACAAAGTGGCAACACCCCCTTAATATGGTGTCACCCCATAGCCGTGATGAACGTGTGCTAAAAATTTTAGTTCGCTGCGACAAACCGTTCTCAAGTTTTAGTGTTGACAGACGGACAGACAGACAGACAGACAGACAGACAGACAGACAGACTAACTAACCGATCGCATAAAGTAGCTTGCGCTACTTAATAAATGCATATGTATGGCCAGTACATGCACGCTAAAAAAACTGGTGCAAAATCTTCCACCAGTCTGAAGACGTGACCCCAGATTTGGTTGCATCTACGCAAACCCGTCGTAATGCAATTATTTCAAGTAATTGAGGCCCAATACATAGCTCAATACTATTTTTATGTTTAATCAATAGCATATATACATATAAAGTTAGACTAAAAGCCAATTTTGTTCGAATAATTTTTTTCGTTTTTTCTGACTTTTGTTAACGTTACCTGCTCGTGTGTACGGAAAAGTGATCTTTTTCGCAAAATAAGTTTAGTCGTATTTACACTACTAAATTGTGCATAAAATGCAAAGAACCGATATCTTTGCGAGTTGCGAATTTATGATGGCCTAAAATTGATGCACCACCAAATTGAAACTGTATGCACTTGTTTTTATGGCAATTCACACTAGCCGAAATCTCTACTATATCGGCTTTAAAAACCACCTAATTAGCTAGTGGTATCTATTCGAAGATATTATGCAGAAAGTGGCATAAAAATATATGAAAATTTATTTCTGATTTACATTAACAATTTGTGTACAGCAATACGAGCTTAGGAACTATTCTTTTATGCTGTTACTCAAGGGTGCGGTTCTTGCTTCTGTCCGAACTTTTCCTGAACTGCTAGACCGGATTAAATGTTGTCCTGCAATAAGAAGGGACACATGACAATTGTATCCACCCATTAAGTTTTCATTTTACTATCCATAGCCAGAAGATACAGCCTTTGTAAGTTTAGAATGATTTCCAGGAAGGAACATCAACACTAGATGTACGCTACATTTTGTACATAAACCGATCAAGCAAGAATTACATAAAACTACAAGAATAACTGCCCTACTTACAACCTTCCTACGTATTTATCGCGACGATTTTATCATAATCAATTGCATGGTTTGCGCTAAACAAAAATTTTGGATGACGAGCGGCGTCTCACGATCGATAAAGTTTGACCCAAACTCGATTTTGAGACAGTTCAACGACCTCATTTCCTTTCTCAAGTATGAACCTGCCCGCCCTCCCATGTGTTCTAGTTTCGTCTCATATCGCTCCGAGAGATCCTTGGACCTTGGATTAACTCAGGACGCAAGGGTAAAGACGAGGACACTGTTGATAAATCCGTCCACCAAGAAGAGGGGAAATATGAGAAATCCTGACATCGCGATTTGGTCATGCATTGTTATAGACACGTATTGCGCAATAATTTGAACCGTCGGTATAACCGAGACGACAACGGGAGAAATCCTCGCCATGAGGAATGCCTTGGACATTTTTTCCAAAATGTGTACACCTCGATACGTTCGTATGCAGAGTTTGTGATCGACAAGGTTTTTTGCACGGGCCATTTTGCTAGTAATAGACAGACATAAAGTTAGTTACATACATAATTATCAGCCTGAATATTATTGGGGGCAGCTTGAGCAAATGAAGTTACACAAAATTTATATTTAAGGTATATTGAGAAATTGAAATTGTCAAAATTCTGTGCCGGTGGGTATCGGCAGAGTGTGCAAGGGCAGAAAGGCATGCCATGCCCAAAATGCCTTTTTGCTTATTAGGCACGTGAATTTTGGCCGATTGACCGAACGGCCTTTTTGTTAAATTTGGGGGAATGTAATTATACAATCGTATGATATTCAAGGTGTAATCTCACAATTTGCAGTTTTCGTCGACATGCGAACTGTTGTGAATAACTAAAGTAATGTAACAAATTGAATAAGCTGGATAATTGTGGACACCGGAAAACAATTTTCACACATCTTGGGGTATTCGTACGTACTCGGAATTATCATGAGTTCGTAAAAAAATAATTTACCGGAGTATTCATGGAAAACTTAAAAATTTGTAATGTTTTTGAAAAACCGAGAAGGAAAGACAATTTCATTGTTATAATTGTTTCTTGTACATAATACAAAGGTCCGTGCAGTGTGGATAAGGAAAAGGCACGCAAACAGGCAATTGGGCATTGAAAATGCAAAAAGCCATGAAGTTTTCCCATTTTGCACACTATGGCTATCGCTCTACAATACCAAGTTCATCAACCGTTCTAAATGGGTTTTGGATCAATTAAACACGTCTGATTCAATGTGAAGGTTAGTTAAAATAACAGCACGTTACATTTCCGCACTTTTTTTGGAAAATACAGAGCTTATAAAAAATCTGCACAAATTTTCTGCCTTCATCAGAAAGGGATAAAAACTGGAAAAAAAATTGAGCTGGAAAAATACGATCCAAATAGAGTCGATATATGCACCTTCGTTTTCTAAACCGGATTTTATTACCTGTCGATAATCTGTTGATAATTTAGGATACAAGTAATTCCAACGAACATGATGTAGAAAGCCCACATTGCCCCGGAGTACATGGCTTGTGCCGCCATCCAAGTTTCAAACAGGAGGATAATAATTTATGGACCTAAATTCAACAACTTAATGCTCTCACATTGCCCCGACATGGAGAGGAGGAACGGCGGGAAGCATGGATCCAAAAGAAGCAGAAGACGCCGACTGCATAGGCGAAAACTGAATAGTGCAGAATTTGCATGAAGTAGACCATCAGTTTAGATTCGGTTGAAATTTTCAGAGTTTCCTCACCTGCAGAAAAATTAAAAGAAATTTAAAAATTACGATTAGATTTTGTTCAGGTAAATAAGTACAAATATGCATGAAATAGCCACGTGATACATGTTTAATCTCGCTCCACCCCTATGTAAATAGTGTCTCTGTAAGTAAAATTTTTAAAATGGCAGGAATTTCATCTTTTTTTTAAATACATAGACGCAACTTTTCATAGTTTAATGTAAAGATTTAAAAAAGTTCATCTACTTGATTTGTTATTTTTAATTTTTCATAAATTTCCTTAAAAATGAATTCGCTAATTTTGCTTAAAATTGATACCACAAAAGCACGAAGTTTTGATAAAAGTGTTAAAAACGTCTGAAGACTGATTAAATCGCAGGAATTTAAGAAATTTTAATTTATTGGGGTAATTTTCTTGGTCCAAAGTGTAACATGACTGCATTCCAAATTTGCAAAAAGATCGCGTTGGTGGGAGCCGAACTCCCAACCTCTTTCCATCTAGACTTCGAGAGTGTCCCCCCGGACATCCCAACGAGTCTTCATATCAAATTGCAATACAGTCTGTTGTAAGTTCGTTATTAAATGACTTACACGATCGGAACTCACTCAAAGAACATGCATGTGAAGCCACTATCCCATTATTAGGGAATAGCGCACACATGATCATGTCACAAAAGTGAGACCAAAAATGTATTAAATCACGTGAAGTCGTTAACTTAACAAAATTGCTTATTTTGTCTAAAAATACGAAGGAAAAAAATTTTCCCAACCTTTTACCAATTTTTTCTCAAACTTTACGCACGAATTGACCACTTGAATTGGGGCGATATCCAAGTGATAATTCCACTTGAAGAATAACAAGAGGACATAAATTAAGAAGAAACTGACGCCCTGAAACTTTTTCGGAACGGTGAGCGGTCCGATGCATAAATTCAGAAACATTGCGACCGTGTACTTATACACGAGTGAAATGATGCATTGTATTCGAAAGATTGTTATATCCCTGGGATTCTCGACGGGCACAATTTTCTCCAATTTTGAATCAAACTTGGCCGGAACCGATTTCAAGAGACGACAAAGACCAAGATGACGAACCAACAGGGGAAAAAATTGGGTCGTGTACATGACGAAATTTACGAAAAAATTAGTAATATGAGTATTTTCTTGACAAGCAAACTATATACGTAAAGGAAATACTGGAAAATGCGTGTCAAGGCTGAACCATTTATAAATAAACGACACTCTCAGAAATAATGTTAACTCTTTTCAAACGTAGATTTGGTCTACGTTAATTAAGTATGTGTAAAAAATATATGTTTCTCAAAATTGCTCAAAACTAGGAATGTTTCTTCGGTATTCTGTTAAAAGATGATTTGTTTGATAGTTTTGTTCTAAAAATTTGGAATTTTCGCTATACCAGCCCATATTAAAAAGTGGATTTTTCTTTCTCGTAAAAAAAACTCAGGAGTTAGAAACGGGTTGAAAAGTATGTCATCTTACATTGGAAATCATACTAACTTAATTTGTACTACTAGGTGTAGACAGGAAAGCATTTTTAAAATATAAATTATAGCCAAAAAGGGTAATATACTTATTATTTACAATGCAGTTACTTTACGAAAGAGTTATTTATATACATTTAGTTAGTTACATTATTTTTAAGAGTGTAAATATGACATATGCATAGTTAGGTATACGGTAATATTTGTTTAGTACTGGGCTTGCAGAGTCATACTTATATTTACTCCGGTCAGTAATGAGCATACGCCGGGTATTTATTTATTTATGACTTTTTCATCTGGAACACACTGACCCCCAAACTTGATAGGGTTGTTTATCAACACTAGTGGTTATCAAAAATTAAAAAATGTTTTCAATTTTTAAAAATATTTTGGACTTTTCGCAAATAAAAATATTTTTGACAATATTTCGCCATTTTTTCGCAAATATAAATATTTTTGACAATATTTCGCCATTTTTACAAGAATATTTTTTTTGTGATATTTTGATTTTTTTGTAGTATATTTTGGGTTTTTAATGTATTTTTTTTTGCATTTTGTTTTAAATTTTTTGCTTACAATGGAAGCTAAAGTTCGCTCGGGTAAATGCTGAGCGCAGTTTTACAATGCACAAATTTTTGCTCTGACAGACGCCTTGGGTTAACGCTAGTGATTTTTGAAATTGGAACTTGATTCTGCCTAATTTCTGCCTAATTTATGTATAAGAAGATGAATTTTAGTTAAAACTCGTCGTTTGACGTTCAAATAAAAATATTTAAAAAAAATATTTTGACGTTTTTTTCGAAAATATAAAATAAATATATCGGGGTTTATGAAAAAATATTTTTCCGGGGTATGGTAATGAGGACGGATCAGTTTTATATGAAAGTGTTATTTGTACCTAAATATGTACATAGTAAACATTTTGCATAGTTTTATTTTAATACAGCAACAAGCGAATATCGAACTAAACAAAGAATAAAATTGCTTACATTTAGATAATAATCTTGTTAATAGAGAGGTGGAACAAGAGTACATGATTTGACTTTGCGATTGTAAGACAGCGGGAAAATTAGATATTAGCCAGAATTTTAGCCAAACACAGAAATACAAACCTCTGACTCTAATCAGCATTGTACTGCATGAATCTACCCAACTTAAGGCAATTTCAAAACTGCCGCCAGAAATTAATCAGAACTACAATCCTTACCATATAGTATTCTTGCTCAATCTACAGAATTACAATCATAGATTGTGATTGTGATTCTAGGCTAGAGTGATTTTTTTACAATCTTGTACTCTCGTTCAACCTCTCTAATATCATGGATGTACTAATTAATTAGTGTTCTAATTGATTAGCTAATTAATTGGCATTTTAATTGCCAATATCTAATTGAAAATAATTGTTTCAATTGAATCTAATTGACTAATTTAAAACTAATTGAAACTTTTTAAATCAATTGCCAATTCTACTTTATTAGATTTCCAAAATTTGCTAATTATTAATTAATTAAAAAACATAAAGTTAAATTACCCTTTAGGTCGAAATCGACCTTTTTGACCTTGTTCAGGTCGGCAGGTCAAAGGTGACGGAGCCCTACAAGTGGGGTGTCGCTGGACAGGTCTCAGCGAGAGGATTCATAAAATATATACTTTGTGGGGTCATTGTCCAATCCCTAATGTTCCAGAGGCAGAAGAATATTTTTGAGTTTTTCCCCATCTACTGCTGTGTTGGCTCCTAATCTACTGCTGTGTTAAATTCTGAACAACTGAAAGCTCCCT
Organism: Folsomia candida; assembly: GCF_002217175.1. Lineage (NCBI taxonomy): Eukaryota > Metazoa > Arthropoda > Collembola > Entomobryomorpha > Isotomidae > Folsomia > Folsomia candida. The sequence continues at coordinate 300,674 of NW_019091250.1, read as the reverse complement.
TCTTCTCTCGACCTTTATATTTTGTTAAAGTTTACTCAATTTTTACTTATTTTATTTAATTTACCACCAACACAAACTTACTGTGTAAAATTTGCCCAGGAAAAGTTACAATTTCTCCAACTTTGAAGTATTTTTGCTCATGGTTTACCATTAGTAAATTTGACACAATAGTTTTCTTACCAATAGTGGGAATTTTACTCGACTTTATTCACAGTGTGTGAATAATTTGTGTAATACCATTAAAATATTTTATTTTAAGTCTGCACATTTGCTTACACTTTGACACCAAAAACTAAATATTTTTCATGTATAATTTTTATGCAAATTTCACGTACAATGAAATTAATGTGTTTCTAACTAATTATAGAGTGCAGAAAATCCTACTCAAGTTTCGACATCCGTCTGACGGATCCTGTTCCCTCCGGAGGATCGGGATGTTTTGAATTTTCTGTTTCAACCTTCACTTCTGCCTCCGTCTCCCCCTTTCTCCCATCTTTTTCGGTATGCGTGCCCTGCTTTCTCCAGCTTTGACAACAGGTTGAGATGACGCTTCGCTCCTGGTGTCCATCAATTAACTGATTAAGTTTCTCAGCCAAATTCTGTAATTATATAACTACAAAAACGTAAGTATGTACTAAACAGACTGAGTCACAAGTAGACATAGATGTAGTTTCAGAATAAATAAGTAACAAGTTTTCCACACAAACGTGAAGAAAGATGTTTTCGAGTCCACACCTAATCCGTATTAAAACAACTTTTAGCAATCGGTGAAGTAGGGTTTGATAAACAGTTGCAAGTAAATATTTAGTTAAATTTTGTAGACACATTATGTGTCAACATATTTTGGTATGTGTATGCAAACGTGAGTGAACTGAATGAAGAATTTAATTACGCACAAGCCAAGCATAACTTTATTGTGCTTGGGTGGGGGAGATTGTGTAGTGTGAAGTTAAATATGCATGTAACACGGGTGTTTATGTATAAATAGTTCGACAACAAAGTGAGAGTCACCTCAATGGGACGAGAATAACTATTTTCTCGTAAGTGAAGAACGGGTTATTTCCACACGATCAATCCAACACCATCTAAGGTTTATGGCATTCATAAGTTTCATAGCTTTGCTAAATACATATTGAGGTTTTTTAACTCATTGGATTTTCAACGAGGACTCGTTTTATTCATATAAAATAAGAAGCGAGTGGATTAGAATTGGAGAATTATTGTGACCACAAAACCTATGATAATTGTAAACGGACGTAATTGTTGTCACGTATTAAACAATAAATGATTCTGCAGAATTGTTTTGATTAAACTGGTTCATCTTATCCCAATTAATTTATGCGATATGGTTCTTCCAAAAAAAATTAAGCGAATGACATGCGTAAAAAACAAATGATAAATGTATCTACAAATTCGTACGTTTCAAATTGTATATTGTACCTAAATATTACGGGTTTAATTTCGAAATTATTTTTCGGAACTTACAAAATTGGTCATCTAGAGTTATCTGAATTAAATCAAATTTTTCTAATTTATTTGTTTACCCCAGATTGTGTATTACACGTATCTTCGAAAATAAATTAATATCGATTTTTTTCATGGCCTCATTTAACGGTTCGTATGAAATGGCGACCCTACGTGACTGAATGAGCTAGCCCAAAAATCATTCTATACGCTCTAGTGAATGCCATCCTAAGTGGTCAAAAATAATAGCTAATAGCTGAATTTGGACACTAAAATTCTGGCCATGTAACAGAATAAAACCGACACTCCACCAAATTTGTGAAAGCATTCTAAACTCCAGCATTCACCAGTGTTGCGAAGATCATCATGTCATTTCAAACAAATTTCCCACGTAGTCCATTTATTTCAAAGGCACGATCCCAAATCATCAATTCTGTCGCCCAGCTCCGTTCCAGCTACATGTTCAAAATGAGCGACGTTTTGTGTCTCGTAACTTGGTCACACATTCTGCACCTACTCGTCACCAGAAACCCCTCGACAGGAGTATCAACCCACACAAAGTACCACCCATTCCAAAATTTCGCACATAAGGCAGCCCTGGTGAACGTGGTTGTGCATTTAGCCATGTACTTTGTCCACTGGCACACTTTCCATGGCGTCAACGGGGAGGAGTGGAGGTTGGTCATGCTGTGCTATTTTATTGGAATGGGACTTCTCATCTTTTTCGGATCTTTGGTCCTCTACTGGAGAGAAGGAGAAACGGCGGCATTAATGAAGATTAATTGTCGAGTGGAACTATTGTGTCAACGAGAAGGTAAATAATTTTTCAAGAAAATAACTTTATAGTAGATGATACCAAAATTGTAAAAGCTGTAAATTGATCGTGATAATTTTGAGATTTGAAAGAATATTGGACAGGGTTCTATGATAGAGCACTTGCAAGTGGTTTCTGTGTCAATGAAACAATTCCGGACTTGTTAATAGCACTACATAAGTATGCGATTTAACTGATCTGTAATCACACAATAATGTACTTTAGTGTGGAAATACGACACATATGTCACGATTTGAACCAACTCAATTTGTCACTATATCACTTTATAAATATCTTGTATGCACCTCTATGGGCAATTATGTGCGGGAGGTGTTTTGATGAATAAATAAATTAATCAATCAACTGGTTGGGCATAGGGTATAACTTAAATATCCTTTAGGCAGGTCTAAAAGACTAATTAAAGAAGAGTCCTATTATTAAGCACTTTTATGTAGAAATTCGCAAATGTATTATTCGCAGATGGCTATTTTTTTGTAGGTGCAGTCAACTATGCAGAGTTAGTAGTCGTCTTGGTCTGCCTGACCGCGTATATAGCCGCAATCGGTGTTCCCATCGCAATGTTCTTACTCTCACTATGGAAACCATGCATGCCACAAACAATTCCATCAATTTTTCTGACTCAATGCGTAAACTGGGAGTACGAAGGAGCAACTGTGACCCCGTTGGCTAGGATCATAATACTAATTGCGGCTGTCACATCTGGATATTTGTGGTGGTGCAAACCGAGTGCGGTAATCATTGCTCTGATCCTACCTGCGCATTCGGCTATCTTGTCAAGAGTATATTTCAACGTGATATCAAAGTAAGGGGAAAATGTCAGCAGTTAAATAGTATCACACATTTTTATAATTTGTATACTCTTAGCAAAATGCTGAATCACTACTGCGCGGAGTGCATATATGACTATACCGTGGATGTTAATATTAGACTACTGCACAGAATTAAATTGTTATAGGTTGAAAATAATTTAAACCGGAATCTGGTCGGACAAAAAAAATATTTCATGTGGATAAGATTATCAGCGTTTGTAGAGTTGATTTCTACGAGGCCAACGGTAGCAGCATTTTGGTTCTACTCCGCACGGGTGGGAGGAGGCAGAAACCGCACGCAATTTTTAGCCACTTTTAGCTCAAAGACGGGTAAAAATTTTTGAAAGCGGTTTTAACCAAACGTTTCCTAATTTTCTTTCCTACAACCCTTATCGAGCGATTTTAGAAATTCGCAAAACGAATTTCACGATTTCGCGAATTTTCAGTGTTTCTGAATTAACACGGCATTAGACTTGGGTCCGCTGGAACGTCAGAGTGTAGTCATAAACAAGAAAATTTTCTGAATCCTCGACATCTTTCGAACGATATCCCACTCAAGCCTTAAATCTTCAACCGTGAAATTCTTTTTGCGAATTTCTAAAAACGCCCGAAAAGGGTTCTGGGGAATAAAGTTGGGAAACTTTTGGTAAAAACCGCTTTAAAAAATATTCACACGTCCCTGAGCTAAAAATCGCAGATCGTCCGGTTTCTTCAACTTTTGACTTCTCCCTCCAGGCGAACGGGCGGAGTAGAACCAAAGTTCTGCTCCTTTTGGACTCGTAAAGATCAACTTAAAAAATGCCGATAATCTTATCCAGATCAAATATTCTCTTGTACGGCCAGATTCCGGTTTAAATTATTTTCCTCTAATAGCTAAAATAAAAGAATAAATGTAAAAGTATATTAATTCATTACTGCCGCCATAAAGAGTTTATTCTAAGCTATAACAATTCAAACCTGTGCAGCAATCTAATATTACCACCCACGGTAGATTCCGCGCAGTAATGATTCATTATAATTTTGCTAAGAGTGTAAGCTTTTAAATCCATGGGGTTTAAAACTAGGTGTGAAAAGTATTTGACTGAAACATATTTATTTAAAATTAGGAATCTATCCACAAATACGGACCGGATTTTGATGAAATATAGAAATATCCAAATCCAATTAAACCTTTTGAACGATGTGATGAGATTTCCCCTCATGACTATCGTCATGATTGGTGTCATTGATGCGGAAATAATTGCTCTGTACATGGTGATGTCCTCCTCTGCAAATATCCCGTTCCTCGCAACATTATTCTTTGGCTTTTTAGGATTCGAAATGATTATAATTATTCACATCGTGTTTCATATGCTTCGCCTCCCGTGTGTGGAATCGGAGAATTTCCGTGAAATCACACGTGGCGCATTAAGGTCGCCCTGGGCTAAGAAATTTTTCCTCTCATTAAAACCTGTCGTTGTTTCGGTGGGTGATGGCTCATTTTTTGATAAAAGGACTGCCCTAGCAATGTGGGACTTTTGTACAGATAAATTGATTAGTTTGTTAATTGCTTATTGATCCAACTGCATAATCAATTTGTTCCTACGTACATACGTGGGCTTTGTTTGTTAACTTTTAGATAGTATTCAAATAATTGCTTCCTCGAGAAATTGGTTAATCAGCTTAAATATTGATTAGAATCTTGATTAAAAGTGTATTGGGCATAATGAGCAGTATACGTAGCCATGTCAATTATTAACTCGTTAAAAGTCTTTTCGCATATTTAAAATACTTATGTAATACAGATTTTCTAAGAGTGCGTGGATTCACTTTCCCGTTCGGGGTTTAAATGGGCAATACATATTCTTGCTACGTTGGCTCAACCCAACTCAGACAGTACAAAATTAAAAGTAAAATACACATAATCTCAGCCTAGTGTCCAAGTGCAAGCAAAACGGTTACCGTGATGTGATATTAGTCACTCTGTCCAAATAGCTGAGAAAGTATGGCATTTCATTATGTAAGGTTTGGACCGTTCTCATAAATTCGAGTTTTATCAAGTTTGGCAGCATAGAATCCAGTACAGTCCGCCGTTCGGGAACCCTCCCATTTTCCTGACGCAACAACGTCAAAAACGTCCTCGAAAGTTTTCCAATCTTTAAAACGACGCATATCGCGTAAAACTCAATTATCCAGGAGACCATCCAGATCGTTATGGCGCGATATTAGGACCAAAGACTTCTGGCCACTCGTGGAAACCTGAATGAATACGATGAGATGGGCACAAGTTGATAAGACGACACCGATGAAGTGATGGAGACAACCCTGCCTTTTTAGTAAAATCGGGGCAATGTGATCACATGATCGTATGATACATATCGTCGTTCTAATTCTAAATAGAGCTAAGTGCAGTGAATGCTTAATTTTAAATAAAGCTAAGTGCAGTCAGTTCTTAATTTTAAAAAGAGCTAACTGCACATGTTTTAACTATAGTGTTTATTGTGCAGTTAGCTCCTGTTAAAATCAAGAACTGACTGCACTGACTATTTAGAATTAGAGCGACGATATGTTACTTATAAGTTACATATCATAGATTATGTATAATTAATCTTTTATAATTCACCGGATTTGTAGACAAGTGAACAATTTAATTCTGTTGATTTGAGCGATCTGAATGATTTTGGACACCATCAAACAAATTATACACATCCAGAGGTATATAAATATTCGTAAACACTCATAATTTTCATGAGTACGTGAGTAAATAATCTTGTGGAGTATTTGTGTGGAAGTGAAAGGTTGGTAACGTTTTAGAAAGGTATAAATAGAAAGACGATTATATTGTTAACATTTCCTAGTACATAGCAGAATTGTTAGGCAATGCCCCATAGAAACTTAGGGAAAAAGGCACGCAAAAAAGCAAACCGGCAAAAACGCATGAATTTTTCCCGAAAAGGCGCCTTTTTGCATACTCTGTGGGAGAATACGTTTCGAAATTGTGGACAGCGCGAAACATCGTGTACAAGAGACTTCATTTAAAGAAGCCAAGAAAGGCAATCACAATGGGGCCAATGATATCTAGTATGGAGGAAAATATTCGCGGGAAGCGAGCCATTTGTCTTATAGCGCAGTTAACGTAGGCCCATCTTTTATAGTCCGGCATAGGAGTGGCAATCCGTCGGATCGGATCGGATTATGAGGCCTTCGGATTGATCCGAGTCGGATTGAGCAGGTGTTCGGATCAATCCGATTCGGATCAGACACTCAATCCGATCCGACTAGGATTGATCCGTCGGATTTCGGATCGGATCGGATTTTGTCGGATCGGATTGCCACTCCTAGTCCGGCAGAGGAATCATAACTGAAGAAAGCAGGATCACCCAATACGAATTTTTTTTTACATCACATTTTATTGCAAATACATATTTATCAATTAATTAAAAATTAGTACTGATTTTTGCAATTTAAATTCATATTCTTCTATTAGTAGCAATTAGCAGAAAATGTACTAATATTTACAATTACTGTAATATTTACATAATTGTCATGGTCTACACGAAGATAAATAATTACGTAGGTATATTTTTAGAGAAATTCAAAAATACTTTTTAATTACAATACTTAATCCTTACTGATTTATTAACATTAATCACGCAAATCCTCATAAACTCCTCTCATACTACAATATATGAACAACAAAGTAGTATATCAAAACATATAGCAGACTTCCAGGCACACATGAGAACACCGGTGGTAAGACTATGTACTCTAAATTGCACAATAATCCTCGCAACCATAACCCGAAAACAAAATCTACTACACAAAAATAGTCAAACCTTGCAAAACTAGAGAAATGAAAAGTTGCAGAAGGAACTTATTTTTATTCCCAATTGGATCAGGTCGCTTAAAAAAGCCCGGTCTTGATAGCATAAACCCCACAAGGAAAACCGGAACCAAGAACCAGGCACTCGTTCCCGCCCAGACAGCACTAGAAAGTGGACAAGGCCAATCTTGAGGACACAACGTAAAATCTCGATACAACGTAACACAACGTAAGGTTTCAAGAGGGACGTCCCCGTTTGATTTGAGGGGCCCGACAACTCTGTAATTTTGTGATTTTGTAACGCTTTTTGCTAATTAACTGAAAATAAAAATGTAATTTACCTTGATCGGCATCCAGATTTTCAAACTTGATGGTCATCCTTTATTTCCCAAACTTCGCGATACAGAATTAGGCTTAAGGTTAAACGGTTTGCGAAGGGAAATATGGGTTTTTGGGCATCAAGATTAAACCTTAGAACTGCCAGATAAAGTGTGCGCAACCTCGGATATATTTAGAATAAAACGCTGCATAACTTCAATTCATTTGTACGAGCAGACCCAATATGGCTCTTGACAAGCAAACAATTAATTGATAAGAGATGGAGACTACAAAGCATGTTCGTAATTTGGAATTTATTATTTTCAAAATATTAGTTTGTGCGGAGCTATTACATAAGTAAAGGGAAGGCGTTGAATGAAATGACGAAATCCTTCCCTCTTCAAACCAACCTCTCCCTTAGAACGATAAAAAGTCAGGAATTAAACATAATTGAAATTTATGCAAAATTCGTTGTCAATGGCGACCAATTTATATTTAACGACGGGATGATTTCATTTTTTTGTAGAATGCAAGCCTTGTCCGTATTTGTCATGCGGATATGAATGATTACCATTAATACTATGTGCACAACCCTCCTTATCAGGTTGACAAAGTCAATTCAACTCCTGACGTAGAAATAATACACTCTTGGCAAACTGGTAATAAATTATTACCGGCCGGAATGCATATATGACTCTACCGGCGCAGTAATAACGATGATTACCATTTAGTAATGTTATAGTAACGAAAACGTTACCCCTCGGAAACAAACTAATACCAATCAGGTATAAAATTATTACCAAATCAATACCAGCACGGAGTGTATATATGACTTTACCAGATTTTTAACAGTGTAATGATAGATTTATTCCATCATAGCCAACAACCTTTGAACCAGGGTTACAAGTGGTATATATCACCTAGTGAGATTTAGGAGTAGAAGGTCGCAGGTTGTCAACGCCAGATTCTGATGCCTTTTGGATATGTTGTAGTACTATATGAGTGTGCGAAAAGTGAAGAAGGGTTTTACTCCATGGCCCCATTTGCGCCTGTCACACCCCCTCAAAGGTGCAAAAACAGCGAGAATTTCCGCAAATAAAAAATCGCCAAAAATCGAGTTTTGTTCAGATTTTGGAAAAATTTACATTTTTGTGGTCCCAGATAGTTGCGTAGTCATGCCCAATAGCAAGCTCAACTTTTTTAAATTTCGAATTTTTTGAAGTCAAACCCTTGCTCAGGAAATTTTCGAAAATAGTGAAAATTTTAAAAAAAAGTAGAGATTGCTATTGAACATGATACAGCAACTATCTGGGATCAAGAATATGTAATTTTTTGAAAATCCGAGCAAAATTGGATTTTTGGCGAAGGTTTTAGTGGGGCTAGTTTAGCATTTGGCGCACCTTTGAGGGGGTGTGGCGGGCGCAAATGGGGCCATGGAATAAAACCCTTCTTCGCTTTTCGTACACTCATATAGTACTACAACATATCCAAAAGGCATCAAAATCTGGCGTTGACAACCTCTGACTTCCTACTCCTTAGTGAGATTTAATGATTTATATCAATCACCTCAGTTGGGGCTGAGTGAGAAATATGAGAAATAATGAGCTAAACTGGCAGTTCATGACCCCGTCGGCTAGCTGGCGCTAGTGCACGGCTCACAAATCTCACTATATCTCATATTTCTCATATCTCACTATTTCTCATTATATCTCAGTGAGATGAGATTTGTGAAGGTGAGATGAGATTTCTGCAACCCTGCTTTGAACAATCATAAATGCAGAAACGATTCTGCGGCAGAAGTTTTTTTCGGTGACATGATTTCTAAAGAAACACCTGATGTTCATATCAAGGACCAAAATACATTCATCCAAGCCCTCTTCAAAACTGGTTAATTGAAATATTTCTGTTCAACGTTGGAATAAATTACGTAATAGGAAGTTCATCAAGTTAGAATTGGAACATTAGAATTTACGCAATTGATAATAAAATCATGTCTCAAATTAATACAGGATACGTGCATGTTAAATGTTTTTTTTAATTTCGTCTGGAACTCATTCGGCGTATGACTGATTGTTCAATAGATCATTAAAAAATTGGCATTGACGTCGTTGTATTCAATTACATAAATTATTACGTAATATAATTGACATCATTGTAACAACGTCTACTCAGCGTGCTGAATACCAGGGAAAGATTTTTGATCAAACTACGATTACGATCCACACGAGAATGTTCAACTTGCTGGGAAGGCTCATCATAATTTGGGTAAATTCTAAATTAAAAATATGGCTAATAATTAGTTTAACCTTTTAATTCGTTTGGAGAACAATTGTCGTTTTCTTGAAATTTGTTTAATTCGTGAGGAAGACAAAAGTCGTCCTGAAAAATTGTGGCAATGGTGCGGGCAGGAGACAATTGTCGTTTCTGGAAAGTCACTGATTTTCACAATTTTATATCTGCATCGCAATATCTTGTCATTTCGGGGAATTTCTCAAATCCCAACTAAATGCTAAATTTGACCAAAAAGCTTGAGCCATTATTATTTTGGGGAAATGACAATATTGAGTGCACTAAATCCTATAAATATTTGGGCGTCGATTTTAGATGCAACATGAACTATGGTGAAATTTGTAACTCATTTTTGATGAAAGCAAAACAAGCTGAAAATCAGTTATTTGGATTATTTTACAAGGCTAATATTACCACACTTGAAACCAGATTGCAACTTTTTGACTCACTAACGAAATCAGTTCTCCTTTACTGTTCTCACATATGGGGGTTGGGCACATTAGACAAATTGATTACGTTCCAAGCAAAATTTTTAAGAAAGTTATTTTATCTTCCTAATTACACACCTTTGTGGTTTTTAAGAATCAAAACAAACTGCTACCCCATACAATTGTGTGTAATCAAGAATGCCATGAATTTTGTACTGAAAATACTGAGACGTCCGGAAAGTAGTGCAATGAGACAAACTCTTAACAATCTGATTAAAACTAGCGTATGTACAAAAGCGAAAATGAAGTATAATTGGTACCGTGATTTGACGGATTTTTTAGGGAAATATTAATGTAATTCGCTATTTTCTTTTGATCTGCACAATATAAATGAAGAAACGATTAGTAATTTAAAATATAATATAAATAAAATAGTCGATATGATCCGTAATAAAATTGTGGAAGAAGATATAAGTAGAATGAAATGTTCAAACTCGTTATCTCACTTAAAATATATTAAATTACATGCTAGAGTAGAAGGATTTCTAAATGATAATAATATTAATTGGAATTTAGTTAAATTGGGAATGCAATTAAGAGCCATGTACCCAAGATTTACTATAAATAATAAAACTGTAAACCTAAATGGAATTAATGTCGTTTACAGAAATGACGAAAACACAATCTGTAATTTATGTCAATCAGCAGTAGAAGATATGTACCATTTGATTTGTGTATGCCCAAATTACAGTCTTATTCGTAAAATCCTTAGCAATAAACTAACAAGTCTCCCAACCAGTAGAAACGATTTTGTAACTTTTTTGTCAGACTTGAATGAAATGAAACTTAAATGTATAAACCACTATTTGAAACAAGCAGTTGAAATAAGAGAGATCCATTTGGATAATACATGATAATTAAGGGATTCATTTGATTAATTAATCAATTAATTAGAATTATAATTATAAATTAATATTTAAATTACTTTAATTATATTTATAAATGTATGTGTATATGATTGTAAAGGCCGCGGCCACATCAATCGAATTTAATAAATATCTACCTACCTACCTACCTAAATGCTAAATTTGAACATTTTCTTGCCAAAAAACGGGAATGTAAAATTTTGGATCTTTTATTTTTTTCGAGTTTAGTCCTTAAGACTACCGAACTATTCTTCCCACATCATGATTACAAGTTGTAATTTACGACAGACTTATATTTTGCCAGAATTATTGCATTTTCTTCTGGTAAATCATACTCTTTAAACTTTAAAGCTTAAAGGGTTAAATACGGCTGACTGATAATTTTCTAACCATCATATTGGGCCTAATGCATAAAAGTAAATAGTTTTACTTCAAAACGTCCTTGGTAAATTCTTTGGCCGGGAAATCTTGAAGTAAAGACACTAACTTATTTTTATGCACAAGGCCAATTGATCAATATATATTTCTAAAATGTTACAGGTATTCGTCGCTACAGTATTAGCCCAAGTGGATGATGACGACAACGACATTTCCACCACGATGAAGACGAATGACCTCGAGATTTTTACTCACCTTGAAACCACTCCTCCTGGTCTGGACACATTTTCTTCTTTCTGGGACGGAGGTTGGTTCCCAGCTGTAACGGAGAAAAACTATTTACCCGATAGCCGACCTCGTATAACCGAAAATGAAGGCAAAATTGCGCTTGATTCTTTACTTGTCTCAATTGCGACAAATAAACCGCCCGCGGTGGAAGAACAAGCCCGGTTCTTCGAGGTATTGAAGACATCCATAAACCAAGCTAGCGCCAAACCTGAATGGGCGGCAGAACTTAAAAAAAGCATCCTTTCCCTGTCTCCTATCACGCCTTCGGTAATAAATCCAATCAACTCGACAGACTGGTTAAGATTCCAGGTCAGGTTGGAAGTATTCATGCGAAATAATCTCCTCGATATTGGGGAGACCTTGAAGCATCCCGCGTCCTCCGACTACCCCGGTGATATCCCAGGAAGCCCCGATTTGACGAAATTGTACAATTATACAACCCCACTTGAAAAGAATTCGGTGTACGAGACTCTGCTTGCGGGCAAATGCACAGACGCGCAATTTGTTGAAAGGCTTAACAAAACTGGAAAGATTTCATGTCATAAGTTTTGCTCAACTTTGCTCTACGCCGCGCCCGGATCCACCCTAAAATTAACCCTTTTAACGAAAAATGTGTCAGAATTTGTAGTTCGGATTGGTCACTGGGTGGACGATACGTCTCACATCAATGTTTGGACGCAATACCCAGTCATGAAATCGGTCAAGAGGTTTGTAGTGAAACAAGATGGTGACCAGAGCAGCTTCACGATGCCTTCAGTCTTTGGCGGGATTGTTTACATTAAATTAATAGCTCAATTCTCCTCGAAAACGTAACCTTTTCGCTCATTGGGGTAATTGAAACTCCAAGTTTTAAATTTAAAGAGATGACCCTGGTCGATTGGCGAGAAGAACGTCAGCTGATGGAGGCCCCGTGGGGCGATTTAGTCAGCGATCAGCTGATCATGTCCTATCCGAAACGAGTCCTCGACAAGATTCAGGATCCCGAAGAGTTTCTCATCCATTGGGAGCGCATCCTTGATGGGATGAATGAACTGGCGAGTGAACCATATAAAAGCTCCCGGGAACATATCGCCTTCTCGAGAGATCTTCCAAACCAGGGTTCGAAAACGCATTCAGGAAATCCTCTCATGGTCCGAGAATCTATTAGTGATGGACTTGTCGACTTTAAGCAAATTTGGGAAAAGGGTCCAAACATGTACGCTATTCTGCACTCCCTCGCACATAACCATGAAGATTCCCAACCACTGTTAAAATTTAAATCGGGCGAATCCTTCGTTGGAAACTTATTTGTCGACTATGTCAAAAATATCGTGCATGGCCTTCGTCCTTACCAAATCAGGGACGAATATAAATGGGAAAATGTTGTCCAAGTAGGCGAAGAATACATCCATGGTGGCGCAAAGTTTGAAAATTTCTTCCCCTCGGGTGCCGTGAAACTATTTTATTTTGACTTCGTCCGTAATTTTGGATACAACACGGTCATGAAATTGGGGAACGGGGATGGCGGCGTAGAAGGGAACTACGAGACTAGAGGAGACTCACTGGCCATTAAACTTTCGGAACTACAGGGAGAAAACATGCATGGGTACTTGACCTCGTGGGGGATTCCTGTATCTCCCAGTGTAAACGAGAAGCTTAGTGGAAGCTTCGTGCAAACCAGGCTGACCGCAAAACAGCTGATTCACTTTGCGAAGGACAATCTCCAAAAAGAAGCTGCCGAGAGGGTAAAGAACAAAGGGAGAGGGTTCCAGCGAGGCGAATTAAAGAAAACAGAAACAAGCACAAAATCCCCGTTTGACGAGCCGGGCATGTCGGACGAAAAAGAGGACGAAGTAACTACGACCGAGTTTAGCACAACGACCGATTCAGGATATTCGAATAGTGAAGCAAGCCCGACAGACGGTGTTCAGGAAGGGAGAGGATTTGAGATTATGGATCCGGTCAGACAAAAATTTACTTAAGATGGCACAATATTTAATATCCTTCTAATACCTACTCAAATTTATTGTTTTAGGCGGAAATGGCGAAACGCAAAGCCCTTTGGAAGTTAAATAATAAACTCGAGGGTAATTTCATTATAGTGTATTACTCATCATAATTCGAGAGGTAAACCCGTTAATTTCGTATATTAAACAACATTTTTAAACGCGTTTCCAGATGTTGATCAAATACTCGACGGTGTAAGTTCCATCAGGGGAGGAAGTAAAGTCGGAGCCCTGTTTGTCTTTGGATCCGACGCGTTTCCCATACTCGCAGGAAAGACCGGATCTGGATTTCCCCCAGTTGCTGCGGCATCTCGGTATAGCAAGGGACGAATTGTGTTCCTCTCTCATGAAAGTTTCTTCCTACCAGGGGATGAATATTTTGACAAATTTCATATAAATTGTATCATGTGGGCGGCTAATTATGACGAAGGGTCTCCCAAACTACTCCCCGTAGTTGTTAAAAGCACCGTACGAGGCAGCAAAGATATCTTAAGTTATCTTACTGAGAGCGGATACCCGAGTAGGGTCTTATCAGAAGATGATATCGACCTTAACTTGTTTAATTTGGTAATTATCCCGACCGCCCTGGACATTTTAGATGGCTTCGTTACAAAGCTAGACGCCTATGTAAGAAACGGCGGGGGACTAATTATTGCGGCAAACTCTGGAGCTAGAACATCAACATACATTCGAAACATGGCGGCAAATAAGATCGCCAAAAATGCGGGCGTATTTTACGTTCATGAGCAGGCGCAACCATCCCTGGAAGACGGGACGTATAACACTTCCACCAATCTGCTGACATACATTAGTTTGAACGACGCTGTTCGTGGGGTAACAGAAGTGCTGGATAAAATTGAGAAATCTGTTAATTACGAGGTACAAGAAGAGGACGATATCAAATTCACTAGCGCCATGGCAAATCTTAAAGCAGGAGTGCAAATATTGGATAAAGCAGACCTCACATGGGTGAATGCCATAAAGAAAAAGTGGGTCAACTTGAGACCTCTAGATCCTAGAGGGAATTTTACTGAGGTCAATATTACGGACGGGCTAAGAAGACGGGTGCACGTTGATACTGAAATTCTACATGGCCTTTTTAACGCGTACGATAACTATGCACATCCCGCGAGTGAACAGTTCCCCGGTTCGGTTAAAAATGAGACAGATTTTACGAAAACACACCTAGTCACAATTGATCTTGAGGGTGACACCATCTTTGAAACTCTATCGCTACAACATGATTGTACTCAAACAGAGGAATATCTAAAGAAAGCTAATCGTACAAAGACCTCATTTCCGTATTATTTTGGGAGACTGGATTTTACGCCCCACCCGGAGTAAAGGTCACGATTAGGTTTTTGTCCAACAACATTCAAGAATTTTCCATAGATAACGGGAAATTTGAACCAGTTAGCCGTCGAGAAATTTGGAACAAATATCCCACTATACATTTCACAAAGAATTTTTTGGGGAACTTTGGAGAATTTAGTGACCCTTTCGGTGGCCCTATTCAGATAGGGAAAATTGTAACACCCATGAACACAAAGCAGGTTTCTATAGAAATCTCGGGGGCAATTGAGACACCCCACTTTTTTCTGGGTAAGACAAGACTATCGGATTGGGATAGAATAAAGGAACTTGACGGACCCTGGGGATACTTTACGGCGCCAAGCTTGCAGGTAAAAATGCCACGGAGGGGTTTTACTCTCATCGAAAATCCAGAAGAATTGATGATATCTTGGCAGAAAGTGATTGACGCGTTTAATGAGTTTCATTCAGTCCCATACCGAAGCCACAAATTGAGGATCAACTTTGATATCATTCTCAGAAGTAAAGATGCCGCTATGATTTCGGGGCAGGTCTCGGCATTCATTTATCATTCCCTCGTTGCCGCAAAGGTTGCCTCTTTACGTGATACTTCCATAATTTTCGGGTTCCTGCACGAATTCGGTCACAATTTTGACCTGAACTGGTGGAGGTCCCATGGCGGGAAGGAAAGCACGAATAATATCAATATCCAATATGTTCGGACTACGTTTGACGGATTTTCAAAAGACCAAAGCCGTCCGCCAGAAAAATTAGTGCCATTTGTTGGCAACCATAGCATCGTGGAGAACAAGGGTCCCGACGTGAGGGCTTGGTTTTATTACGACTTGTTTAGAACTTTTGGTTGGAACGTGTACTTCACGATGGCAATTCTGCAAAAAGGTGTAAAGTTCGAGGGGGATAAGCTAACCTCGATAACTCGGAACGACTGGTTTCTAATACAACTGTCCAAGCTGCTTAAACGAAATATGGTCACGTATTTAGATTCTTGGGGCCTGTTCACCACCAAGGAGGCCAGATGCAGGTGGAAATGTACACAATTTCGAACTACAGGGCGGAACAGCTGTTCGATATGGCCGTCAAGCAGGTTTACGCTAAGGATGTTATCAACAATGTCACAAACATAGCAAGGATTAATTTGAAAATGGCAGAGACGAAGACTAAATCCTGCCTGAAAAATGTTTCCGCCGAGATTAATAGCGCCACCAAGCGGGCCACGTCAAATATAAAGACTGCCATGAAAACTGTTTCCAGTGATGTAAAAGGCATCGTCAAAAATGTTACGGCCAACACTAAAACGGTCATTAAGGATGCCGGTGCTGAGGCTAAACTCGTAATCAGGGATGCGTTTAGAACACCCAAAGATGAAATTCTTACAGCTGTTGATTCCGCAAAAGATGTCCTCAGAAGGAGCATTGCTACGATTGATGCCGCCGTGAAGAAAACAATCACAGCGAAAAAAGATGCCGATAAGGTGGCGAAAGATAAGAAGAAAGTCATTCTAAAAACGTCAACGACCCAAGAAGTTGACGCAGCTGGGAAAGGAGCTGATGAGGCGGCGTTAGAGGCAAAACGAATCGCGGTAAGCGAGTTAAGCTCCACTTTGAGAAATGTCACTGCCACATCGGACTCTAGCATGAAAACTTCTCTAGACGAAATTAAGCAGTTTCTAGCCATGTCTTTAAAATCTACGAGTGACGCTATGGATAAGCTTTCACAAATTGCGACGAATTCTACCAAAAAGGCCTCCGAATCAATTCAATCCGGTCTCAGAGCGGCAATTTTGAGTGGAAATGCAACCTCCACCGAGACCACAACCGCGGCGATGTCAAAAGTCAAAAATTTTATCCATCTGAACGAAATTGATTTAAATGATTTCGTTCAAAATGCAACAAACGATTTTAATCTTGTCATGGAAATAGTACCGAATGCTGTCAAGATTGCAGTGAACGTAAGTCGACCTATTCATGGAGGATTAGCGATTTCTGCCGACGCCGTAGCAGCTCGAGCGAGGGGCATCGACACCATAAAGGAAATTTCTGCCAAATTTAGCAACACTATTGTTGAAATGCAAGTCCAGTACGATAACTTTACGAAAAATGTCAATTCAAAGATTGAAACGGAATGGGAAAAAGTAACGCAAGAAATTCTGACAATGCCTCAGAAGGTTTTGAATGAAACGGACGGAATTTCACAAAAAGTGATTAAGGAGGCGAAAGACTATGCGGATAAGGTCGCTAACGATTTAGGCGTTATTGGTCAAAAGGGGTTAAAGGATGTGGAAGGATTCGCACAGAAAGTTAGAGATGCTGTGGAGAAGGCTAAACTGAATGCGGTGGTGTAACAAATTTATATGGATTGATTTTGATTATCATCTAAATTATTGACTTCATTACGCAATGAAAATTAAACGCATTGAATATCAATATTAATACATAATAATTTAATCCTTTAAAAAGGTGGCAGGATTAATCCCGTACAAGTTCTACGAAGAAGCTTCGCTAATAAATAAGTCATTATTTATATTTAGTATTTGGAGCAGTATTTAAACTGACCGAATTGAACGTTCTTTTTTTGTATGTAATTGTATTCTAAAAACTTTGTTGCATGTTTGCATAACACATTTGATTAAAAAAATTGGTCAAATAGATCTACGAAATTCCTATCTGAAATCAAACATCTCATAAAGCACTTTTCGGAACGGAAGATTGTTACATATAAAACTTGGACAAGCTGAAATTATTCGCACCTATATAATGGAACCTCCATGAATTATGTACACAAAAATGCCGATTTTTCAAACCCACCCAATTTCGACTAAATGCACAAGGCGAACAAAGCTCTCATTTCACGAAGTGAAGCACTCCTCCATGTCAATATCGGCGGCGGCGGCAATTAGGGCTCTGCAATTTTTTCATAATCCTTTGTTTTTAAAATCTCAAAAATTTTCAAACCCAAAATGCAGAAGCACGAATTGTCTTTTAATAGTTTCGAAAAGTCAAGTTTGTAATTTAAAACATGTGCGTAGTCAATTTTTTACATTTTTGAGAGTCGTAAAAATTTAAAAACCGTAAAATTCGTTTAATAAATTTGAAATTTTGGTTTAAATTTTTGAATGGTTTGAAAATCGTTCGCACGCTAAAATTCGGGCATTAAAAAAAAATTTTAGCATTGCGGGTGTGCTGATTCTACTTGTCGATGTAAAATTTAAACTCAATCCAAACAAAATATTTGTGGAGCTCGTTGCTACTACTTGAATCAAAGGTAGAAAATCGGTAAGTAGGCGTAGTGATAGGAGGCGAGATAAATATCAGTGTTCTCAACCACAAGTAAAATCGTCGAAACTAAAATCTTGACATTTTTGACAGTTTTAACTCTTTTTCATTGTATGAAATAACTTTTTTTCTGCCGCGCGCCGAAATAATTGCGCCGGCGGCGCGCCTCGGCGCGCCGATGATGTTTCCCGGCGGCAGGGGCGGCGCCTTACAAAATCGGGTCGGCGTCGGCGGCGCCGGCGGAAAATCAGCGGCGTGGAGCTCTGAAGTGAAGTATCGTTTCTGTATTTGGCCAGTTTTGTTATTATGTAGTTACAGATTTTTCGTTTGGATTACATACCCTGTGGTTTATCTATCTAATCTTACAACCCAACTGCGCATCGTGTCCAGGGTTCCCCGTATGTTTTTTTAGAATCCACTGGGACCCTATTCGAAGGATTCATTCATATTTCCGTGTTAATCGCATATCTTGCGCCATGGCGTGGCGCCAAACTCAAAAATCAGCGCTTTCGCCCAATTTCAAACCTCCAGAACTTTTGCAGTTTCCGGGGGATTTTCAAAATTTTGGGCTTAAAATGATCACCAAGGTCAAAATTTTAAGAAATAAACAAAAAACGAAATATTTTTATTTTTTGACATTTTTTCGGCGAGTCTTCAAACGTAAGAAAATTCCAAAATTTTGACAAAATTTGAAACAATAAATTTTTTGAAAAATGTCATGGCATACGAAGGTTGAACTCTTTTTAATGATTTTTGGAATTTTTTTAAAATCCGCCCAGGATTTCAAAAGTTATGGCGGTCTCAAAATCAAAACATATAAATTTGACGAATTTGACGCCACGCCATGGCGCCAAATATGCGATTAACACGGAAATATGAATGAATCCCTCATCTAGGGTCCCAGTGGATTCTAAAAAACATAGTGGGAACCCTGGACACGATGCGCAGTTGGGAACCTTCCCTGGTTAGCCAAATATAAATAATTTGAATACGTGTGCATATTTGCCGTCCAGTTAATGAAAGTAATTCCAATTTTTCAAGACTATCTATGTAATAAGTACCTGTGGAATAAAAAACTATGCACGACATGAATTCCGAGAAGCATAAATATTTAATTCTAGATTAATATCCGAGGGAACTGCTAAACTCATTTCCTGTTAAAATATGGGGTATATTTATCATTTCTAAGAAAGTATTAAGAACATTAGTAGCTCGCGTAGTCACAACCCACTTACTGGACTATCTTCAAGCATAAGTTGGATTGATTATCTTAATTTAGACACGTTTTGCAATCATTTTGCATACTTTTCGAATACAATATTTTTTGTAAAGCTTTCTGTGGAAAAGTTTTTGTTCAAAATTTGTAACATCGGCGAAAATGGCGAGCATAATTAAATGATGTAACGGCACAGATATATATCACAATTTTAATATTTTCTCACTTGAGGTTAAACCACTAGATAGCGGGCAACATTTTTTTAAATGATTTTTGAATTCTTGATTGCAGTTCTCAATAGCATCTAGTTTCAAAAACAAAGTTCGAAGTGGTGACAAACCACTTGACAATAACTACCAACCCTTGTATTACACACAGCGAGTCTCCTCTTTTATGTTCCTTTTCAAATAAATCAAGTTGGCCAAAAACAGATTAAAGTATACATCTTAAATTACGCAAAATTTATACATGTAGTCTTGAATCTCATACCCCAATAATGGTTACGCAAATATGTATATATTTAGCTAACAAAAAATTTTAGCATATTTATTTACATACATATACATTTTGTTCATAGGTAGGATGCGGGCATATGTAGAATTATACCGTATATGTACGCAGATACTGTGAAACGACAGCTTATTGGACTTACGAATTTGAACACCGAGTAAATCCTATTGCACAAAATAATGAGAAAATAAAACTAGGCAACTTAGGGTGAGCGAGTATATGTAATATATTAATATACCCTAAATTCCAGGTATTAGGGAATGCGAATTTAGAATAAATTATTCAGTCTTACATTTCTGACACAATGAATGATGGTGGGCCAATACATTGGCTGGAAAAAGGCAATGGTGAATTTCGGACTGGAGTCGTAGTTAAGGTAACATACCGTAAGCTACACGTGAGAGATTCTGGCTTCGAGTCCAGGCGGAGGCAGTCATATCTATCCTTGCCAAGATTGCAATTCCTACCCATATCAGCCATCGTACTGACCTGTGTGCTGGAAGCAAAATAATTTTAAAGTTAAAATGTTTTTACAACTTTGGCTAGCAATTTTACTGTTATCAACTGTGTTAGCAAGGTCAGAGTTGGATAACCTCCCTTCTGGTCATTTTGGACACTTTGGCGACTGCGTAATCAAGTTCCTAAGAATGAGCTATACTTTTGAGTATTCCGACCTAACAGAACACCTCATCCATGTCAACAATCCAACCAACCTAATCTACACTATTCATGGGCGGGTAAACCTTTCTATCCCATCTATCCATCACAAGAAGAGGTTGCATGACTTTAAATTCTACGAGGTATGTACCTACTCTGTTCACATAAAGTGTTACTGGGATAAACAGGAACCGCTTTTTCAATTTTGGGAATTTAAATTTTATTTTTATTTCATTGAAAAGCCAGTTAAATTTTGAACAGAAAACATGTGTCACACTTCAAAATTTATCCCCCCTACGTAGCTAAATTTTTGAACTCGCGAACGCCAAGCACCCGCTGCGGCACGCGCTCCATTCATGCACAAATTGTCGCATTCCGGGGTCAGAAATTTTTTTGTGACCCAGACACTTATATGGGGCTCAGAACATACATTTTCTTCAACTCTAATAAATATTTGGTGTTGAAGTAGATTAAGGTCGGGAAATGCCAAGGTCAAACATGAAGTAAAATGAAGTCAGAAATGTGGATCCTAATCCATTTTTTCACGAATTTCGCACTAATTGTTAGCGTGGAGCCCTGTACAAGTGTCCACAGCTTACCACCCGATATGAATTGGTTGGTGGGGTGTTTCACCTTGGCCAGGACGTTAATAATAAAATTTTTTGCATCTACCCCCACCCCCCACTCGACGAAATTTAAGGTTTTGGACCAATTCCGTCGCTTTCCGCCAAAACTGAGAGTGACTCCGGAGGGTGTGACCTTTTGACCCTCTTTTGCAACTGTCTAATCCTTAATATATTTGACATAAAACGTGCTATCCTGTTTGTTGAAATACACTTCCGTCATGAGGATATTCACATTGGTAAACAGAATAAAATTTCAGCATTTTTACCGTGCCTGCTTGGGAGGACCTTGCCATTTTTTACACGGACATATTCCTGCGGAATCGTTAACGTGTGGGACTCGGGAATAATTGAAGGCCTTCATCTTGGGGTCATTTTACAGCTTTCTTCCGATTGCTGAGTTTGCAGGTCATCTGTATGACCAAAGTCTTCGGCGCTTGAGTGTGATTTTGTAGTATTCTGGCGCTTGTAGCGTTGGACATTCCAGGAATTTTCTGCGACCTTAGACGATCGGAAATTTTGCATTTATTAATTGCCCCCTTCCCTAAGATTATTTTAATAGCTTGGGCGACGACATAGTAGCTGACCATGAAAAGCTACACCACTTTAAAAATTGATATTTTTTTGCTAGGTGTAAAAATAAAAAATGATGGCTGTTCTCTTCTGCTTGCGCTTATATTAATTTTTACGTAGTGGGATCAGGAAAAAGCGGTTGGTACCTAATCATAGATACTGAATCAAGGAACACCATACAACCTATCTTTTAATTTTAGCTTATCGGATTCAAAAATACCGGGCGAGTAACACTTTATGTGAACAGAGTAGGTACGATAACAGTCTTCGTGAAATTTGGCATTGAGGATAACGAATTTCGAGCTGAATACTTGTTACACACCCGGGACGCCCACAGAAGCTGGGCACATTCCACATTAATCCTAATGTGTGAACAAGCCCCGCATAATGTATTCCATAATGGTCTACGAATTTGAATTAAAAACACCGAAATTTTGCGATTCATTTAAAAAGAAATATCTCCATTTCATTTTTTCCCTTAGAAATGGAATGGTTTTTTGTCTGCGCCTACTGCAAAAACATGTTTGTCTTGATCAGCTACACTCCGAAGATTAGAACCATATCGGTAGCGACGTATCATATACACGGGTGGAGAAATGACCTATTCATCGCTGCAAAACTAGTGAATGATTTTGCTCCTGGAGGGATATGTGGTAAGGGACAATACTATATTGCCCCAAGTGTGAAATTCTGCGTAATTACCGAAAGACAATATTTAACGATTGGTGACATTTTAAATATCACATTTGTCCGGATTCATGACTCTGGTTGGCTTAAGCATTAGTTTGGATATTTCCACCAAAATTTAAAGCAGGGGGCCTACCTATATGATAATGTTAATATGTTGTATTCCGGTATCAGGGGTACCACGCGATATACTGTAACTTCAATGTATGGTCGGAAAATTCCGATTTGATCGCCTGGGTGTCACCTTTTAGGCCTGAGGTGTGGCTAATATGTTTTATTACATTGGCGATTATAGTGATACCAATAATTTCGAAAGGTTTGATTACATGTGAAAAAAATTCGGCTAAATCAGGTTCACTAATTAATGTGAGCGTAATCGTGCTACTAATTTGTGCCACTTTTCTAAGGCAACCGTCAAATAGTAAGCATTTCTCAAGACTTATCGCTGTGCTCTTGCTGTTCACAAGTTTCATGCTGCTTGCACAGTATGAATTGTTCTTGACAGCGAATTTAGTGGTGCCACCACGTAACGATAAATTACGCAGCCTGAGTGAGCTATTTGATAACGATTATACCCTGGTATACGAATCGGAGGAAAACAGCAGATTGGTTTCAATCCGGTCAAGATTGCAAGGGGAATTTTTGGAAAAGTGGTTGCGAGCTTTCCCGCATGATAAAACCATTGTTATAAGGTATTACATTTAATCAATTGATATTTATATTTCACAACAGCAATAATATTTTGGAATCATATTATCATTCAACTGCAATGTATTGAGTTTAATTTTTAACTAACAATGCATGTCTTTAGGTAAAGTTCATATTTCCCTGAGAAAATCAGGCTGAGGCAAATTTTATTTTGCTCATCACAAGATATTAGAATACATATATTTTTATTAGTTTATGAGTTTTGAATAGTTTTCCAGCGAAAACCTCAAATCCAAGCCCCACGTTCTGACGCGGAAACATAAAGATCTTGGCTCGCTTTCAAATTTACGAATTATGAAAAATACGGATGTTTAGGTATACCTAGACTTGTAGAAGGAAAGAACCTTTCTGAGGAAAGGTGCTTAACCTTTTGGCTACCAAACTGCACAAATATGACACTTTCATTGTCAGACAGCTGTTATACATATGAGAACAGACCAGTCACGAATTTTGGCGGCATGTCAAGCAAAAAGAGAGGTCGAGAAATAAGCTGAGTATGAAAGAGGTGTCTGACCTTAGGCTCGTTTCTTACTTTTCCACCCAAAAATTACGGGTTCCCTTTCATGCCTGTAGTTTCACCCAATGCGTGGGCTGGCCCACATTAACTATTTAAATAACAAACTTTTTTCACCGCCGATTAAACCATGCTTTCCAATAAGAAGCCACCCTTTCTAAAAAAGGATATTTTATTTTAAAACTAGACTTTGCCTTGCCCTTCCAGAAATCAGAATTCACAAAAACCTACAAATAGAATATATGTGGAAACTAAACATTTGTTGCCTAGTAGCCACATGTCTCTTATTGAGCCAGCAACTAAATCCGGTCCGTTAAAAAACGTTTACTTTCGTCCAAGTTTTTATCTCGGCTGGTGGATTATCAGATTTCCCTAAATATAAAAGGTAGGTAAGGAATTAACTAATAAATACACTCGTGGGAATAATTATCCCGTGAGGTTTCCCATACATGTGTAGTTAATAAAGTGCGGCAAAAGTTAAAGTTTATTAAAGTTACTAGCTTTAAGTTAGTGACATTTTAGCGACATATTTCTATACATAATTTTTTTCCTCTTCTTCCATGAATCGTATAGGCAAACAATTATGGATATTCAGCGCGTCACAACCACCCACATTGTCGCATGCATACCTGAGGTTTGTTAAATCCAATTAAATTGCTCGATACATATTTATTTTGTTTCAATTCCTCCGTCTTAGCGAGATTACTTTCTACGTGTACTTTTTTACCGTAGATTTTACGAAATGTGACCTCCTTTTTGCCAACGACCGACCGACATCGCTGAACCTGGAACTATTCTGTGTGTATCCTAACGAAGCAGATGTACGTAAGAAGTACTACTTCTATTATAATTTCAATCGTTGCATATTTTATAACCATGATCTGGTAATAGCCTTAACCTTTTGATTCGTGTCGAAGATAATGGTCTCTTTGTATGTATTAACTTAACTTTAAAACCTACAGTGCAGACCTGATATAGCCCGAGTCTGGGACATAGTCCGCTTCTTAATGTTTGTCACAATTGACCGGATTTTGGCCTTTTATCACACACAGAAGTCATTTTTAACTTTTAGACAAAATTTCCGCTGAAATAACAGCTGTTAAAACTCCGGTATGGGTCGTCCCGTAGGGTAACTCTGGTTGCATTTTGCTCACTTTCAATTTATGATTCGTTTATGTGAAGTCGTTGAGTATCACCGTGGTTAATTTAAGCTTTTTACGACAACTTCTGGAAATTGGTATTGGTCCTCCAAGTAAAAATTTTTCCAACTTCACTTCATGTTCTTCAATTATTGCCCATTAGTAACCTGCATGCCAAATTTCAGCTCGATATGGCAATTTTGAAAAATAGGTATGGGTGACCCTCCAGATGGAAATTTTTCCGATTTGAATGTATATTCTTCCATTAGGACCCATCACCAACCCCTTCACCAAATTTCAGCATTCTAGCACTGTTTTGAGATTTTGGTGCATAATACCCCACCCATCTAGGTGACCTCCACTGGTCAACCACTTGACTGATTTTGCTCATCTTCAAACTTAACTCATTTGACCCATACTACATGTGTACCAAATTTCAAATCGATACGATTAGTTTTATGACAGTTATCGCAAGACGGACAGACGGACAGACGGACGTGACGGGTATATAAGCCCTGATTCGAGCTAAAAAAAGGGCTGGTTAAGTGAGACTAGTGGTTTCAGATATTTAACATTGAGTTTTCGAGATTTCCCGCCAAATGTAATGCTAAATGTTTTGAGATTGTAATCACTAGTTGAGACTGGGCAATAAATATGCGATAAAAGCAACAAAACAACCCCCTCAAACTTTTACCAGTCGGGTAAGAAGTTATTACCAAATCATGTACAAATATATGTAACTCTGCTATAGCTTAACAATTTGGTGCATACAGCATTATTTCCAATCTTACCTTCCCACCTAATTTATCGTTTTTACCTACCCTCACAGAGTTCCAGGAAAAGTGCGAACATGTCCTCCTTCTTGACAGACTTCAACCCCGGACAAAACCTGGAGTTCCCATCCGTCACTAAACTGGGATTAAATCTACACCAAGTCACCGGATGTGACCAACTTCCTCTAATCCTTACCAAAATTTCGGCCTTATTCCCTAAAGTGTCCAGGCTCCAATATCATTGCGGTGGCGCGGACGCCTTGAAATTCATCTTTTTCACGAAACCGTCCCCATTTCTTAATCTTATAGATTTTAATATAAATTACTGCCTGCACAGAAATTAATATCTCGTTAAGTATTTATCTACTTAACATTGAACAAATAAGTTTGATTTGAAAATATAAATTGAATAACAGATCTATAGTATTTAAATATAGGAAAACATTCAACTTGTACATATCCGTGAATTTCAAATTTTGCAAAGTGATGATTATATGATTTATGTTGTTTGGCAACTTCAACGCTTTGATGAGTATGATTAACTACGAAAAAATTCATTAACTCGGGTACATTATAAGTATGTTGCAGTCATGATGTGGGACGAGGAATTCAGTAATTTTGACAAAACTCGAAACAACTTAAAAATCAAAAATTTAACATTGCGTTATATTTGAAAATTTCCCATTTTTTGGCAAGAAAATGTTAAAATTTAAGATTTGATTAACATTGAAAAAATCCGACAAAACGAAAGAATATCTTACGTCGCAGAGAGAAAATCCTGAAAAATCAGTGACCTTCCGGAAACGACAATTGTCTTCCACCCGCAGGATGACGACTAATTCCCATATATGGGGACGTAAAAGTGCAACAAAAGTACAAGTACAACTATCTTCCAATGAGAAGGTTTGACGTGTATAAGTATTTGCATCCAAGGAGAAAACGCGCAAATGTGTAATGCAAAATTCGAAAAGTGGAAAATTAGTGGCTTTTAGTGCCCGTTTTTCCTCCTTTTTATGTGATCTATGTATGTACAGTGGTTTCATCCAAGTTGTCAGTCGGAATCTTATAAACAGGGAATCAATAATTTTGTACATCTCGAATCCGACCGAACTACACAGGATACGTCTTCACTTTCACCTGTTGCAAAGAAAGAACACATTTCCCTGGAAAATCTGTCTTATGTTCAACCTGTTTTTGTAAGTAGATATGGACACGGATTATGCGTGTAGATGGGTTCACTCTGCCACGCAACACTTTTTAGCCAGACCTTATTTCACACTTCCCGCAAATATTAATAAACCGTTGTAACGGTGGAAGTAGCTCACCCTGTAATAACCATTTTGGTATAATTTTATGCCAATGATACAGAATATGCGGAAAAAATGAATACGCAATTTTGGCAAAATTTTACATTAATGGTGCAGAATATGCGGAACAAAGATATATGTAAGTGGGATATAATTTTGCACCAATGGTGCAAAATACACGAGGGAAGAGAAACCATGATTTTGACATAAAACCTTAAAAAATTTGACGTCAAAATCATAGGTGTTTCTGACGGTTCTTCTGCACTTTTGGTGCGTTTTGCATCTATTTTCTAAATTGTTTCGCACCATTTTGAGTCTCCGATTATTCGATATCAGTGGTGCTAATAAGTCGGTCAGGAATGCCAATAACTGGCTCTAATTAGCATGAATTGATGCAAAAGAGTCGTAAACAGACAGACAGACGGACGGACAGACGGACGGACGGACAAGAGGAATTCAATAGCTCCTCTGCTACGCAGGGTGAGCTAATAATAAGTTTTCACAATATTTAAATTTTAATAAAGTTTAATATTTGCGATCAATACAATGGAATATGGTGACAAATCGAGCTTAACCCCAGAAATGGACTATTACCTGGACATATTGCTGTTCTTATTGCTGGTCATGCTGCTGCTTTCATTGCTAATTAAGTACTTTGAAAATTCCGAGTGGGTAGCATTCCGTAAGTTGGTTGGATTCTAACTCTTTTTTTAAAGAAATATTAAATAAACCGTTGTAACGTTAGAAGTAGCTCACCCTGTAATAACCATTTTGGTATAATTTTGCACCAATGGTGCAGATAAAATAGATACGTAATTTTGGCAAAATTTTACATTTTGCCAAAATGTTGCAGAATATGCGGAATAAAGATATATGTAATTGGGATATAATTTTGCACCAATGGTGCAAAATACACGAGGGAAGAGAAACCATGATTTTGACATAAAACCTTAAAAAATTTGACGTCAAAATCATAAGTGTTCTTCTGACGGTTCTTCTGCACTTTTGGTGCGTTTAGCATATATTTTCTCAATTGTTTCGCACCATTTTGAGTCTCCGATTGTTCGATATCAGTGGTGCTAATAAGTCAGTCAGGAATGCCAATAACTGGCTCTAATTAGCATCAATTGATGCAAAAGAGTCGTAAACAGACAGACAGAGGGACGGACAGACGGACAAGAGGAATTCAATAGCTCCTCTGCTACGCAGGGTGAGCTAATAATAACGGGATGTTGTTCATAGTGGAAAATTCTCCGTCAATACCAATGGTCGACAATGCTGTCCCATATCCAGTCACGGGTCAATTTTGCGAAACACAGGGTCGACTGGTGTTCTAAATTTGGGATGAAAGCTCATATGCCAATGGACGGCATAGAATTTAGTTTGTGACGTTTCGTGTATTCCAGAAAATTGGGCCTGCAAATTATTTCTGGCAAATTGTTATAATTTTTTCACTGATGTAAGAAATCTTTTTAGTATTTAGATAATAACATTGATATAAGTGGTAAAAATTGGTGATAAAGCTTATACTTCAAAAACATGGACAGTTGATATTTACATATTTTACATATGTATGAGTGTTATAACTTTATTAGTTATGGATTTAAACAGGGTTGGAAAATCAGTGAAACAAATAATATTTGAAATCTCTACTATGTGAAATGTAATTTAGATAAGAACAATATGCAATTAGTAATTGCTAATTACTAATTGCATACACATTTGTACACTTTGCATATATTTTCATACTTTGTAGTCAGTGTTCCTGCTGTTAAATAACACCTGCACGAAATTAGTGCACGAAAATGTTTTTAAACGTTTAATAACACCCACCAAAGTGCATGAAAAGTGCATGAAAATGCACAAAAATGCACAAAAATAACCGTAGTGACTGTTCGTAGTGACTGTTTGTAGTAAAAATGTAAAATATTTTCAGCTTAGATTTATTTATTTTTGTGTAAAATAATTTTATATAAGAGTAAAATTCTCGGAATTTTATATATTACACGGTTTTTCTGATACCAACCAATAATAAACTTAATCCAAGGAAAATAAAACTTCGTCAGATTTCAGGTTTCTAAACAATTGTGGGTCGTTGACAACGACTCGCTGTTATGAAATATGACGGGGAATAAATATTTTGACATGAGGACAGATCTATTTGTGATTGTGAGGTTTAAATCGGTGTCCTTTTGGTAAATATTTTTATACATATTTAATACGCATATTTGTGTGAGTACCCCTAAATCTGTGGTATGAGGCCCTCTACATGTCCTACTCAGCTACTCAGGAGTAGAAGGTCGCAGGTTGTCAACACCAGATTTTGATGCCTTTTGGATATCTTGTAGCACTATATGAGTGTGCGAAAAGTGAAGAAGGGTTTTACTCCATGGCCCCATTTGCGCCCGCCACACCCCCTCAAAGGTGCAAAAACAGCGAGAATTTCCGCAAATAAAAAATCGCCAAAAATCGAGTTTTGTTTAGATTTTGGATAAATTTACATTTTTGGGGTCCCAGATAGTTGCTTAATCATATCCAATAGCAAGCTTAACTTTTTTGAAATTTCGCATTTTTTCAAGTCAAACCCTTGCTCAGAAAACTTTCGAAAATAGTGCAAATTTTGAAAAAGTAGAGATTGCTATTGAACATGGTACAGCAACTATTTGGGATCAAGAATATGTAATTTTTTGAAAATTCGAGCAAAATTGGATTTTTGGAGAAGGTTTTAGTGGGGCTAGTTTAGCATTTGGCGCACTTTTGAGGGGGTGTGGCGGGCGCAAATGGGGCCGTGGAGTAAAACCCTTCTTCGCTTTTCGTACACTCATATCCAAAAGGTATCAAAATCTGGCGTTGACAACCTCTGACTTCCTACTCCTCAGATCTTGATGCCCTTTGCATATGTGGGTCCCCCATGCGAGTGATGGATAACCGTAAAGTGGTTCGACTCTATGGCCACATTTGCGCCCGCCACACCCCCTCCAACAGATTATAACTGTTAAAGTTTCAAACTTCAAAAATCCAATTTTGCTCAGATTTTGATAATATTTATTTACATTTTTTTGACCCCAGAGATTTGTTTGGTGTTTAATTTTTCCTCATCTAAGAAAAAGGGGCGATTTTTGCAAAGCGGTGGAAGGAAACTCCACTTCCATGCTTTTTAAATGGAGGAATCACCCTTTTTCAAATTTGAGCTTAAATATTTTGACAAATTTCCACCATCCCACAAACTGCCTCACACTCTTAGAAAGATTGAGCAAAAAATAGGATGACACAACCAGTTGAGTAAAATTTACCCAACCGATGTGTGAAGTTCATCCAAGTTGTGGAAAATGTATTCAACCGTTGTGTCAAATTTCTCCAGGCGCTGGATAAATTTTATTCAAGTGGTTGTGTCATCCTCTTTTTTATTCAACCTTGGACAAATTTTAGTTATTTTTGTTTAGAGTGCACGAAACATTGGTTGCATTGACTTCAACCACTCAATTACGAAATTTCACCCAAATTGGATAGTTGCACTTCACACCATCGCATTGTTAGTAACATTTCTCTTCGATTAGACGACATGGATGACGTAAATACACTGAAAACAAAATTTTATCAAATCGTTACCAGACGGTGTCTATATATGACCACACCGGTTTGGTAGCAGACTGTTACTGAATAGCAGGAGACTGCTACCGGTTTATTAGTTGCCTCTTACCAGCTGGTGGCAACATTCCTATCAGCTGGCAAAATGAGATTGTTACCGAAATTTAATCCGAGGATGAAATACAGCAAAATTAAGTTTTCCCGCGCTATCGTGGGGGTGTTTGGGGTGAAGTGCGACAGCTTTTTCGGTATGTGCTTTGGATATGGTTTATGTTATTGATAATCTTTAATAACCATCAACTTTTGAATTTGGCGAATAATTTCCCTTCGATTCTCCAATTGACATATTCATCAAATTTAACGTTTGATGACCTGTTTTCAGAACCTTTGAGGTCAGTGTTGAATTTGGGGTTAAATTTCCCTTCAAATAGATGTGCATCTTCAATTTGCGTTTTTAACCTAATTTGACATTGTGGGTTTATCTGTGGCGTTCAAATTATAATCCGGTCTTTCACTTCACGCAAGTACATACATACGTACGTGCAAAGGCTCTAATCGTTTTACATTCACGAGATTTCGGACGAACAGACGGATGAACGGACAGACATAACGATTTTATGAAGCCTATTTTACCCCTCCCACAACCGGTTTTTCTTTATAGGGGTACTCGGGTAAACATCGTAAAATTACTGAGAAAAACTGCTTGAGGGAGGAGTTAAAGAGGAAGTAGCTAAACACCTTGTGAAGTCCCGTCCTCAGGACTTCAACAGTGACCCCACTTCTTCGGCTTTGGAGGTGGTAGAAGAGGTGCAGATGAGAAAGATGAGACGAAACAATTTTGTGTATCGTCGTCGTCGTAGTACTTAATAAATTTGGTGTGTGTATAAACTTGGACTTTTTGATAGAGAGAGGTTTTTATTACAATTGTAAGACATAGCAGACAGAACTCCGGCCAAGATGTAACTTTGGCCTTTGCTTATATATGTTATATGTACCTACCTAAATCCCTATATGCTGACCAGTCATTGGCTTAAGATTATTGTAGAGAGAGGGGATGATTACTCTGTGCATGTATGATCACGAAGTGATCATACATCACTGTCATCCATTAGAGGAAACAAAGAGCGTGACTTGTACAAGAATTAGTAATGGTGCATTTTAATAATGGGCCATATCTCCCAGAAAACAAAAAGGAGATCAAGATACACAAATCCGATTCTTCACAGCTCTAATGTCTTTTGAGAGGCGGCTCGCCTCATCAAGGAAGATGTCAATACCCGGTCAGTATACCTACGTAACTAAAAGGAGAATCATCTCCCAAGTTTTGGAAAAATCCTGCACAATTTTTGGTAAGAAAATCGTTTCGGAATTTTATATTACACTATAAACTTGGTCAGCAAATAGTTAGAATTTAGGCGGCGGAGAGATGACGACAAAAGTAGTATCATGGAGTAGGTAAAAAGTAGTATAATGGAGTATGTATAGTTGAAGTTCAAAGTTTGAGTTACATTAATTCAAATTGTAAATTACGTATTAATACTTAAGTGAGCCGGACTTGAAACGAACGAAATTGAAAAAAAAACATATACTTAGGTGTGTTGTAAAATTACTAAAATAACTTAATTGAAATACTTAGGCAGGTCAAAGCGGACAAAATAATTTGAAAGAAAAAAAATCAACCTTAGGCGAAAAAAAAATGTTAGAAAAAATGAGTCCACGAGACATGGTGGATTATACATTAGAAAAATATGAAAATTCGATTATGTATTTTGAGTAGGTTTCTAATTTTCTTATAGTTATTATTATTATTATATTTGCTATTCATTTTTTTATTTTATTTATTATTTTATTTTTATTTTATATTTTCATTTTCTTTGGTTGTGTTTAATTGTTTTAATTAGTAAAATTCTTGTGGTCATGGAGGACGAAAGATTTCCTTGCGGGGTGGTTTCGGCGGCGGGGTGCTTGGTTGGGGAAACGGAGGAGGAGGCCCCATGGGTGGGGTATTTCGTGGAAGAACCGGGGGAGGAGGCTTCGTGGGTGGGCTTTTTGGTGCCGGAAACGAGAGAGGTAGTTCCATGGGTTTTTGGTAGAGTCGGATGAGGAGGCTTCCGGGGGGGAACCAGTAATCGGGGGTGAAGGAAGGGTAGGGTCCGTGGTGCTGCGGGTGGAGACCCCTTTGGGGATCCGAGGGTCCGGGGATGGGGATCCGGGGGTGAAAAGGTTCCAGATGGGAGGTTATCGGAGGCGGAGACGGAGGTGCGATAAGAAAATGGTTTAACTGGTTCTCCGAGATTTCATGGGTTGTGGGTGTTTGTTTTGTATTTGTTTTCAGGTTGCCTCTCCAGCTTTGGTCGTCCGGGGGTGGCCGAATAGGATCGCGTCGAGGGAGGTTGGAACGAGTGAGGTAAGAAAGGGAAAGGAGGCCAGTGTTAAAGGATGGGTGGAGCGTTGATTGAACATAGGTGTTTTGAGTTTATTGTTGGTTGGGTGGTTTCTTAGGTGAGGAGGACGTCAACTTCTGGCGTGGGGTTAGGGGAACGAGTAGGCCCTTGGCCGAATGGCCGGAGCCCAGTGAGAGCGAAGTGGAAGATGCAGTGCGGCGGTGGGTCGATTCGACCGAACCTGGGGAGATTGTGGTAAATGAGTTGAATTCGTAGAACTGTTGTGATGTAGAGGTGGTGACGGTGACGGTGGTGATGGAGAGGATGGTGATGCGTCGTTTAATAGGTTTATGTTTTAGTCCTCAGATGACGAGAACGGGTCCGTGTGGGAGCCGAGTGAGCGGGGGTCGTCGGAGGACGCCAGTGGTGGGGGAGCTGAGCCCCGGAGGAAACGACCCCGAGACGGACGTAAGGAGCGACCGCAGAAGAGGAATGGTCCCTATCAGGTTGGTGCGCATGAAATTAGCTGATGTTGAATTTGATAGTCATTACCGGAAAAGGGAGGTTGGATGAATGGGCGTATGTGAATAACATAACGATGAGGTTGTTGTTTTGTATAGGGTCCGGACCACCCTTTTTGTTGGTGCGGCCACGAGTTCGTCAGCCCGAAGAGGTGGTACGACCATAAGCGGTCGTGTCACGGCGTCGGTAGCTGCACTGAGGGCCACTGCCGTATGAAGGGGTGTAGGCAGCATCCCAGTGGAGGAATCTCGTAACCGTTGGACGTAGTGATTTTTTTTTTTTTGTTATAATGTTTTTCCTTGTAATATGTATTATGATATTCTATGATGCTGGTTGAGAAAAATAAACTGAAAGAGCGTGAATCCAAAAATGCGTAGTTCTTGTTATTATTTTTTGTTGGGGTGGAGAAGGTAAAAGAGACGGAGAAAACGAGGCGTCCGGGAACAACTAGGTCGAGGGATCGAGACGTTGTGGAGCCAGAAGACACATACCCTGTGCCTATGTAGGACAATATCTTGGAGGTTGTCGGGGATATAAAAGCTTATTGATGTGGAGGTCCCGTGGAATCAGAGATAGGCGGAGAAATGTGGAGGGGGTTTTCGGACGTAGGGGAGGGGGTTTTCGGACGTAGGGGAGGGGGTGTGGACGTATGGAATTCGGGCCTCCTGGCCTAAATGGTGGGCGATGTGGTCCCGGTCCAATTGACCGGAAATATTGGCTTGGTGATTTAGGAAGGTCGCCAAATATGCCGTGTGACGGGGCTTCCAGCGTGGTAAGTATAGCGGTGAGCGACGGGTGGTGTATCGTTGGTACGTATATGAAAGAATCCCACGACGGATAGGTCGACGTGGGAGGAGGAAGTTTTTAGGGTAGGTTAGGAGGGGTGACGGGGGGGTAATATTTAAGGTGCGGTTGTGCCGATTACAATTGCCCAACGCGCCGAAGTAGGTCCGAATATTTTGGTGAGTGGTGAGAAAAGGGTTTCGAGTTGCAAATTCACCGTACCATTGTTCGTCTACCATCTTCGTGGAAGGGTTGAAATAATATGGTCGTGGGGGATTGAGTGAGGAGGTGAATGTGTGGCACATCTCCTTGATGTGTTCTCGGGTAAATTGGAAACCCGCGTTGAGAAGTCTGAGAAGTTCGGAAGTTAATGTGGTTTCCTCGAGGTCGGTGAGCATAAGTATGCGGTTGTAGGGGCGGAACTGGGACGACAGGAAGTCGGAGTGGGGCAGCCGTGGAGACGGTATTTCATTCATTGAAATCATCAGACGTAGCCCTAGGGGGGTCAACGGAGGGTCAATCCTTTGAGTAAGTGAATCTCGTTTGTTACCTCTAGAATCTAAGACGACATAGGAACGAAGCCACACCAGCAATTCTTGTCCCTGTGTATTCACTTTACACAAGTAAAGGTTTGGTTTTGGGTAATCTTCATTAAAATTTCATACATCGATAATTAGAGAATGGGCTCCGATGTAGTTGACAAACCTCTGTTCCTCTAGTTTCTCAGTTAGATTACAATATTACACTAGCTATATTAATGATATACGTATTACGTCAACCCCAGGATGGTCCCCTTGACTATCCCCGTGATACTATAGTAATAAATAGTAATAATTATCGGCCAAGGAGCCGTGATAATGAAAAAAAAAAGTCCACCATAGCATCGTATAACTGATTCATGCTGGTAGGTTTGGTTCCATTCAACAGTGGAAGATTAATGAGGTCTGGGTGGATTCGGTAGGCCGGTTAGGAGAGGACCATGGATGGTCGCTGATGGATATTGACGAGATGGTCTTTTCAACTAGGCAGAGAGTAGGGGGAGGATGGTCTCCACAAAAATTTAGTGGACGGTTTTTGGGAGGGTCAGGGAGAGCCTGACGAAGAGAAGAATCAAGGTAGGATGAACGGGAAGAGGAGGGTTGATCACTTGACGAAGCCAAGTCCCGCGTACCTTAGCGGGGCATCGGGAGGTTTGAGGAAACGAAGGAAGGGTATGGCGGGTATAGGTTGACTCGCGGAACCCGGTCAGGATTAGGAGAAAAGGGTGGGGAAGGTCCAGGAGCGCCAGGGGGTGGAGGGGGGGAGCAGGAAAAGTTAGTATCCAGGGCGGGATATATGGGGGATGAGGGCAAGGAGGAGGGCCGATGGGTAGGTACGGAGATGGATACCCGGGAGGGTAGGAAGAAGAGTGGAGCGACGGAGGCGGGTAATTGGGTAGCACGGGCATGTTGAGGGTGCAGTCCTGAGAGGGGGTTGGTGGGCCGACCGAAGGTTTGGAGCTATTGGGACTTGTTGGGGGGTGGAGGGCTGGTTGCCTGGTGGGGGAAGAATGTCGGGGACGTCGATGTATTCTTGGGTCCAATGGGGAAGGAGACGGAGTCCGCGGGGAGGTGTGGGTTGGAGGTGGAGAAGGGCTCCATGAGGATGAAGGTGCATATCTGGGAGTCGCCGAACCCTCGGTGGTAGGTATGTAGACGCTGGGCGAACTGGGGGGAGTAGGGTTGGCCCAAGGAAGGTTCGGGGAAGCAGACGGATAGCGAGGTTTTTGGGCCTGTTCCTCAATTTCTCTCATGTGTTTGTAGAGGTTCGAGAGACGTAGGTGGTGCCGGAATTGGTCACGGAAGTCGTTGGTAAAGGGAGGATTAGGAAGTTGGGAGAAAATGTTGAAGAGTGACTTTGCCTCCTGTTCCCGGTTGGGTTAGGTTAGGTTAGGTTAGGTCGTGCTTTAAGGTTGTCCAGAGCCCTGTAGAAACTGGAATATGTCTGTCGGGACGCCAAATGGGGTGTTGTAAGAATGCAAGGTTCGTCGTTGTTCAGAGCTGGTGGTGGACCCAATGCTGTGCGTAGGACTTTTTGTTCCATCTCGTGGAGGTAGATTAGCTGGTGCTTGAAGAGGACCGCATTCATGTGGAGATGGGACATCGTAGCGGGGGAATACCCGGGTGTTTAGAGAGAGGGGTAGTGGCAACCTAGGGGGTACCCTGAAACGCGCAAAGAGTATGAATTTGTAATTACCGGTTGTGCAAAGTCGTCCTTTGTGTATTCCGTCAGGCACAGTAGCACTTCACTAGAACCGAGGAAAAGTTGCACGGGAGAACTAGGGGGGCTAATTAGGTCTATGGTTGCAGGGGACGAGCGCTTAAAAAATCCCACGAACGAGATTTCGTCGTCCGGCGTCGTTGGAGAGTCGGAGCGAGTAGTTGTCGAAAAGTTAGTAGAGGAAGATTGATAACTGGATGAAGATGAGGAGTTGTCCGAAATGGTAAAGACAGGAATTGACGAGGTGGTTATTATAGGGGACACTGGTGGGGGCACTGTGGGATTCAGGGGTTGCACTGATGGTCCAGGTGTGTCTTCGTCGTCCTCGATGGTAATCACAAGAGGGGCTGCCGGGGAAGGTGGGGAGGAAACGGGAGGAAGGCAGATCCACTTGCCTTCGGCGTCCTGCACGAACATTCCCTGGTGTTCGGGGGGGTTGAGCAAGCACGGGGATTTTGGCCGGCTGGTAAGGACTGCGTAGGGCACAGGATCGGCGTAGGTGAACCCGTTGTGCTTAAAATACTGCGACGTGTAGTATGTCGGAGTAGAACTTAGAAGAGAAGTGGTTGTGGTGGAAGAGAAGCGGAGACTGATCGGTGAGGAGTGTTGGTGGACGAGGGGCGAGCGGAGTAGTTGGGTGAGACTATGGGATGGGGTTAGACGCGAGGAGAGCGTAGTGTGAACTTCTTGTCGTGGGGTGGCTTGGAGTTTATGGTGTGGGGCGGGGCAAATGTGTAGCGTCAGAATGGTGTGCGTCGGCTGGGAGGCTTTTTATAAGACGAAGTAAGGCAGGAAACGTACCACTTGTAGAGCCTAATGATGGGTGTGTGGCCTCGTGTAGGCGGAGTCTCTGTACATATCCTGGCGGCATTAAACTAATTATCTTAGTAACTACTGTTTCTTCGTGGAACCACTGTAGTTTTAGTAAATCTAAAAAAAAGAGCTCTTTGTTTGTAACAAAGTCGCTTAGTGTTTCCTCGGGGTAAGGGGCCTGCGTCGTTAATACTTTGTATGACCGGCGCACATTTTGCTGTACCGGATTAGTGGGGGAAGGGATAAACATGGTCGTGGAATCACGGGAAGGTTATGATCTAGGTGATACAACTAATGGTCTAATGTACATATTTAAGGTTAAACACACAGCAGCAAGAATTGCGGCGGTGGATTTTCCCTATGTAGATTTTGGGTTATTTTTTCTTCTGTTTGTGGCTGTATAAAGCGGTGGCGGTCTAGGGGATCGCCGGGGTGCCGCTTGTTAATACTAAGGTGGTAGGATGAACGGTAGAACTAAGCTAGGAGGTCTAAATGTTATTATATACAAAAAATGCACAGGGGGAGGAAGTTCCTCTGTGGATTTGTTATTGACACGTATGAACCTTCTATGGCGGTGATATACCCTAAGGCAATCAATTTACCGCGGTTACGCTATACTTATAATGATACAACTAGAGCGGATTGTCAGAGTGACTCCCCAAATTATGTGCAATTTAGGCATAAAAAGTATGTATAACAGTTGCATAACAGGTGTCTACGTGAGAAAT
Organism: Folsomia candida; assembly: GCF_002217175.1. Lineage (NCBI taxonomy): Eukaryota > Metazoa > Arthropoda > Collembola > Entomobryomorpha > Isotomidae > Folsomia > Folsomia candida. The sequence goes on along the minus strand of NW_019091250.1, from coordinate 262,764 downwards.
TAACTTAAGGATGTCACCGAATGCGGTGGTAGGTGGTACTATGTACAGAGAAAAATGCACTGGAGCAAAATGTTGCGTTGGTGGATTTTCTCATTATCACGTCTTGTGGTTCTGCTATATGTCTAATGCGGTGAGGGTCAGGAGGACCCTCAGGTTTCCGCTGTAATGTGGTAACCGAAACTTATATGGTCATATTCCACGTCGTATGGTTCTGCTATATGTCTAATGCGGTGAGGGTCAGGAGGACTCTCATGATTCCGCTGTAATGTGGTAACCTAAACTTATATGGTCATATTTAACAGAATGTGTGACCATCGAAAGGTGGATGTTTTGAGCTATGTACATAAAAATGTGTACGGGTGGCTGGACACCCTATAAAATTAATTCGTATATGGTGGAGGTAATCCTATAGTAATTCTAAGGGTGACGGTGGTGCATTGTTGCCATAATGTACCGGTGGTCTTATAAGTAATTATGATTATGAGTATTATATATTTTTTTTGGTTCTTTTGTGTTTGGTTTTTGATTTAGTATATGGGTGGAAACTGAACTGAAGGTTAGCACCGTTTAGTGGGCCGGGTGCCCTAAAATATAGTAAAAAAAATGTGTAAGGGAGATGAAATAGGGGAGGATAAAGTATAGAAAAGGTGGAGGGGAAAATTGAGACTCTTGTATAATCCGTGAGGCAGGGTCGTTTAGGTAATCCGTGTGGGTGGGTTCGGTTTGTGTCAATGGGAACTAGTTTCAAGTGGTATTGGGGGGTGGCGGAGGAAGAGGATAGTATGCCTGTGCCCCGGGAAGAGGAGGAGGAGGGGGAGGATAGTGGGATAACGAGTCGCGATCTTGGAGGGGTTGCATTTGGAGGTCTCGTTCCCTTCATCGGTGCCGTTCAGCGGAGCGGAGCTGTCGCTCCTTGTCCAGCTGGTGGTGGTTGCGTTTGACGAAGATGTTCCTGTAAAGGCAGAAACAGCCGAACATGCAGAGAAAAAGGAAGACGACGGATAAGAGGACGATTGTGAAAAGGGTGATCATAATGCGGTGCATAATTTGTTCCTCGTTGCGGCAGTCCGGGTGTGGAGCATCTGTTACCGGGGCTAGTGCCTTGACGACGGGAGTGTATGCAGAGGCCACCCAAGGAAGCACGGAAGGAGTATGCCTTAGCCATAAGTAGAGGACGGCGAAAGTTACTCCGGCTTGCCACATGAAGGTGAGGACGTCTTGGTAGACGTGGGAATTTTCTTGGACGTGTGTTGCAAACTTAAGGAATGGTGGGAGCTCCGGGAGTTCGGGAATTCTTAATTGCGTTGAGCCGTCGGCCCAGTTGAATTTGAAGATAGAGGACATGTTGTCATAAGATATTGCGGGGAGAAGGGCTGGTTTGACCAACAAAGTTTTTGTGATGTAATCTAGTGGGAGATCTGCCCATAAAGACGGGATGATAATAGATACTTTAGGAAGAAGTGAGGGGGTTTTTATGCACGGGAATTAATTATTACAACGGTGTGTTGGGGGATAATTATCACACATCGGCAAGGTAGAGTTACAAAGTGGGAGCCCAATGTGTCATTGGGTTTGACGAATTCCTGGGTCATGGTCCCCTCTGTTAGGTGGCAGGAGATAGTTGTGTCGGGAGGTGTGTTGGTTAGGGCGAAATGCTGGTGCCCCAAATCAGTGACGTGGATATCATTGTATCCCGTGGAGGGGCGACATTTGAAGTTGCAAAATTGCCTGAGGGTGCTATGGGAAGCTCCTCGGAGTAATTGACCGAGGCAGAAAAGTTCTGGGTTGGTGCTTCCGTATTCGCGGAACCGGCAAAATCCCTGTTCAGGTTGGCAGTTATGAGAAATGGTATTTTCGATAGCGAGAGGTCTGTTATTTAGGAGGATGATGAAGGAGGAGGGGATACTGAATTGGCAAATTTCTTGGTGTTGTTTGAACGGGATGGTGATAACTTCATGGAGTGCGATGTGGCGCTCCACCGGCTGGATCGGGATGTGGAGTATCACGGTGACCGAATTATTGTTTCCGAAGAAATGACAGTTGACCAGGGGGAGATGGTAGTAGGGGGATAAGTTTTTGATGGGGGTAACTAATTCCTGTTGGAGAGGGTCAAGGGCCGCCGAAAGGGCCTTTAACTCTGTTGTGAGGGTATCTGCGGGGATGAGGGAGAGGGGTAATTTCTTGTTTTGGCAGGAATTTAGGACCATTTCATAAGTGTCGGCGAGGCGGGCCGTCTCATGGATGGAGTTAGCGAGGAATAGAAGCGTTCGTAGTTCCCCTCGTTCGAAGGATTCGTAATATTCGTGGTTTCGATCCCTTTGTGCAACCATTAGTTGGGAGAATTTGTAGGAAACGTCTTGAATTCCGTTATAGGTGTCGTTTCGTAATGACTGGACAATGTTGGTGAGCCGGATGATTTCGGTGTGTTCCGTATGTGAGTCATTTTGGAGGGCGGCATACATGCTTCGCCCGTCCATGGAAGAGGAGGAAAATAGAGACGAGGAGATGTATCCTAAGAGGCCGGAGAGAGCGGCTGCCGCGAATACTAGTTGTCAACGGACCCGGGTAAAAATGGGATCATATTGGAGTGGTTCATCATTGATTATTCCTTTGTCCTGAGCCGCCGTAAGCATATTGGTGAGTTGAATATTTGACATTGTGCGGATGAAGAGGGGGCTAAAGAAGGCGTTATTATGAACAGTGTTGTATCTCGGGATATCGGCATTGAGTAGTGCCTGAAGGATTTTGTCCGTTCGGAGGGAGAGGAAGTCCAGGTTATGGGTCATGGTGCGTGCCATAAGGCAAAGGGGGGACATTTCTTCATTCTTGTTGAAGGTGGTACAATTCTTAGTCGTAATTGTGTGATTGAAGTGTGGTTTTTTCAGGATAGGGAGAGTTGTCGTAAAAAAAATCGGAGTTGTTTGGCTATATAGAATGACTTTATTGGGTGCGGGGCGAAGATAGACCCCTGGGGAAACACGGATGGTTGGGGGTACGTATACAGAGAAGGTAATATGGGCCAGAAAGAGGAGCCCTAAGGCGAAGTGGAGGTGAATTTTCATCGTAAGAATCTGTAAGTAAGGTAGGGTTCATTGGAATCGTGCTGGCAGTGTTATTTTACGGCCAAAGAGAGTTTTGTAGCCAGTGGTGGCAATATCTTGGGGGGTCTGATTGGGTGTAATAGAATCAACGGGGGCTGTATCGTCGGGGATATCCTCGATCGTAGTATGTGGGACGGCGGAAGGAATGAGGGAGGGATGGAAGGAAGGAGTGAAGTCAAGGTCTGGTGGTCGAGTTGTGTAGCGTTTAAATTTTCGTATGTTCATAACTTTTGTCCCTGCCTGTGAGTTTAATGGGCGAACTTCGCAGTTGAGGTCTGAGAGAATTTTTGTAATTTGGTACGGGCCCGCATATTTGGGTTGTAATTTTTGGGAGAGAGGTGTGGTATGTAAGTTGGGGTATTCGATGAACACCAGATCGCCCACCTCGTATTTTATTGGACGATGGGATTTGTCCCATCGTTCTTTATAAGCTTCTTGTGCTTCTAGGATTTTGATTTTAGCAATTTTCCTGGCGCTTTGCACTCGTTCGATGTATGCACCCATTAGATCGGGTAATTCAAATTGACTTTCTAAGGGGGAGACGGGCTCATAACCTCGGTTTAAATAAAATGGAGTAAAGGAAGTAGCATTACTGACAGTAGTGTTGATGGTGTATGTTGCGGGTACTAAGAATACATGCCAAGAATTGGGAAATTGTTGGATGAGGGTGCTCAGGACTGAAGAGATACTACTTCATCTTTTCTACGATGCCATTGCTTTGACTTTGGTAGGGGGCCGTAAAGCGGAGAGTCGTCCCCAGGCCTTTGGTGAGGGCCTCTATGAGCTTAGACCTATTGATGGAGGCATTGTCACAAATTATTACCGAAGGGGCGCCATGTATGAAGTAAATATGGATGGTTGATTAGGAATCGGGCTAACGTTTCCGAATCAGCCAAGCGCATCGGGGCAGTTACTACAAAACGGGCGAGATAATCTACAGCTGTACATATATATTGGAAATTCCCAGGTGTGCTGGCTGGGTGGATGCTGGTGGAGGTGGCCGCCATGTATGTCTGTATGAAAAACGTGCAGGAGATACGGAATGCAAGAGCGTGGGACAGCGAGTAATTTGCGGGCGTGGTTGGAATTGTAATAGTAAAGAATGTCGTTTTGTAAGAGATAAGAATTGGTGGTGGTGGGGCTGCATGATGAACTATCCTTGAGTTGGGCAATTACATTACTATATTGGGGGTCTGTGGCTTGGTCTCGAATAAGTTGGGATCGAAAGTCTACGTGGTCGTCATACCAAATTTCATGGGCGTCGTCCATTGTTTCGGCTTCCACAGCGAAACCTCTGCTTAAGCAGTCAGGGGCGTGTTTTTCACCTTTTGTGTAAACCACTTCAATCTCATATTCTGACAAGGCTAGTAACCATCTAGCTAAGCGACCCCTGGGGCGCTTGAATTTTTGTAAGTGGCAGAGAGAATGGTGGTCGGTGATGATGCGGATCTTTGCATGGAAACAGTAGATTCTAAAGTGCTCCAAGGCAAAAATAATGGCTAAAAGTTCTTTGTGAGTGGTACCATAATTGCGTTGTGCGGCGTTCATGAGTGCAGAGGCATATGCAATGACTTGAGGAACGTTGTGCTCGTTGCGTTGTGATAAAATGGCACCTACGCCGTAATTGCTTGCATCGGTCATGAGTTCGATGGGGGCTTGGGGGTTAAAAGGGGCCAGGATGGGGGCGGTGCAAAGGAGATGACGAAGTCGTTCGAAACTCTGTTGACAATCCTCAGTCCATACGAAGGGGATATTGGCTCCCGTGAGGGCGTGAAGAGGGCGACAAATGTCCGCGAAGCCGGGTATCCAACGCCGGTAGAAGCTGCACAATCCGATAAAAGATCGGACAGATTTTGGCGTGGTTGGAGGAGGGAAATTTTTGATGACTTTTATTTTGGAAGGGTCGGGTAGAAAACCTTCCGGGGAGACTATGTATCCCAGGGTTTTTAGTTGTTGGAAACAAAAATACGATTTAGAAGGCTTTAAGGACAAATTGGTTCGCCGTAGGCGAAGAAGGATTTTCAGAATGTGGATTAAATGTTCCTCGAAAGTGCTAGAGTAGTCAGCGTATATGAAGAGGTGGCGGAGTTTACCGAAGGCCATGTCCTTGAAGACATGATTGAGAACACGAAGAAAAAGGCTGGGACTATTTTTAGCTCCCATTGGTACAAATTCAAATTCATATTGGCCGGACGTTGTACAAAAACTAGTGTACTCTTTCTGATCTTCAGGGGGACTGAGAAGAATCCATCCCGAATGTCAACGCTGGAAAACCATTTTGCTCCATGTAGGGTTTGAAAAAGGTCTCCCATGGAGCTCATAGGAAAGCGATCAGTTTTTGCGAGTGCATTAATTTTCATATAAGCGACGCAAAAACGCCAGGATCCATCAGGTTTTTTAACGAGTACAACAGGTGCAGCCCAAGGACTGCAACCTGGTCTAATTATCTTTCTGTCTAAAAGGAGTTGGACTTGTTCGTCGATGAATTGTTGTTCAGCGAAGCTGCGAGGATATGGCTTCACTATGGGTGCAGCATCACCTACGTCGGCCAGTTTTAAGCCCGCAGGCATTGGACCTTGGTATGCTCTGTGGGTGTCATCCCACGAAAATACATCACTATATCCCATGAGGAGTTTAGATATGCGTTGTCGTTGATCATCAGTGAGATCAGGATTTATGTTGATTTGGCTGAGTTGGTCTGCTGACATAACAGGGTTGCGTTGGGGAGGGAAGAGAGCGTCGGGGATAGATTCCTCCGTGTTGGTCTCGATAATTTCGTATACTTGAACAGAGGGGTGTAGGTAGCCCACTGTGGTGCCAACTTGGATGCGCCTGGGGCGTGATGTAACATTGGTTACTTGTATAGAAGAGAGGAGCGATGGGTGGACATAAAGATCATGAGCCAATAGCATGTGTTGGTCAGAGAACCGTTGGTCAAACTCAAACAGGAGAGGAGGGAGGTTGGTGAGTGAGGTGAGGAGTTCGACCTCGAGCGAAAACACGATGTTGGCAGGGACAAACGTAGTTGCCTTGACGATAACTTTGATGGGGAGCGGATCAGGGGTTGGGGGAACGACCCCAGGTAGGGTGGTGCTTAAGTATAGAGCGTAATGAGCGTCACGCTCGTTGGTGAAGATGGGAAATCCACATTGCCCATGCGAATGGACTCAGAATGATAGTTAATGATGGGTTTGAATTTTGTGAGTAGGTAGTCGTTGCCAAGAAGAAGTGTTTTGTCAAAAGTTGGTAAATATTTTACCTCCAATGTATGCGTTTCGGAGCCAAAGTTAAGAATAAGGGTGGATTTTTCATGAACCTGAACGGAACCACCTACACCGCGAATGGGAATTGGGAATGGGAGTTTAATGAGTGGTGCGGAGTGAATAGAAGTTAAAGATGTAGATGCACAGGTGTCAATGTACACGACACAAAGGGTGTCGCCAATATGGATGAGAATATAGAGGAGGACAGGTTTGTCCGTGAGGAGAGCCATATATTCGGTATCGGGCATCTTCAGTTATTGTCGGGAGGTTTTGGTAGGGCAGGATGCAGCGAAATGACCAGGTTTATAGCAAATGTGGCACAGAAATTCGTTGGTCGTGGGGTCACGTAGGGGGGTTGGATAGGATGTCCGCTTGTCTTGAGTCGGTGGTAGAGTCTGTGGTCTGGAAAATTGACCTGTAGGGGAAGAATTTCTCGAGCCCGTATTCGGGCGGAAAGGGCTATTAGGTCGAGAGGAGTTAGGGGAACGCCAAGTGGAGGTATTATTATTGTTAAACCTTGAATTATTACGATTGTTTGAGGAGCCCGAGGAATTTGGGGTATTGTGGGATTGACGGGATTGCGAATTGTTATTGAAACGGGAATTGGGGTTGTATGGCCGGTTGTTATTGTATTGTTGCTGGGGTCGGAAATTATCTCACCCACCCCCAACATATGTACGTCGTCCACCCTCTTGTTATCTATTATTATTATTATTATTATTAGTGTTTCTTTGCCAGTTTGAGGGTTCGACCCCAATGTTATATCGTTGGTCAAACTGACCCTGACTTATGGAAGAACCTCCTCGGTTGCTAAAATTCCTGTACGGTGTTGGTTCTACCGTTTGCTAATATACCCTGCCCTGCGTGCCTTGATTCTCCGGGTGGAGATCGCCCCGTCGAGCGATTATCCATAAAAGTTACATGTCGACCAGTGGAGCGAGGGAGAGCTACATCAAATAAATACACGGAATCCGAACCAGCGGATGCCGAAAGTGGGCCCATATCCGATGCACCTCCTCCGAGCTGCAACTGGTTAGACAGTTGTTTAGCTAATAAAGAGACGAAAGTTGGGTCCTCTGCCGACATAAGGTTCACAATCTGTGAGTGCTGATTGCATTCTTTGATAGATTCAAATTTTCGTGCTTGGATAAGATATTCCAGTACCGCGTCACATGTCTGGGGTTGGCGGATGTAAACTTACCTAGCCATGTCAGATGGGAGCCCTGCGATGAGATACCGAATTTTGCGTGTGAGGTTCATGTGTTTGTCTAATTTGTCGATTAGACGCATTGCCTTGTAGAAGTATGCTTCAGGAGTCATATCCGGAGTGAGTTTATGGCAAGCCAGTTGAGCCTCTTGTAACTCGGGCACTTCCCGAGATTGGAAAGCTACGCGCAAAGCCGCGTCTAAGGTGTGCCAGGGGCAAGTGTAGTAATCTACAGGGGTGCCATGAAGTTTTGCTTGTTCGCTTTTGTATGTACGATACCAATCAAGGACGGGACCTTTTACATAAAGGGGTAAACTAAGACTATATTTGTCTCCTGCCCAACCTTGGCTCAGACCAACAATATAGTAATATTCAAGGAATTCTTTTACTGAAGTGGTTCCATCATATCGAGAAGATTCAGGAGGGGGATCAAAAGTCATGACCGGTAGGAAATAAAGTGCGGCGTGGTGGGCACCAGCTGCGGTCCCTCCGGGAGGAGGAGGGGGTGGAGGAGCTGATCCACCAGGCGGTGGACCGGATCCGCCGGGTGGTGGACCGGGCCCTCCAGGTGGGGGGCCGGACCCGGCAAAGCCAGGACCTGGTCCGCCTACGCCGGCGCCTGTACCTCCTGAGCCTGCGCCTGGACCTCCACCAGCGCCGGTACCTCCGCCTGTGCCAATGCCTCCGGAGGTTGTTCCCGAGCTACCTACTCCAGGACCTCCAGTGGCTGTGCCCGAGCCACCTACGCCACCCGTGGAAGGGAGGGTAATGTGGGGAGGGGCCGTGCCGTACATTGCAGCTGTAGGGATGATGACCGAGGTGGATGTCGGAATGCCCGGAATAGACGGATAAAATGGGAAACTGGATTTTTGAGCAGCCGGCCTTGTGGTGAGAGGGGTTGGGGGTGAAGAAGAACGCGAACGCCCTAGTGGAGAGGCAGAGTGTCTACGTGAGCGAGACAAGGGGGAGAGAGACGGGTATAGTTGTGGACGGGGAGTCGGGGTGATTTGAGAAGTATATTGAATAGGGTTGGTTGCTCCGGGGTATTGAGGAATACCTAATGTCTCAAAAAAAGTTGCTGCGGCCAACCCATGTGGAGGGGTATTAGCCTGGACGTTGACGGTGTTACCTGTCCACTTAGGGAGCTGGGTGGCGTGCACCAAATAGCGGGTGTCGTCAAAGCTACAGAGCGAGAGTTTATGAGCAATATCCGCCGGAATGTATATGCGGTTTTTAGGGACCAAGTGGTGAGACAGAGGATTTAGAGTTGGAGCGTAACTGTCGATATAAAGATGATGATCAGTGGTAGTGGGTTCCCAGCGGTTTAACGTGGAGTTGAATGCCCAGATAAATTTGTCTGTGTCCCAAGGGATGAGAGGTGATGGGAAAAGAGGAAGATTTTGAAATTGTGTGGAAGGAATAACTATGCCTCCGTCACCGTGTAATTCGGAAGGAGCTGGGACGATGGGGTTGGCAAATGGGGTGAATTCCGCGTTGGCGTTAGAAGAAGAGGGGACGGATCGGAGTTGCGTTGTAATACGTGGAAAACGTGGGGCCCCTGAACCTTTGTTGATCGGGGGTGGATTGGGAGGAGGTTTGGTGGTTGAGTGTTTGGGGTTGTGGAGGATCTCAAATTCCTCGTCAGCATCAGAGAAGGCGAAGCCCGGATTGTGAGTTGTAGAGATTGATGAGTCAAAGGCGTAAGTCCTAATCCGAGGGGTGATATGCTGAAGAGAAGCTATAACGGACGTGGGAGACAACTTAAACTTCATATTTTGATAACTTGTTTATATGTATTTGATTTCGGGAGCTGTTCTGAGATCATTTGTCTGCAAATATAGGGCCTCCAAAAATTATTTCAACCTGAAAATATTATGACCCCTCCCTTTACTCATATTTATAGTGGTATGAAAATCATCCCATCCTTTGTGCAAGGTGCGTAGAAACCCAGGCTTTTTCTGTGGTTTCCCTGGAAATTTTCACGACCTGTTTCCCAAGTGTAAAGGATGTTAATTTAACCCGATCACACTCATTTTTCGGCTATGAAGTCAGCTGTTATTATTGATCCCGTTAATTTTTTAAGTGACATTCTTACCATGAGTGGACCAAGGGCAAAGGTCAATTATGAGTATCTTACAGTTCAAATTCAAGAGTTGGCTAAACAGAAATTTAAAGATTGAGGTGCCATAGAAGAAGTACAGGCTGGAAATGGAAGAACAGAATTTTTTTCATAGACAAAAAGCGACTTGGTGACGGGATAATGTGATAAACCAGCAGGTTATCACGTGCCATAAAAAAGATTAAACACAGAATTTGTCAGAAAACATCAAGTTCGCTACGTATTTGTGCAAGGGAACCGAATGAATCAAAACGCTTCAAAAACGAAGTCAAAGCAAATTGACTTCACTACAGTGCACAAGTTTGTAAGATCTACAAATTGGGGTCACACAACTTATAAACTAACCAAGGAACCACTAATATCCCAAAAAACAATGACGGTCGTTAGAAATTTGGAGGAATACTTCAAAAAAGTGGTCATTTTGATGAAAAACACAGTGTAAAAAACTGTGGCGTCATATCTTCTGGACTGGTGAATTCCAAATTCAGCTATATCCAGAATTGAACCGATAAAATTGTAGGCATAAAACCGAAAAAAATCGAATGTACCACAGAAGCGTGTCACAAAATTTGCATTGCAAGATATGGTAGCCACTGGTTTGTGCGTGGCGTGACAACCATTTATAGTATACCAGAAGCACAGGATGTCAATCCGAAAAATTTTATGTAGGAAATACCACCCATATACTTCGATGGCATAAACGACAAGGAATTATTTCCAAATAAGAGAAAATTAACTTTCATGCTGGGTGGTGCTTCAGCTTGCACCGAAAACTTACTGTGAGGCAAATCGAAGGCCAAGTTTCAACAGTGTCGACTAAGGAGGTGTGGCGCGACAGATTTCCGGACGTTTTGGAGAACCCATGGTCCATGCTTAAGGAAAACGTGTGCAAAGATCCAAAACCTCGGATAAGGGAGGGGCTAATTACAAAAGTTCAAGAGAAGTGGAATTTCATACCAAAATCAACTTTGGAAAAATTAGCTCTGGGTCTCAAACAAAGAGTTGAGGGCATGATTAAAGTGCAGGGGGGAAAGACCACATACGTTTATTCAAGGTATTTCTATAAAAAAATTGACTTTGGTTATACTTATATTTTTTTTAAACAATAATTTTCTTCTTGCAGTGAAAAATGTGATCGAATTAAAGGAACACCCCGTATGTATTGATATGTTACACTTAAATTGACCATTTTCATTTGTGTGTGCACACGCTTAGGAAGCTACACTCCGACCAGTAAAACAAGGACACCTAACAATTTTTCAAATTTGTCAAAGGCCGTTCGAATTATTTAGCTGTTTCTTTCGCCATTACGTACTACAGTACCTAGTATTCCTGTAGCAAGTTTTCTTTAAAATTGGTGTAAGGGTTGAGAAATTATTTGATAATATGTCAAAATCAGGTGGCCAGTAAAACAAGGACACCCAATAGTAAATTAAGTGTTTTCGGTGGACTAAATCATAATCTGATTCATTTCGGTAAGAAATTTGAATTTCATAATATTTGTGATATTTTGGTCAATTTATGACATAAATTATCCCTTTTCTTCGGTAGATTTCCCATAGTGAGGGGTAAATTCCCGACATTGTTGTAGAGGGGCAGGATAGAAGCTCAACTTGCGTTACAATGGAGAATTTCGAAAATGTACAGCAACCTATGTGTCAGCCGATACTCTTTAACAGCGTTAAAGGTCTAGGGGAGCAATTCCGGTGGAACACAGAAGCCAGGACCCGAGCCGCAAACGGCACAAATGCCCAAATTCATCATTCGCCCTCGCTCTAGCAACTCCTGTGTAACTTTAACCTAGACCTAAGGGGACTCCAAGGTCCATTTTGCAACGTTTGAAATTAATAAAGTCATTTCTGCTTGATGCGCCCTCGGCAAGAGGAAAATAAAGATGAAACCTGTGCCACCCCATAAGCACCAAGATGCTCGATTCCAATGGGAGGAAGATCGAATGACGTAGGCTTCTAAGACGGAGAACGCCGTATTTGACGACGAAAAACAATTTATCTATGATGGTCTTGCTAGTTTTAACTATTATTGGCATGACCACAGAAGGAAAAACCTTAGTTTTGTAATACACAGAACGGCGGGGGTGAAGTCATGATTTGGATGTTCATCGGTTGGGGAATGAGGTCTGCAATCGTGTTTATTCCGACTAATTTAGCTAACACGGTAATCAAAACATCTCAGGAGAACATTTACTTCCACTGAAACAAAAACTCGGAAGAAAAAATGTCTGTTTCAACAAGACAACACCCGATGTTATGTAACTCGGCAATCAAAAAAATGGTTTTAAGAAAACGATATCTACATTCTGGCTTAGCCACTGAGGGGTTTGGATCCGAATCCGATTAGAACTATTCAGGCATTCATATCGTGTTAAGTTTATGCAAATTGACATCTGTGTTTAACCGTTTTCGAACTAATACAAAGAGTCATTGATGCATGTGATTCAATGGCAGTCAGTGTCATTAATCAGCAGGTTGGGTAGATGAAAAAATAAATTTTGTCTGCCATGACTACAAGGGATAGCTATTCCTAGTATTCATGTGAAGGATTATTAAGAAAGTTCAATATAGATGGCCCCAAAGGCAATAATTCCAAAAGTGTCCTTGTTTTACTGGCCACCTGATTTTAACATAATAGCAGATAATTTCTCCGTCCCTGCATCAATTTCAAAGAAAATTTGCGACAAGACTTCTAGGCACAGTAGTACTTAACGACGAAAGAAACAGCTATATTTTATGAACGGCCTTTGAGAAATTGGTAAAAATGGTGGGTGTCCTTGTTTTACTGGTCGGAGTGTAGTGTTAAATCATTGCTGGCCAAAGTACTTATATTTGCATACACGAGCATTACAAATGGATATTTTACAACCCTGAAACAAAATACTACAAGTCCGGTAGGAAATTACTACAAAATCAGTGCTAGCAGTATTTATAAATTATGTATTTGCAAATATGATTTGACTATCTGCAAATCCAGGAGGACAGGTCGGCCAACTGATGTTTTGAAATCCGCATTTCCGCGTTCGGCGGATGATAAAATATTTCATTTTGGAATGACTTGCATAAATTCGCATAATCTTTTTGAGCCTTACCTATGACGTGAGGCGGCTTTGTTAATCAGGTTCTGTTGTTGTTCGTTATACTTGTAAGATTCATCTCCTCGACGGGTAGAGTGCCCGTCCTATTACGTTCGTTTTCGACCTCGCGAATGACTCATTTTCTCGACGGGTAGAGTGCTCGATCTTATTGAGTTGGCGGCTTAATTGAGGTCAACTCGACTCGGGTTGACTCAACTCAACTCAATAAGTCGAGTCGAGCTGAGTTGAAGTGGCAACTCTACTTCATGTCGCATGTTCGCATCCATCCTTCGTAATTTCTTCGCGACAGCGTCTTTTTCCGCTTCTGCTCGACGGAACTCTTTTTGTTTCATTTTCTCCACATTTGTTCTTTCATACTTTGTTTTTTGAGAGCCATGATTTATTGGCTAACTAAGGCTAACACCAAGTCAATAAATTACGTACCTCTATATAAGCGATTTGCTCTGCTTGACTTAATATGTTCCGCTCCGAGTCGAAAATTCCGTAATTTTCCAAAAACCCACCTCAATTTCCTGGATGGGCTTCTGTGCCGCTAAGAAACAATACAGCGTAGTGGGTATGGAACGATGCGCACTGAACGCGGTGCCCAAAACCTCGATCTCTTCCCTATGCGTCGGTTCACCCAAGGCCAGGGAGGATTTCACAATCTCCAATTTGCTGACGTAACTTGTTTCCGGATCCTTATCCAGTTTCGAATTAGTCATGTGCGCCTTGCCTGTGTCCTGCCGAAAAACGAAATTCGTGTTGTTTGGGACATAAATTCATGGGTTCGATTTGTGGTACAAGTGTGGAGACACGATTGCAGAGGGCGAAAACCGGGAAAATAACTAATCAATTGCATAACACTCGCTCCTCGTCTTGATAAGTCACTCAATGAAACAATAGCTACTCTTCCTCTATATGAATTCCTCCCAATCTGGATAGCTACTTCTCCGAGTTGAAAATTGCGTAATATTCAAAAATATTGAGCGATAAGTCCTGATAATCCAGAAATAATAAATTCACACTCAGGCGAAATTAAAATCCAAGATTTATTTTTTTCCTGTTTCTGTTTGTTTAGTCCACCGCGTATGTAAGCATAGTTACAAAACTAAAATTGACGCAATTTATATTCACGTTACCGTAACCTTATATAAATTAGGTAACCTTTGACTGAACATGTTAAAATCATGTACCAATGTGTAGTACATAGCGAGCTATGTCTAACGTTACAACGGTTTATTTATTTATTTTTTATTAGCTCACCCTGCGAAGCACGGGAGCTATTGAATTCCTTTTATCCGTCCGTCCGTCTGTCCGTCCGTCCGTCTGTCCGTCCGTCCGTCTGTCTGTTTACGACTGTTTGAATCAATTGATGCTAATTTACACAGATCAATGTCATTCTTGGCCGACTTATTAGCACCACTGGTATCCAACAGACGGTGACGGAATATGATGCGAAAGAAATCGGGGAATCGAGGCAAAGCGCACTAAAAGTGCAGAAGAACCGAAAGAAATAACTAAAAAATTTACCTTCAATTTTCCAAAATTTCATGCCAAAATTATGTATTTCTTTTGTCTGACTTCTGCACCATTAATGCAAAATTAGGATTACAGTGTGAGCTACTTCTAACGTTACAACGGTTTATTTATTACTTCTTTAATTTGCTAGCTTTATTTACATGACAAGTTAAAATTTATATCTAAATGAAAATTACTAAATACCAGAAAATTCGAAGGAATAGAGGAAATTGTAAAATTTTGAAGGATTCGCTTATCGGAAAATCACCTTATATATGTATATCTTCCCCCTGTCTATTTTGGACGGATTGTCTCTTTACAAATAATTATTGTCAATAATGCCCCGTATTTACATTGCTTAATTATAAATGTTGACTTGCAGTTTGTAAAATTGCACTACACATCACCCCATTTTCTGCTTTTTCGCTGGGCTGCCCTCAACCTTAAGATCATTCATGATAATTATTAATATATTAATGATTTACTTACAAAAATATTCAAAAAAAACATACCGGAGTTTCGTCATCATGATGGCCAACTTTCCACTCTGTCACTTCATAATCGCTGCATACTTCATCCCAGATCTTTACGATTTCTTCGAACTGCGACGGCATGAACATCTGGCGTCTGGGCTTTACACAGTGTGATTTTTGGGAAAAAAGCGAATAAATTATTTTAAGGTCTATAATGGACCCATGTGGGTGGGGGAGCATAATAAGTATAGGTTATTGTGGTTTTTGAAAAGGGGTGTTGTGTGTGGGGGGGTTTTTATGAAATTTCAAAAAAATCTCAAATTGCCCCCAAAACCACACCCACTTTGAAGAGAATTTAATGCTGATTAAAAAAAGCTATTATACATGCCCCCTAACTCCTATCGTTCTCGCGGGAAAAAATAAAACGTGGCAAAGAAACAGAATTTTTGCCAAAAACGGATGATTTGACAATTTAAAATGGCTGGCAAATTGTTAAATCGAAAAGGGCGCAGGCAACGACCTATAGGTCATAAACTACCCTTATAGGTGTGTCTAATGACGCAACATTCGGCCAATTCCCAGGCAACGACCTATGCGCCATAAACTAGGGTCATGGGTGTATGTAATGACCCAACATTTGGCCAAATCCCAGACACACTTTTTGGGAAAACATAACACGAAGTTGGGCAAAATCCAGGTGACGAAAATCAAAAAATTTCAAGTGTCAACATGAAATGACGGGAAAATTTTTTATTGCATTTTTACACGTTTCAGACAATTCTAAGACATTTTCTCACTTTACGCCAAATTTGGGGTAATGTGAGATTTTTCGCATGCACGAATTTTGACATATTTGAATCGTTTGATTGTCTGTGTACTTCCAATTCAATTATTTTTTTGATGTAGCTTTCAAAGTATTTAATTCCGTCCATCGTTTCCTTATAACTACGTCCAATTTTATCAAGCGATTCTTTAATTGGTATACAAATATCGGCACAACTTGCAAGGGTGCACTCAGTTATCCGTGAGACATCCATGATTGTAAATGGGCTGGTAAAATGAAGATAAAATTATAATAAATCTTTTCAGAAATTTGCAGAAATTTATTGGAGAAGGCTTACTATTTGTGACGGATGGGTTTACAAATTCCGAATCTTACGTATGTACTGGACGGCTGCATGGGACGCGTTTAGTTGCTAAATATATACATATGTATGAATCGTATTTGTTCGATTCTCTTATAAAGCAGCGTCAGAGTCAGATAGATAATTATGCATCCTTTATTTGCATATGATACATATGTAGGTACTAAACTATTTAATATTGCAATATTTATCTTTGTGGAGCACGGACGAAAGATAAATATTCCCACGGACCGTGCGAATCGATGGAAAACATTCGATTGATTTAACCATTGTTAAAAAGTTATCAACTTTAATATTTGCATATTTACATTGTCAGACAATTTAATCAATTTGGGTCGGACTGGAAGTTGCTGTGCATTTTATTTTTCCACCGCAAACCCGGCGTCGATAACCACACCCATGTAAGGTGTGGTTTTTATATATTCCGTCAGGATGATCTTATCGAGCTAAGAAAAATTACATCTCACATGTCATGGCACACCTCTCTAAGACGTGAATGAAGAGGTAATATTAAGTAAATTATTCAATTCAAGGTTTACACTACACACTTAGAAACCGGGTAGTAAAATAAATGAGGGGTATTGATATGAGACTCTACCGCGTTGGTGTTAAACGATTGTACTACCCTGGTATTATAGATTCGGTTTTAAAATAATACATTGTAGTAATAATGTTATTATTTATGGGTCAAATTTATGATGGTGGGCGCCATAACAGGTCGTGGGGTCCTCGACTTAATCAAAGTCCCCCCAAACACAAAGATAAATTCTGCCAGATATATAAGCGATGAAGACCTTCAGTGCTACACAATTAAGTCGGTCCGACGGAAAAACTAGATGCCGTTTTGTGGACATTAAATCCTAAAAATCAGTATTTTGTGATATATGCATGAACTTTTGCTGTATTTCGCCTTTATTTAGTCGGTGCATGACAATTAGCATAATGGTTGCCAGTATTTTGTACAACAGTGTCCTAGCTAATTAGTGAAGTTGGTCCGAAGTCTCACAAATGAATAATAATAAGTAACAAATCGCGTAACTTGAGCAAAATCTACTAATCTGACTCCACACAATTATTGTTGCATTTTAAAAGAAGAAACTATAATTTTTGAAAACTTGTCAACCATCATTCCTCCTCACTGACCTCGTTCGGGTTCAGGTGACCATAAAATTGCGATCAAATTCTAACCTTGCAGGTAAGGCTCCATTAATCGTGAATTTTAGGTCACATCATCCCCTATCGAGGTCACTGATGTTTGACAAGTTTTCAAAAATTAGTTTCTTCTTTTAGAAATTCAGCCATAAGTAACACATTTTAAATTATTTTTCCATAGTGTGTACTCTTCTACAATGCAGGGCCAGGTCACAAAAAGCGAAGAACTTTTTTCCATAGAAATAGCATTCTTTTTTCCTTACTCCTTCCTTACTCCGCCGTGCACCCGGTTGAAGTGCTTCGTCAAGTCGGCCTTGTTTTTACTTTTATACGCGCATCGGTTGGATAAATGACGGAGCTCCTTACTAACCATTTTGGCGGGGTTGGTAGGTTTAATCCCATGATCACGTTCCAAGTGCAACCTTCTCCCACGCTTGCTTAGAAATTCGCGTGGGCAGGATTCACAGAGGAAGAATTTTCTAGACGATATCTCTCGATGGGTTTCCTAGGAGATTTAAAATGAGCGACAAATTAGAATTCCACATTTTTTGATAATATGTACAAACCAGTGTTTCTTCTTGTGCGCAGGAAATTATTTTTCGCATACAAATGCATAAAAATGCATAAAAATGAACGAAAATGCATAAAAATGCATGAAATTCACTTTTTTAGCGAATTTCAGATTTTCAATAAATCTTATATTTTCCTGCCATGTCAATTGGGGGTGAGATTGGGAAAATACAAAGCTGATACTGTAAATACGCCATAAAATAGCAGAACGACTTGTTAACTAGCGAATTATTTAGAAAAATTGCAATATCTGCAATATATTTGCCCTTAAAGATTTTTGTGCATTTTCGTGCCTGTTCATGCAGTTTTACAGATTTTTAGTGGGTGTTATTAAACGTTTAAAAAGATTTCCTTGCACTAATTTCGTCCAGGTGTTATTTAACAGCAGAAATACTGATACAAACTAACCTGATGCCTATGCAACTTTGTCTTCTGGGCGAAACTCTTCTCACACGTGGCACACTTGTGGGGCTTCTCTTTAGTGTGGGTAAGAATATGGACGTCCAATTCTGGCCATGATTTAAATTCTTTTTCGCAAAAGGTGCACGGAAACCGGACCGGATTCTCGGAATGATCCACTTTAAAGTGCTTCACAAGACTACCCTTGGTCAAAAATATTCTGCCGCAGTGGTCTGAAGTGCATGGAAATCGGGGTCGTTCCATCGTGTTGTGAATATTTTTCGTATGGGCTCGTAAATTTTCTACCAAGGAAAATTCTTTCTGGCACAGCTGACATTTGTACAGTTTTCTAGACGATAGTTCCAAGTGGGTTCCCTATCACAAAATTTTAAACGATGGGGTAAATTCCAGGGTTTCCCCGGGTCTCTGGACATCCTATGCCTCGCAATACATACTAGATCCACTTTTGAAATTAGCCTGGGGGTGATTTTTTCTTATGGAAAATCGAAAAATAAGACATTTTTGTTATTTCATAATTTTCGAAAAAATGACCGTGTGACCTGTTAAAAAACAGTGAAATTTGCCATTTAACATGCAGGTATACGTAAAATAGCAAAATTTCAATGTGTTTTAACAGGTCACACGGTCACTTTTTGAAAAAATATGAAAGAACAAACATGTCTTATTTTTCGATTTTCTATAAGAAAAAAATCACAACGGGGCTAATTTCAAAAGTGGCTTTAGCACGTATGTACATATTGCGAAGCATAGGCGGTCCAGAGACACGGGGAAACCCTGTAAATTATTTACAATAGGAAAGAGAGAGAGAGAGCAATCAATTTATCTCAAAATATCCCAAACTTACCTGATGCCTAATTAACTTACTCTTCTTCACAAAACTCTTCCCACAGGGGGCGCACTTGTAAGGCCTCTCTGTCGTGTGGCATTTAAGATGATGATTTAAATCACCTCGATATTTAAAGTTTTTGTCACAAAGGGCACACGGAAATCGGCGAGGATTCTCGGTATACTCCATCTCAAAGTGCTGCGTGACGGCAGTCTTGTACAGAAATGATTTCTCACAGCCAGGAAATGCTCATGACAGGCGTGGTCGAGGCTTCGTGTTGTGAATGGCCTCCATATGTCTTTTGATACTTGTGGAACTGGAGAATTCTTTATGACAAATAGTGCAGCGATATATTTTTTTACGATTTCCGTGCTCCATCCTTAAATGGGTCTTTAGTACGATACGATTTTTATAAGTTTTTCGACAAACCTGTAAAAAGTTATTCAATTTTTAGCATATAGTCTATTTAATTAGTACATTATTCTTTAATTAGAATTCGTTAATTGGAGACTTTTTCTTAAGTGAAGGAAATTAATGTCTAGGCGAAAGCATAAAAAATAAAAAAAAAACATAAATTCGCCTAAGTATGCATTTACCCTTCCCTTAAACAAGCACAACATTTTATTTTTTCAGGGAAGAATTAAAAAACTTTTTTCAATTATTTATAAATTTGGCACACTATTGGGGACACGCAATTCGGGGCCTTCAACCAATTATCCTAGGTTTAAGACACTTTGTTTCCGATTTAAGGGTCAAAAATATGTTCGAAAAACATTTTTTTTTTGGGAAATTCTGTGAAATATAATCCTGACCAGGCTGGGATCTTGAAAATGTTGTTTCTTGAATTTTTTGCTATTCTTTTGCTTTTTGGATAAAACAAAATGGCTGAGAAAAGTCCATCTTAAGGTGCCCACATACATAGTAGGAATGTGCAACAATGCAATGCAGGTGCACAATTTCTTCATTAAAAGCAAGAAAGTAAATATTTTTTTAATTAAAGAAAATTAAATTTTCAGTATAGATCTGAGAAAAGCGAAAAACCGAAAAACTAAATGCCTATCGCGGTGAAGTGGTGGAATACAAAGAAAAGTACAAATTATTTACGGTAAAATTATTTGCATCGTTGTACAGTCTAAATTTCTGACACAATAATCAACCAATTATAAAGTAGCTCATTAGAAGCTTAATTATATACAGAAAATTATCTGAAAATACTGAAAATCAACTAAAAATTTAATTTGTTTGTAAACTACGCCGGTGGTGACGCAAATAATTTTATGGTAATTTTACTTATTTTATTTTATACCTTTCTTTGCACTCCTAAGCATTTCGTTTTTCGGATTTATTTTGGACGCGAAGCTTATGGCGGACAGTCTTCAATTTTCAAAATTCAAAAATAAATATTTTAATAACAACATACTTCACACTTAACTGCGGCGCCTGAATCATGAGTGATTAGATGACGGCTCAAGTCAGATTTCACTTTGAAAGTTTTCGAACAGTGTGGACATTCTTGAATTGGAGTAAGAATTATGGGACTCGACACGGACATCCGCCGACTATTCCAAAAGTGGAAAAAATCGTTTCCATTGTACACTCCACATGAAAAGAAAAAGATTTTGAGTAAAATTTTGGCGGTCAAAATTTTCCCTGGGGGGATATGAGAATTATAAGGTTTGACACGAGGGGCATAGGGCACAGGTTATCTCAGGAACGCGTTGATGAAATTACAAATGTTTTATTTTGTTGCACTCTTTAGTTCAATACCCCGAGGAGATTAACGAATTGACCCGAAATTCCAACTTTCAGGGGGTTTTTTCTATGGCGCAAAAATGATCCAAAAATTGGTTTTTCGAAATGATGCTAAATATATGGCCAAATGAACTTCGGTTCGATTTGGCTGATTTTTTGATATGTTGTAGCCCTGATGGTACTAAACAATGTTTAAGTTACACTCAAACAGATATTCCGAAAGTGCAGAGACAGAAGAATGAGAATCTTAAATTTTCTAGAATTTAACACTGCAATAGATTGGGAGCTCATATGGCAATAAATGCACATCAACTCAAAAAGATTCTTCTGTCTCTGCACTTTCAGGGGGTGGTCCCAGACCCCATAAGGTATACATATTCTGAATCCTCTCGTAAAGACCTTTCCAACGATACCCTATTTATGGGGCTACGTGAGACTTGATCTGTTGACCTTTGACATGTTAAAACAAGGTCATGTAGTTGGAATATCTGTTTGAGTGTAACTTAAACATTGTTTAGTACCATCAGGGCTACAACATATCAAAAAATCAGCCAAATCGAACCGAAGTTCATTTGGCCATATATTTAGCATCATTTCGAAAAACCAATTTTTGGATCATTTTTGCGCCATAGCAAAAACCCCCTGAAAGTTGGAATTTCGGGTCAATTCGTTAATCCCCTCGGGGTATTGATCTAAAGAGTGCAACAAAACAAAACATTTGTAATTTCATCAACGCGTTCCTGAGATAACCTGTGCCCTATGCCCCTCGTGTCAAACCTTATAATTCTCATATCCCCCCAGGGAAAATTTTGACCGCCAAAATTTTACTCAAAATCTTTTTCTTTTCATGTGGAGTGTACAATGGAAACGATTTTTTCCACTTTTGAAATAGTCGGCGGATGTCCGTGTCGAGTCCCATAATTCTTACTCATTGATCCCATTATAACTTTCAAGTCTAGGTTTCCACTAGCAAAATAAACGTTCAAAATCAGACATTTTTAGGTTTAAAATATTTCAGAATATTGGAAATGAATGGAGAGAAGAGAGGAGTACGAAAAGATAATGAACTTTGGTTTACCTTGATATTGAACCTGTAATGCAAACCTAAGATAAGCCAAACAGGTTAAACCTACATATTGCTTTGTACCTTCTATTAGGTTTAAGTGTAATGTAAACAGTCTGGATTTTTTGATGTCAATTCATGCTAATCTGCGAGTTGGATGTTTTATTTTCTGGATGTATTATTTTGCATTTTGGCTGGATAAAAAAAATTGTTTGGTCGCGAATTGTAAGGTTGCGAAATTTATCGTTTTTGGTTGGAAGAAAACAAAATTTCGTAGGGCACTATAAATCTGACCCAGCAAAATATCAGTACACTCTTTAGAAAATTAGTAACCGCGGTATTGGTATGTGACTTTACCGCCGTGGTAGTGATTTGGTAATAAATTAAAAAAATTAATACCATATCATACAAACACTAATACTAACTAGTAATAAAATTTATTACTAATAAATTTAAAAAAAATTAATACCATATGGTACAAAATTTAATACGAACTGGTAATAAAATGATTACCGCATAGTATTATTTCATTACCGAATCTATACCAGGGTAGTACAACCGTTTAATACCCAAGTGGTAGAGTCGCATATCAATACCGCTAATTTTTTAATACCCAGTTTCTAAGAGTGTAATCGATTAGGATTTTTTATCAAAATATCTTTCCAGAGTTATGTTTTGCAGTCTAAATTGCTTACCCGATCAAAGTGGGAGTCTTTGTAACGATTGTTCTTGAAAGGTCGAAAATTTTAAGCATAGCGCTATTTTCCAAATAATTTTTTTATAAATAAGTTACTAACGGAACAAGTACATCAAAGTGTGAATATTGTATAAAGATTTATTTTCAAACCGGCCAACTGGTTTAGGTTTGGTTTGATTTTTTCAGTTGCAGCTGAGAAAATTGTGTGGCAACCTTGTTGGCAATACGTATACATAATCCGAGTGTGTAGTTTAGATAAAAATCTATGTATATTGGGATACAGAATGAGATGCCCTGTAAAACTTCTGGATTCCAGTGCTATCCAACGAATATGCCAAAGACTCGTGGTGGTGGCTGCGTTGCTGGAACCGTTCACACAGTATGTCACGTAAATTAATAAAACTACGTAATAAATGTCAAATTAATTAAACTAATTAATGGTAAACATGGTATAAAAATTTCCGAAAATTTTGAAAAAACTACAGATGCGGGTTGAATTCCTGGCGAAATTTCTTTTACAATGACTCCCCATATGAAAATTTAGTGTTTTTTAAATCCCATGACCATGCTTACCATGCCATTCAAGTCAAATAGTATTAATTATCAACCAATTTGACATTTATTAAGTAGCTTTATTAATTTACGTGACATACTGTGTGAACGGTACCAGAAACGCAGCCACCACGGCGAGTCTCTAGCGTTCATTGGATAGCATTGAGTCTAGACCCACAGGGTTTAACCCTTTAAGCCAAATTTATATAGATACATATAGAGAAATCCCTCAAAGTTTAAGGGTTTGGCCTTTTTCTGTCCCTTAAATATGGGGGATGGAATGGAATATATACGAGGGGAGGCCAATAAGTAATGCGAATCTACCCTTCAAAGATAAGATACAAAGCTCAGATTTCGTCCATTCAATCTACATATATCCTGTACATTGTGTTCCAAAAATCATAAGATTCCGATATCTCATTCTTTCACAATCTCTGAGCAAAGTCAGACATCACAAGCAAAAATGGATTTTCAGAAAACTGAGGTTCGTTCCACCATACGGTTTTTTGCATTACAAGGTGAATCGCAACCGAAATTTTTGAAAAATTACACAAAGTTTACGGTGATAGTACTCCGTCGTATAGTACTGTTTCTCGTTGGGTGACTGAGTTTAAGTGTGGAAGAAAAAATGTTGAAGATGAACCCCGACCTGGCCGACCAATTTCAGCCACTGATGAGTTCACGTGTTCAAAAGTCCAAGAGTTTGTGATGCAGGATAGGCGTGTTACTATCAACCAAATAGCTGAGGAAATGGGGATTTCACGTGGTAGCGTAGGTTTCATTCTACATGAAAAACTTCGGCTTTCTAAGCTATCCTCTCGTTGGGTTCCACGCCTGCTTACACTAGCACAAAAAGAGGAAAGAGTGCGATGCTGTCGGAACCTGTTAAATTTATGCCAATTGGATCCGGTCAACTTTCACACCAAAATCGTTACTGCGGATGAGACATGGATCCACCACTATGATCCCGAAACAAAACAACAATCAATGCAGTGGCTGACTACTGGTCAAAGTGGCCCAATCAAGGCAAAAGCAACGAAATCTGCAGGGAAGGTTATGGCGACTATTTTTTGGGATGCCAATGGAGTTCTGCATACGGATTACATATCGAAAGGAAGTACAATGAATGCCAATCATTATGTGAAAGTCTTGGAGGAATTACGCTACAACATCAGAAATAAGAGGAGGGGATCCCTGCAAGGTGGACTTTTCCTGCTTCACGACAACGCATCGTCTCATACTGCTAAGATTGTCAAAGCTGCGCTGGATCGATCTGCGTTCTGGAAAATTGATCACCCCCCATATTCTCCCGACCTGGCACCCTGTGACTACTACCTTTTCCCACATATGAAAAAAATTATCAGGGGAAGGAGATTCGAGAGTGATAACGAGCTTATCTCGTGTGTGCATTCTATGCTAAACAGCTTCACTAAAGAATTTTTTTCTGAAGGCATGAAGAAACTGATACAAAGAGCTAAGCGTTGTATTGAATTGGGAGGAGATTATGTTGAAAAGCCGCAAAATGAATTGGAATAAATACCTTTCTTTGACGAGATAAATCATTATTCGCATTATTTAATGGCCTCCCCTCGTACTAACAATGAGGATGGGTGAAGGAGTTGTCGCCGATATCGACCGAGCTAATTTTAAATTGTTCACACTCAGAAATAAGTGGACCCGTATTTCTGAATGTTTACGCCCGTGGTGGAATTTTCAAATCAAATTAAGCGAAAAACCGGATTTTTTAAAACGCTGAAACTTTTCGAATTTTAACCCAATTTCAAAAGTTAAACCCACTTTTTGCTCAGAATTGCATACGTCCCTGAAATTATAAAAATTAATTTTAATTAATTTTTAAATTTGATGTATTAATGCCATGTCTTAATTTTTAAGAAATGCTAAAAATGATACTTTGTTTAATTAAAAGTTTTTGAAAGATGAATTTCTATAATTTCAGGGAAAGTAATTCTGAGCAAAAATTGGGTTTGATTTTACAAATCGGTTAAAAGTTACAACATTTTTAAACTCTGGTTTTTATCTGATTTTTTTAAACTCCACCGTAAACATGTTCATTTAAAATTAGTCCGGTAGAATTATTTCGGTATCAGTTTTGTCAAAAATCAGTTTTGGTCAAGTTATCACGATATTTGTGTCGAGCGGAGCTCAGGACAAGGAATGTGGGAATGAGTTCATGTGAAGCGACGAAAAAAAATTAAGTTCGATGACCTGCACACAGAAAATAATGGATATTTTATTTTTTATGCTCAATTATTAGAGGCCAAAATTATTTGTATCAAAGAACCTTTTAATCCAAGTAAAATGTAAGGGAAGGAGACAGGGAGCCCTTAATTTTTGTAGGAATTCGTCACCTCTAAATATAGCCTTCACTGTTCTGCGCAGTTAGCGGTCTTGTAATAAATGCCTCAAAGTTTGACCCAACGTATTTTTATCCACATTTAACATAATCCACCTTGCACAAGGTTGTCTCGGTTATTTGGCAGCAATTTTGAAATTTCATTGACGTTTTTTTACGTATGTAAATTTGATTCAAAGACGTATCCTGTTAATAAAAGCGCCGAGTGTAAAACTATTGTAAAAATTTTAAACGTAAACCAGCTATAGGTAAGAAATTGGAAATATATTAGTTTGGATACTGTGAAAAAAATCCTTACTGATATTTCTTAACAGTTCGAACTACTTGTGAAGGTTGAAATTTTGATAATTTAAAACATAAATAGGAACTTTTAAAATTATTAAAGGAATAAATACATAGTATCTAACAAAATCTTATTTCTTTACTTTGTTTCAGTGAATTCTACCAGTCCGCATATTCCAAGAAAATCTACAAGTCTAGAAACCATGGCACCAAGACGACTTCTACCGCGAGAGTGTCCTCACTGCTGCAAAATTTTCAAAACGGGATGGCGCTTAAAGCTTCATCTCGTATGTCACGAGACAGATGCGCAGGTTAAGTGTGACGTATGTTGTCCTGTCAAATTACGTATAAAGGTGCTCTGGTGTGAACATTAAAAGAAGAGTACAATTTTTGAGTGATTGTCCACCATCATCCTTCATCAGTGACCTTGGTTTGACCCACGTTTCGCGATTAATTGAGCCTTACCTGTCAGGTGAGAAATGGATCGTAATTTTCTGATCCCCAGAACCAGTCCAAGGTCACTGAGAAGCGGTGAAGATTGAAAAAAACTGACAAATTGCACTCTTCTTTTAATGTTCGCACCATACATAATTCTGAAATATTAACAAAGTAATAACTCCCCCTGTACGTGTTGTTTACAGATTTGTAAGAAAGTCTTAAAAAATCCGGTAGTACTGAAGACCCACGTTCGGGTGAGCCACATCAATCAGGAAAAATATGGGTGTCCAATTTGTCCTCGTGAATTTATGATCGCGGCAAATTTGAAAAGACATGTAGACGCTCTCCACAGCAAGATACCGGAACCACGCTTCCCATGCAAATTTACAGGCTGTCAGAAAACATTTAAGAACAAAGCTTCGGCCTGGTCGCATTTCAACGTGGACCATGCCGTGAATCCTGTCCGATTTCGGTGTAGTCTTTGTAGCAGAGAATTTAAGGCGAAAGGAAACTTAAATCGACACATTGTTTCTCACACGACGGAGAAGGCCTTCAAGTGCGCCACGTGTGAGAAGGGTTATCAGCAAAAGTGCGAGTTAGTGAAACATCAGGTGAGTTGCTACATACATACATACTTTGTAGGTAAATTTATCTATGGTGTGAACATTAAAAGGAAAGGGTACAATTTTTGAGAGCTTTTCAACCATCATCTCTCATCAGTGACCTCGGGGGCGATGGGTTCACTCTTAGAAATTGGGTATTAAAAACATTAGTGCTATTGATATGTGACGCGTTGGTATTAAACGTTTCTACTACCCTAGTATAGATTCGGAAATGAAATAATACTGTGTGGTAATCATTTTATTACTAGTTAGTATTAAATTTTGTACCGGGATTAATTTTTTGAATTTATTACCAAATCATTACCAAGGCGGTAGAGTCACATATCAATACCACGTTTACTCATTTTCTTAAGAGTGTTGTCATAATGTTCGCCGTTAATTGAGCCTGTTAGGTGAGAAATTGATCGTAATTTTCCGATCACCTGAACTCGAACCAGGTCACCGAGGAGGAATAAGGGTTGAAAAGTATGTACTCAAAAATTGTACTCTTCTTTTAATGTTCGCACCATAATGTTGATTTCCTACTAATTTCCAACATCATGCCAGGCCACACATCAAGCGAAGTGGGTCAGACTTTTGCTAAATTGCCCGTCGTGTCCACGCACTTTCTTGGACAAATCCGGTTTGCTAAGACATTTTAAGGATCACCACGTCAATGAGAGGAACTACCCGTGCAGAAAGTGCGGCAAGATACTAAAAACTGGGGATGGTTTGAAAATGCACGTAATGGCGGAACACTCAACAACCCCGGGAAAACTGCAGCATTCCTGCAGTCGGTGCGAATATACAAGTTTCCACAAAAGTGTGGTACGGACCCATGTGAAAAGGGTACATTTCGGCGTTGTGGGAAAGAACGAATGTTATTTTTGTGGGAAAAGATTCTTCGCTTTTTCTCAACTTGTCGCGCACTGCAATTGGAGACACACAATGGACACAAATAGAAAATTTGGCATGTATAAATCTTTAAGCAGTAAATAATTTTTTGATCATATTGTTACCGACGGCGGTGCATTGGATTTGGGGACACGATTAAAAGTGAATACACACTTAATTTAAATATTGATACTTATGTATAAACTATCACCTTGGGTATACTTCGTTTTATTCCTCGTATGTAGTAGGTGAACGATTAGAATTAAATTTATGGAATATTTCAGATGTAAATTATTGTAATTAACATTTGATTAAAATATTTACATTGGTTTATGTACATCAAGTTTTCGAAATTCATAGGAACCTTGCCCATGACTCCGATTACGCACTAATATTAGGTAACCAACATACATACAGGGTGTCTCATTTATCTGTGCAAAGGTTTGAGACAGCCCCGCTCAAAGGCGGGTAGATAAAATTCAAATTTGTTTTCAAAATCGGGTAGAGCAACTTAAAAAATAGTTCTGTGAATTTTTTTGTTAACTCGTTTTCAAAAATGACCCCACTGTGCTCAGTTAAAGTAGAGGTACAGGTGAAAGGCTTTTCCAGTTGAGGTTGCCACGAAAGTGCTATCAAATTGAGCTTAAATTATTATGTCGTAAATTAAATTTGTACTTAATTTATTAAGCAGTGTATGGTAGAGCTGCTAAAAGCCAAGTCTAGAGTCTGGAACAATTAGCACCTTGGAAATCCAATCAATTGCTGAACATAGCAAAAATCAGAAAAATCGGTTGAACAGCTTGACCAACCAGGAAAGTCCTAACTCCATACGCTGCATGGGAAAACTGTTAAAATCCAATAAATCAACTTTCCCGGGACTAATTTAAACTGATTTGCGAAAGATTATAACAAAAATGGCCAAGGTCCAAGCCTTGAAAGTCCACCATATCGAGAATCAGGCGACCAACGCTGAAAAGCAGCATGAGAACCAACCAGAGGGTGTCGTGATGAATTTGTCGTGACAATCGATGAAGAACTCTTCAGGGTGGACGGCCATAATAGGACGAGGTCAATATTCTACACGTGTCCAGCAGAAAAATGCTATTGAAGTGGGCATGGGTCAGAAAAGAAAGTTTGGCAGCCAACCCATGGTCACCTGTGTTCTCAACAATCGTGGACGTCTCCACTTTATGCAAGTACCACCAAATGTCAAATTTAATGCAAACCTGGTCGCTGAGAACTTTTTTCGGCCGTTGGTGGATAACAAAGTTCCAAAATTGTAAAATGGGGAGGGGGACAAAATTTACAATCCCGACGGTAAGGAGTGATCGCACCCTACGATGGAAACTCCGCAGTATGCAAAAATCGCACAAGATAATTTTGATCCTGATGCAATTAAAAATCAAGTCAGACCTAGTGTGTCATCCGACATTGGCCGTTTGGAATTTTTCCGATTTTCCTTCCTGGAACAACAACTTTTACCCTGGCGAGTTACGAATCTGGATGGACTCTGGAACGCTTAAAATGATGAGTGAAAGAAATTCACCCCAGAAAAGTTACAAGGAGTTTTTTCAACGGAAAAAAGTGATGCATTCTTGTATTTAAGAACAAGGGCCATCATTTCGAGCAAGTTTCGAATCAAAAATAGATTATGTTGTATGTTAGAAAAATGGTCAAACTTTTGTTCAGATAAATGGGACACCCTCTGTATTTCGATACATACAAGTCAGTTTTTTATAACATTTTCAGATATAGGATTTGGTTTACCTAGAAATTTCATAATAATTAAATTGATAACGGCCTGTTATGCTCTTCGTTGTGGTGACAAATGCATACATATATTTCATCTAAATATGTACATATTATATTTCATATTTCATATATATACATATCAGCTTAACAGTTTTAAATATGCATACAATGATGACCTTAATTTTGACCTGCGAGGTCATACAAGATCTAAAACTATCAAACACCCGTCAAGCGTGTCAATTGAACAGACTTGTAACGCTGAACACGATTTTGATGTTCATTTTGAAGAATGATACACGACTTTCACCCCTTGGTTACCTTCGTTTGTAACGGTTTATTCATAATTTAGTCACTTTTGGAAAAATATGTCAGTTTTCATGTCGAACTCAATTTATTTAAGCCTTCTCAATACACCTGAACATAGTCATCTAGTGGGCAAGTTGAGATTTGCCAACACAAAATCATTGCACCTAAAATGTACATGTGTACATTTTTCACAAAAATTCAAAAATTGAAGCCATTCCTTGGTCGATTGACCTGTTCTTAGTGGCGTTGAATTCCTACATTCGTGTCCCAGGGTTTAAAAGATTTCCACTTTTTGGAAAAGGTGACAACTTTTAATACAATAACGATAATTATATATTTTATTTTATTTCACGTTCATGTGACCTTTTCCAAAAAGTGTAAATCTTTTAAACCCTGGGACACGAATCTAGGAATCCAACGCTACTACGAACAGGTCAATCGAACAAGTAATGGCTTCAATTTTTGAATTTTTGTGAAAATTTCATTCTATTATCGTTGCATAATCTTTTCATCATGCCCCGGAGATGGTAAATTTGGTGGAAACAGGAGAGCAAATGCGACAAAACATATGTTTTTCAACAACAAACGTGTGTTCGCCAGCAGTGGTGGTGGTGGTGAGGTTCACTCGGGGAGAAAAATTGAACTCCTCCGCCACTCCCACCACCACATCTCCCCGAAGATGGGGTCATGAGAGAAAAATGCAGAAAGTACACCAGAATGAGACAAGTTGTCACCTCTCTCGTCTCAAATGGTGTATTTGTGCTGTATTGAGAAGGCTTAATGATATAATAACCAACTTTATATTATTAGATGTGGGCAAAAACCATCATCTCCACAGCTGTAATCCTCTCTGTCGGCGTGTCGCCATCTGATGGGCGACGGTTCTATCACCACGAATCTTTGTCAGTCTGGACGGGAATAGATTCAATTATACGGTTAAGCCATACTTGACCGTGAAACAATGCGGAAAGAACGACCCGTATCAACAATGGAACTGGTTCCCAAACTCTACCGATCAAAGCCAAGCTTCAAAATTGTGCATTTCCGGCGTACAAGGGAAACCGTGAAAACTGAATATGGAGCCGTGCCAAGATGTCCTTCATCAAAAATGGGAAGCCATAAAAATGGATAAATTATAATTTCTCGTTAATTTTATCGTTAATTTAAGACCAAAGGTCCACAACGTTGGTCTGAAAATAGCAAAAAGAGTGATCGAATTTTATAAAAGTAAGGATAGGATCCTGTGCTAACTGTGGCGGGGAAATTCCTATTTATAATATCAATTGGAATAGGTTGATGTATATCTTATATCCACCTGTACCTCCAGTTTGGTAGGGTAAATGTTCCTTATCTTCACAAATCCAGCTTAACCGTCATGTCCAATTAGATTAATTTGCCACCAGCTTTACTATGCATTGTGTCAGGTATGGAACCATTCGCTACTTAATAAATTACAAATCACATACAATGACGTGCCGCATTTGTTGTTTGTCACAGGACCTGAAATTCAGGCTCGGGATTAGTCTGGATACAATTGGAGTGGGCGGCCGTCCTAGGAATTAAATTTTAAAAGCAAAGCCAGGGCGTCGAATTATTTTGATTACATATCATTCCGCAGTGACAATCAAAATTTTATTGCCGCGTTGTAAACGAGTCTGCTTGTAATACTAACGACGGGAATTAAGGTTGACTCGAATTATTCTTAGAAAAATATCGGCGTATCCATAATTAATTGGAACAAATTGTGCCCCATTAAAGTCTCAAATGCTTGTAATTCTACGCATAAATAATAAAAAATAAATTGTAGATAATTTTAAATATATTTCCTCTTATTAACTAGGGGAACTTCGGCGGTGCCTGTCGAATCCTTAGTTCCCATATATTCCAAAATGAGCACAACATAAGAGTTGTAACCCAAACCGAAGGAATTTACTTGCAAAAATCACTACTCGTCCAGTCGTGACGATACTTGTGACTAGCGTAGGACAGTGGGGGGAAGAGAGGAAGTGAGCGAATATGCCCCTATTTGCGATTTGTGACGGTCAACTAACTCTCCATCGCTTCATTGTCACTCGCTCACTCACTTCCTCTCTTCGCCCCCACTATCCTACACTTGTCCCAAGTATCGTCACAACTTGTCGAGTAGTGAGTTAATTCCTTCCGTTTGGGTCACAACTCTTATGTTGTGCTCATTTTGGAATATGTGGGAACCCTGGATTCGACGGGCACCGCCAAGGTTTCCCTAGTTAATAAGAAGATATATATTTAAAATTATCTACAATTTATTTTTTATTATTTATACATAGAATTACAAGTACTTGAGACTTTAATGGGGCACAATTTGCTCCAATTAGTAATGGGTACGCCGATATTTTTCTAAGAATAATTCGAGTCAACCTTAATTCCCGTCGTTAGTATTACAAGCAGACTCGTTTACAACGCGGCAATAAAATTTTGATTGTCACTGCGGAATGATATGTAATCAAAATAATTCGACGCCCTGGCTTTGCTTTTAAAATTTAATTCCTAGGACGGCCGCCCACTCCAATTGTATCCAGACTAATCCCGAGCCTGAATTTCAGGTCCTGTGACAAACAACAAATGCGGCACGTCATTGTATGTGATTTGTAATTTATTAAGTAGCGAATGGTTCCATGCCTGACACAATGCATAGTAAAGCTGGTGGCAAATTAATCTAATTGGACATGACGGTTAGGCTGGATTTGCTAAGATAAGGAACATTTACCCAACCAAACTGGAGGTACAGGTGGATATAAATAGGAATTTCCCCGCTACAGTTAGTACAGAACGAGTTCTACAGAGCAGTCAACATAAACATAATTCGTACAGTATAAAGAATTGGAAAATCAAAGTCAGCGCATTGGTGGGGGTATTTTGTCTGGCATTCATACCCGGGTGTGTGTTAGGCTATGAGGGTTCCATTTGTAAGTTAAACTTTTAAGGTCATAGTGTCCTTAAACAACAAGTATAACAAAACGTATCCATGTTTTGCCAACAGACAGCTATGGGGATCCCAGGGATGATATCCATGATATCCACAAAATTGGAGGAAAGGTATGGAAACCGTTATTCACCCGCTATTTAAATATCGTATTCTTAAAAAGTGCGACCAAGTAAATCTTCTCAGAAACACGTTTTTCATACGTACAAATATTGTTAGTTTACTTACTACCAAGGTGTTAATCTATGCCATTTTTTTGAAAAATTTCTTCGTTATCAAAACTATATTAGAGTAAACTTTTTATTTCAAAATTTTATTTCAAAATTTCAGCAATTCAAGAGCACGCTTAAATTAAGCGGCTTAATAAGGGGTTTATGCCGGTTATCTTTCACAGCCCCCGACAGTTAATTTTCATTTGGTCACCGACACAGGGTGATCAAATGAAACATTATATATACATTAAATTCCACTAAATATACTCGTGTTAAGATTTTTTAATCACTTATTATTATAATCAGGCGGCTTCAGTACCAACCTGGCCAAACAATGTCATTCCCTACGAAATCAGCCCAGACTTTGACTATTTAGACTTGACCGCCATAGACATTGCCATTCAGGATTACCATGCCAAAACTTGCATCACCTGGAAACGCCGTACCACGGAATCCGACTACGTTCAATTTTTCCGAAATGTATCCTGACTAGGATGCGCATACTCGCAGATAGTAGGATTCCGTAATGGGGAGAGTCTCATGGTTTTTGAAAATTGCCGCGGCAACAATACTTTTATCCATGAAATGGGTCATGTCGCTGGACTAGGTCACACACACGAGCGTTCCGATCGGGATGAGTTTGTCTACGCTCCAGGAACAAATTGTGGTGGCCTTGGAGGCAAGTCGGACTACGCACCTTACCTCCGTCTCTACGACTATTTAAGCGTGATGCACTACCAATGTCACGAATGCTTATCCCCCAAGTTACCCGGTGTCCCATATTGCGGTCAATATTTTGAAGGGGGGAGATTGAGTGTTTTGGACGCCGAGATCCTGAATGACTTATACCAGTGCACAGGTAAGTTTGAGAGTAAAATAATTATTAAACCTTTAAGTCGCAGCTGAGGCAATTGTCGTTTTGTAAAAAAATGGTATAATTCGGGAGTAAGACAAAAGCCGTCCTGACAAATTGTAACACAATTTTCGTTTCTAGAAGGTCACTGATTTTCACAATTTTCTCTCCGCGGAGTAAAATCTTTTGGAGTTTGAGGGATTTCTCCTATGCCAACTAAATGTTAAATTTTGTCATTTTCGTGACAAAATTTCTTTTTCTTTTTCCGAAAATTTGGATATTTACCTATCTAACTCAATGTTAAATTTGGGATTTTTCATTTTTTTCGAGTTTTATTAAAAATCTTGAATTTCTCCTCCTACTCAATGATCACAACATACTTCTAACGTCCCCGAATTAATACATACATGTTCTTGTGCTCAATGACACTCGTTAAAGGGTTAAAACAGTAATTTGGTAAAAAATTATGATTTCAGATTCTGGGCATTCCCATCGTTTCCGGGTACCATCACGACTAGACCAGTCCACAGCTTTTCAGTTTCCCGTCACGCCAAACTCCGGGACAAACGCCATCTGTCGGGGATACGTTAATGGACACATCCTCGTTGGGCAAGCTCTAAGGACGCTTGAAAGCTGTTGGTTACCTAATGCGGACACTGGCGGAGAGCAAGGAATGTCCGCGGTTGGGTATGAAATATTGGAAAATTACCCAAAAGCTAGGTGGGTCATTCCCACTGTGGACAACAATGGTAACCCATCACCCTATCTTGTTGCTGGAGGTCGTACGAGTACCCATGAAACGGTGTATGTTGGATTATGCCGTAATCTTGTGGTTGATGGAGGAACTTCGGTGGGTCAAAGGGTTGGATCAGTTTTTGCCAGCAATCTTAATGAGGTTGTGGTTTCCTATGGGGGTAAAGTGTACAGGTGTGCATACCCCCCAAATCCTTTATGATTACTAATATGGTGTGAACATTAAAAGGAGAGTACTTTTTAAAACGCAAAGCTTACATATGGCGGGGGGTACTCGCCTTTTAAAAATCACATCATAGTAGGTTTGTGGAAAACCAGAGTACTTAAATGAGGCACCTTAATATGTAAATAAAATTATTAATTCTGTAGATTGTTCCGATTAATAAATGTATTCAAACCTTAGCACAAATTTATCCCTTATTCAACTGCTAAGATATATCAGAAAATAGGCAGGCTTACGAACAAAGAACATGGAAAACACATCAATTAAAATAATAAATTCTCGATCTCATTTTAGTAGGTCACAAAATCTTATAACATAGTTAACATGCATATTATTTTATCACATGATGTCTTCCCTTAATGCAATTTTGCACTTCATGTTATTTTATTTATCTAACAATGAGAAGGTGTAAGGTGGTTATCACCAATCTTGACTGTACTATTTTGGAATTTTTCGCACTCCAAAATTAGGGTAGCCGTATTTTCTCGTTTTCCTGAATGGGCATGTTCTCGCCTGTGGCGGAATTTAAAAAAATTCAGCTAAAATCAGGATTTTTAAAAATGCAGTAACTTTTCGAATTTTAACCCGATTTCAAAAATTAAACGCAATTTTTGTTCAGAATTACTTCCCTGAAATTCATACAAAGGAGTTCAACTTTCGTCTGCCATGGAATTGTTCGCAAATTTTATTGTTTCAATTTTATTCAAATTTTTTGGATTTTCCTAGAAACGGGGGGTGTGTCGATTTTTTTAAAAAAACATCTCAAACAATAACAATGTTTAATTTCTTATTCTTTCTTAAAATTTTGATCTTTGTGATCATTTTAAGCCCAAAATTTTGAAAATCCCACAGAACCTGCAAAATTTATGGAGGTTCGAAATTGGTTGAAAATGCAGATTTGGCGCAACGCCACGGCGCCAAATATGAGTTTTACACCGAAATACGAATGAATCCTTCATCTAGGGTCGGAAAATCTTTTCGGCGAACACCAACGTCACCAATTATAACGCTTATGAGTACGATTACAAGCATTTATGGCCAAATTTACTCGGTTTTATTTAGAGTCATCCTCAATCTCAGCACAGCTGCTGATATTAATCCTGTGCAAGGCAGAAAAAACTTTTCTAAAATAGTGAAATATGACATGATATTAAAGCATAAAATAATTTGACGCTCTTTCTTTGGCATTTGACCTTTCTGGCGTAGGCCGGCGGTCCACTCCAATTATATCCAGGACATGGATTCCAGGTATTACGATATCAAAACAAAATCCGGCAACTGATACTATGAAGTTTTTTATTGAGTCCAATAAAAGATTACCCGACACTAAACACCAGCAAAGCAGCCGCCAAATAAATTGGACATGACGGAAAAGCTGGATTCATGAAGGTAATGAAAATTCACAAAACCAAACTGGAGGTGACTTGAATATAAATAGGAGTTTACGGTTACAACAGAATCTGTTCAATACTGCAACAGTCAACATATAATTTATTCGGTTCAAATCAATTCGAATATGAAAGTCCGACCGTTCGTGGGTGTATTTGTCCTGATATTCATGCACGACTGCGGGGCAGCCCTTGGTGCTTCAATTGGTAAACCCGTCGGGGATAGTGGTGGTAAAAACATTTGTTAGGTTTATGGTTGAATTTTTAAAAGAAGAACTATCGTACTAAAAAAACAACCAGTACCTGGTTATTGACCTCGTTGGGCGATCGAGTGACGTAAAATTCACGACTAATTGAGCCTTATCTGTAAGATTAGGAATTAATGCCGATTTTACGGGCAATTTAACCCGACCAAGGTCACTGTGGACGGATGGTGGTTGACAAGTTTTCAAAAATGAGTACCTTCTTTCAAAAATTCAACAATAATGTATGACTGCACTATACAATTTGCTGAAAATCCTTCCAGTCAGTATTTTGTGTATGCATTTTAACATAAACCGTCTTAAAACTCTGCGAATACACTGCTTTCCTTACGATATTAGATAAAAGAATAAAAAATCCAGTTTTTTTAAATAATGCATAAATGTTTATATCTACTAGGTTACATTTATTTACTTACTTAAGACACTTTAAGGCAAATTTGCCGCTTTTACGTAAATGTAAACTTTGAAATATCCAGTTCAAGAGCAAATGTTGGGTACACCCACATATTTAGTGCTCACGGCAAATTAGGAGTTTAGGTAGACAACACATAGAAAATTAACACCCAAAGTTGCGGAAATATTTAGTACTGACAAAGACATTTTGTCAACTAACAAAAAAACGTGTTAATAAAGTAAATATGTGTAGGTGTTAAAAAAATAATATATTAAAAACCTACATATATGCAACTGTATATGTAAATAGTTTGAATAAGTTGATGTTGGTGGATTGATGCTGAAGAGAAATTTATGAGTTTTTATAAAGTTAAGTTTTCATAATGGTGAATATTATTTGTGCTGATTTTTAGCAGATGATTTACTTGGTTTAGCTGTAGGAATGTATTTATACAACTGGGCACAGAGAGCTTAATTTAAGACAAACATTACAACTAACAAGTTATTTCGAGTGTTGGAATTATACTTATAATGAATCTGAATACTTATATTAAAACTTATTAATTGGGTGTATGCAGTTACCATGATTCACAAGTTACGAATTATGTCTTCAGCACTTTATAATGCTCTTCTCCAAGTATTTTGCAGCAGCAAATACACTGCTTCACACCCCTCAATTATCCTCCTCCCGACAATTTTCCGCCCTTCACCCAACCAGTATAGTAGCCCCACACCCACCCCGACCCCAAACACGATGAAACATATCTTCAAATTATGCACCTTCACGGGGGCAAAGTGCGCACTGAATTGATTCTCCGCAATCAAGTCCTTCCCGCTCATCACCAAAATCCCGTAATAATTCAACCCCCGACTATTTTCTAGTTTATCGTTCGCCTTCAAAACTTCAATGGTGCGATGCACGTCCATATTTCTCAACCAATTTGAATAAATCCCGCTCTCCCACAACCTCGCTAACCCATTCTTTATCATCCCTGCATACTCAACATTATTCATATACCAAGGAACTCGCCTCGACAAGGAGTTAATCCTCCCAACTATTTTCTTCTCTTGAATAACATAATCCGTGTTTCGGCTGATCAAGAATTTCATCCTTTTTGAACCCGTCTCGTCGTCTAGGGCGGCAAACGTGGCAGGAATTTGGACCAGCCCGCGATCCGTAGAGCCAGGTTTGTTCCGACTAATATTGGCCACAACGGGCCCCACTTCGCCCGTTAACAGGATCATACTCGAATTTAGGCGGGTGTAGAACTCGGCAAGAGGATCCTCCCCATCGGCCAGGTCTGGCAATATGTCCTCCTTCAGGGTGGACAATACCATCACGTTGAACAATTTCCCCACGTAGGCTTTATACCAGGAATTCGTGGTAACCATGATGCCCGACCTGTCCAGCGCTTCCAACGTGTCCGGCGTGCTCGGGGGAGTTTCCATAACAAAGTAGGAAAGCAGATCGCCCTTATAACACGTCGAGATTATTGACAAGGTCACCGTCCACGTCGTTATTAGGATAGTGACCTTATCCAGGACCACCTTACCCCCCTCAGGGGAATGCTGAGACTGATCTAGCATCACAGAAAATACTTTGAACAGAGCGCCCCCAATACCTTCTCGCTTTTCGGAAAAGCCTAAAATACAGACAAACATGAGCAGAAACCCGATCCCAAGTCCGACCCAAATCCAGGTATCCAGTGGTTCCAGCAGCTTCACGAAATCTAGACTCCCACCCTGCCCGGTGTACAGGACCAGGGTAAATTCCAAATAATGTGTCGCGTAGTTTAGCAGCTGCATCTTCCTCACACTCCTGGCGGGAAATCTTCCTTTGTAAAACGCTTTTCCTATCCATTCGGCAACACTTGCATGTGCAAAGGAACGCTCACCCTTATACTGCATGGTTAATGAATAGTTGTAGTGGGTGCTTAACACGTATGCAGTGCAGGTCGAGAAACGCGTGGCTAATCCCCAATAACGGGTTGAGCAAGAGAGTAATTCTTCTCTACCGGCTGAAGGGGGACTACCGCCAACGTGTGAAATCCAACCGAACGACTTCTCCATGGGGGGAATCAGCCTGAGAGAATCGCGACTACTTTGATGATCCATCGTGAGTGGAATCGGGTCTCGGACGGAGAGGCAAATTCTGAAAAAGGTTTTGTGAAATTGATACCAGAGCAGGATGGTTGACGAGACGTAGTACGAATGCGATCGAAGCGTGGGGAGTAAGTGGGATCCAGGAAAGCGGGAATAGAGTAGGATGAAGTGGGGGTCCAAATTTGAGTGGGCTAGACCATAGAGGGCATAAATCAGGTGAGGATACCATTGAAGGGCATAGTTGTCCAGGAGGAAAATAATGCACGGGGAGGACCGCTGTGCCGACATCCATAGCCAGCTCAGCCGAGAAGTGTCCCTATAATTGCGGAATCGGTGCCATGTCCCGTTTAGTTTGTCGAGTACGAAAGATATCCCGGTTCTGAAATCGCCGGGAAAATAATCCTTTTTGTAATCGGATAAGATGTTGATAACACAGCCGTCAAACACTTTGTGGTTCATGATGCTAAATATTTCAAGACCTAGGGTTTGACCAGTTAGTTGTAGGAGAAGGTACAAGGTATGGAGTGTGAAATTCATTTGTAATTTTTGTAAATAGACGGAAAATGCAATTGTGTAAGGATGTATTATTTTTTAGGAAATTTAGGGATCAGGTTTCCAGAAAGCATTTACAAATCGTGGCAACAGGAATGAGGTAATAAAAGTACGACCTATGCAAGCGAGCGCTACACAATCGAGGAGGTTTATGTAGATACCCAATGTTTAAATTTTCTACAACCCGTGTCAAAGAATTTCAAAGTTTTCCAAGAAAATTACCACACTTTATAACCCTAATGGGCTTAATAACAGGAAGGTGGGTAAAAAAATATCTCCACGTGCAATTTTGTCGCTCATATTTATCTTGAATTACTTTGTTTACAAAATTGTGAAAGTTTTTCATATTAAACTTCATATAAAAAATTATTGGATGACGTACATACATTTGTACACTCTATGCCTAAATAATTTAGGCATTCCTATTCTTTCAGAGTGATTCTTGAATTGATTACTTTTCATTTCTTCAGTTTATTGAAATAATTGATGAACTACGTTCTGGAGCATGTGCCCAATGTACTCATTTTTGATTTTGATCAAGTTAGTCTCGTCGCGATGAGAATATTGAAAAAGGGCAGTACGTGTCGATTAAATTTCACCCGAACGGGTAACAAATTCTTGGTAATTTGTTCTAATCTGAGTGAATAACTAACGAATTAATAATAAATACATAAACTTGATCAGATGTGACGAGCCCTAGTGAATATTCTACATAGTAAATAATTTGTGCTATGAGGTTTGCTAAAAATAATGTTTAAAAGTCGAAATAAAAGTTAGTTAAAATTCTTGAGAAAAATTACTCAAATCATTGTCAACCCCACCACATAGATGCGCTCAGGAAGGGATAGGATGGGACGTCCTGCATGTACTATAAAAACTTGACAAAATGCAAGTTAAATATTTCCATGAATAAATAATTTTTCAGTTTATTTTACTGGAACTCAAGCATTTTGACGCTAAGGAGATGTTCCTTCAAGAAACAGGGGAGCGAATCCTGCGACGCTACTGCAAAGCTTGGGTCCTTCAACGTACATATGCATGTAAAATAGTAATATTTCAATGTTTTTTAACAGGTCATACGGTCACTTTTTTGGAAAAAATGAAATAACAAAAATGTCATATTTTTGTATTTTCTCTAAAAAAAACTCAACCACGAGGAAAATTTCAAAAGTGGCTTTAGCTTGTGTTGTGAAACATGCACTGCCTGGGTCCATCTCTGTTCAGAAAAACTTTTTCATTCAAAGTTCAATCACCCCGATTTTTGAGTGAAGATTGTCATTCACATTTCGTTATTTTCGAAGCAAACTGAAACAATTCGTTTCACTTCACATCATATGGCTTCATTTCTTACTTCGCCCCATGTATTATGCATATAAGGAAAATGAAAGGAGTGAGAAATCCTTTCATTCACACTCTCTCATCTGAAATTACTGGATCTTTCACTTAGGTATTTTCATTCAAATCGCCGGACTTTGGACATCTGCTGCGGAGTGGGAAACAGTAACGTGTTCTGTTGTGCGTGCGACGGCGGGTGCATCCAGGCGAGACCAGTGAGGGTCAACCCCGTCGTGAACGTTCCCACGACCGACATGACGGCGGGCAGGAGGCGGAGGCAAGTGCGGTATGGGTGACATACCTGTTTACTTTCATTCATTTGATTGATTAGGATTGAGAATGATAGTGAATTTCATGTGGTTTGAATGAAAATGAGTGAAAGATTCAGTAAATTTCAGATGAGTGAGTGTGAATGAAAGGATGTCTCACTCCTATCATTTTCACAATATGCTTCATATATGGGGCGAAGTAAGAAATGAAACCAAATGATGTGTAATGAAATTAGAATGAAAGAAAATGACTGATTGTGAGTGTGAATGAAAATGTTCAGTAAGAATTCGAGATGACTGAACTGTAAATGAAGAAAGTATTTATTAAACAGGTATGTTGGGCGGCAAGGGTCATATTTTCCCAGTGTTCGCTTCTCGAACATGGATACGAATCGGGACGGCCTGCTCTCACTGCAGGAAGCGTATCAGTTTCTGATGTCGGGGCGACTTGGGAATCCGATAAGCTTGAGGGGTACCATGGCGCTCGAATTTGATAGGATGGCTTGGAACAAAGACGGTTATCTGAGCCGGATTGAGATACGCCCGACTCTATTACCCTGTTTGCACCGCGCTGTTTGGAACATTCTAGCGAGAAATTTGTATTTTAGATGGGACACGAAATGATAAAATAGTCAATTATTTGTTCATTTTAATTATTTCATTGTCCTTTAAATATCTGGCAGTATGCTACATAAATACGCTAATGTCGGGACTGGGAATTTCTTTTGCAATTGTCACGCGATGTTGGGCAAGTTTTGATATATGGAGTTATACATAAATATTGCCAGGAGGCTAATACTAGTACATTTATATTAATGCGTGCGAGCTGATTTTTATCATGCCAGTAAAGTGAGGTGTTCAGCGAATACATATTTGAGTCACTACTATCTTGATTAATTTAAATTTTACTTTATTCATCAATGGCATGTCGGCGGACCAGTATTTTAGAGTTTCCCATAAGTAACAAGTTAGCGGGGATTTTAAACAATTCTTCAGCAAAAATGTCGGATTTAGTGAGACAAAGCAAATATTTTATCAATGATTAGTGAATCCGTACGCCACACAAGGTAATAACGCACTTGAAGCTGGATTAACCTCTTTAAGACCAAATTCCTCATATGACGTATTTCAAAGAACGTCCCTAAGAGATCAAATACGTATCAGACCATATCACGAATCGAAAAAAATCGGTCCATGACGACTGTCCCTTGAGTACCAAATAAGTACGTCATATGAAGAGCTTTTCAAAATTCATATTTTCTAAAAATGCGAGTGTTTCTTTGGTATTTTGTGGAAAACTCGATGGTAACAAGTGAACTTCTTTTTGATATTTTGCTTCACAAATTTTTGAATTTTCCCTATACCGACCAATGTTAAAAAGTTGATTTCTCGTGATTTTTGGCAAAGAAACCCTTTTCTCAAAGATCAAACAATAATGTTGCCGGTACATGATATGCAAAAAAAATACTCTCCATTCTGTTGATATTGTCGTTCGCTACTGTCAGATTACAAATTACAAATTTTATTTGCTTTGCTTTTTGTGCACCATTCATTTTCGGGAGAGCCATTGTAAATCACAGATTGGGTGATCAAGAAGATAAAAGCATCACACGCCTTAATTTATTGGTGCTTAATTTTTTAGAATTGTGAGAATTGGTTTAATATGTAACCCTTAAGTTTATCTAACGATCCTCAATCGCTTTGTCCAACCAGTCATTGCGTTTGACACCATTATCTGGATTTGTATTTGGGCCCCTAGTTCTGAACAGTTTTCCAAATATCAATACAAATTCGAGGAGTTCTTTTCAAAAAGCCCCTGTTTTAATTTCCAAAATCTATCGGGCGAATAGCAAGGTACTTAACGAGAGTTTCTTAAGCAGGAATTATTGTTATCCACAATATTTTTAAATATGCGAACAATTTTTTCTTCCGTATGATAAATTCCCTGCCCACCTTTGCCCCAGTCCGTCCCAAAATACCCCCACTTTCTACAAGAAACACCATCAATGCCATGAATAAGAATGTCACACATAAAATAAAGACAACCTTGATAGGTTCAACCGACATTGGGATAGCCTCCCGTTGGGGCAAGCGGTCATTGATAAAATTTTGTCTCGAAAAATACCACTTGAACAAGGGATTTTTCCAGTCGTATAGTTGGATCGCAATAACCTTCCTACGTTGAAGCAGTTTCCACCTCTCCTCCACACCCATGGTTTCCAAGTGGGAAACCGTTCTACGAAATATTGGCATAAGAAAGTTCTTGTATCCAAAGTCCGCGGAAATAAAAGTGAACGGGGTGTTATCGCTTTTCCCGTCAATGACGAGACGGCCCTCATAAATTCTAATTAGTTCTGTAAAGAACTCCAGCTGCTTGGTGTAGTCCATTAAAGCAAATGTACCGTCCACCTTAACACTGATGTTGGAGGATGTCAAGACCTTTGAGGTTTTGAAGTTGGTCAGAAATTGCTGTATTTGCCCAGATGGGGCATGAATATTGATAAATTTTAATTGATCATTTAATTTGAAACATAGCTTGACGAATTCTTTATGGCTTTCAAAATTTTGCACAAATGATGGTATTGTACTAGTTTTTAGAGTCGAATGCACCTGGTATCCATCGGCTTTACTGGTATGTCCACCCGTCGTAATAATTGGCAAGTTCGAGTCCACAAGTTCTTCCAAAGTAGTTGGTACAATTGGTCGCTTGGTGGCAGTTAATGAAGAAAAAATCTCTCCAGTGTACAAATTATTTGCTATAATGTAGCCCCCGGCTAAATACCAGACCGTTAGTATGGGTGCTGCTACCATATTTCTGCCACGAAATAGCTTTAAACTATCGCCATTAGTCTGACTGAGCAGGATGGCTGTGACCATGAAAAAATCGTCGATCGCGCCAAATCCGAACTTCTTCTCGTCCTTCTTGCTAAGCTGGACAAGGACTGTAACGATGATGCAAAAAAGAAACAGGGTGACCCACACTGACCTCGTGAAGGGTGAGAGGAAGGCATACATCCCTTGAGATTCTGACCCGCGGTGCGTCACAATGGAGAACTTGACCTTTTTCTCTACCCATTTAAAGACATATGTAGTATCCTGGGTTTCACCAAGTTTGCCATCATCGAAAATAGACTGAAGCTGGAAAAATGAAATTTGACTGGCAGGATGGCTCTCAGGTCCTGCGATTGAAAAATTTAGAGTTTTCGATAGAAATAATATTCTGCATAGCTCTGCTGTCGTGCTCTTATTCAAATTGGAGACATGTACTCTACAATCATAGTTCTCCAACTTCTGGGTAGTATCGATTCTGACGTTTTGCATGAGTAAGTTAGAGTTAAGAGAATACCACAAAACTGAAAGTTTCGATAACGAGATATCCTTAGTGACGACCCTTACAACAAATGGGTGCACTAGTAGAGAGGACGGAATACTTGGAACTAGTACGAGCTTAGGGTTGTTGGAATTAAATAGGATCAGTTTCGAGGTTCCAGAATGCATTTGATAGTACCAGTAATTTCGTGGATTCCAGGGATCTTCACTATGTTGTAGTAGATACGATGGATTAAATTGTGCTATGACTATACTTTGCAAGACATAGTGGACCGGGATCCCGTCAAAATATTCGCGAAATATGCCATCATTTAGCTGGAGGAATGTCACCAATTGTTTTTGCGATCGCACAAGTGGATCAAGACGAGATACAATACTTATTTCGGAACTATTTTGTACAAAATGGTGGAATAGAATTGTAGAATATGGATTGTTTTTTACGACTTGGTGAAAATATACTGGTTCATGATGGCAGGTTTCGTCATACCGCACGACAAATTGGAGCGAATTATCCGAAAATAAGTTGCGAGTTGTCAACAATGTTAGAATCATGCAAGGGAAATGAACAATGAAAAGGTAGATAAGCATGGTAACTGCAGCAATCGCGCTATAGTTTAGTTAAATTTGTGGCCACTTCGTTGTCAGGGAACACACAAAATTATCCGGTAATATCTATTATTAAT
Source organism: Folsomia candida (assembly GCF_002217175.1). Lineage (NCBI taxonomy): Eukaryota > Metazoa > Arthropoda > Collembola > Entomobryomorpha > Isotomidae > Folsomia > Folsomia candida. Next base: position 217,848 of record NW_019091250.1, on the reverse strand, counting down.
AAATCGATGGTGGCACCACGTCACTCTACCTCTATCGAATAAATTTATTACGACGATGGAATTATTTACAACCACCGAATAAAATATGTTACCATACTGGTAATGAATTTACTACCAGTCGGTAGCTAAATAAGTTAATTACTATTATATCTATATCAATTACCGGATTATCTTCAAAGCAGCAATCGAAATACTAATATGTGTACATTTTTATTATTAGTGAGGCGTATTCTTCAGCTGGAAGATGTAGGTTTGATAACAACCTAATGCGTAAGTACGTAGAAAGTCTTAATGAGACTATAGGATATTATCAAATATTTTGTTTGCTCAGTAAAAAATAATTCCTGTTAAATATTTCAGTAAAAATAAAATGTCCTTCAATTTTCCAATATATTTTAGTGCGTTATATCTCAAATTGTTCACTAGAAGTGGCTCTATAGTTGACTTGGATGGTTTATGAATTTTTTCGACAATAGCTATGTATGTACCATGTAGGGTTGCCGCGGGTAGCGAAAATGCTACCTTACGCGACCCGCTACCCACTGTTGAACTACCCGTACGGGTACCCGTTACCCGCCACCCGTTATGAGATTTTAGTTGAACATTAACCAACTATCAAAATAAAATCGATTTAATTAATGATTTGCTCTTTGGCGTTGATAAACACGTTTAGGAGTGATATAAAAATATTGAATGATTAGCTAGATTTCATTGAATTTTTGTAATAAAAAACTTTTTGACTTAATCAATGTGACATGATGTTTTGAAACTTTCACTTGTAAAAAATTGTGTAAAAATAAAATTTTTACTTTTAATCGATTTTTGACGCGCACAAGAGTGAATGAAAAGATCGCGGTCCAAGATAAATCCGTCTAAATACTAGTAAAATTAATACTGACAGTTTAAAACATGCAAACTATGCGTGGATATAATTATTTATTCCTCCAAAGTTGGAAATGGGCGATTTTTATTAAGGAAGAAAATACGTAGAAGAGGACCTGTTTTGCTCCTGTAGGTAAACTTTGACCCTCAACATTTTGGTTGGCTCCAACCATCGCACAAATTACCACAAGATACGTTGGCTGTATTTATACTTTAACGTCAGAATTCAAAATTTCCTCAAAATTGAAGTTATACTCTTCACACAATCGCATTTTAGTTTTGCCTGGAGGCCGTCGCAGACCTTCTGAAAAGTAAGGCTTACAATCAGTTTAAACTATGATTTCATTACAAATCAAATGCATAAAATAAACTAACAAAATTGGTATACAATATACAATTTCTGTATAATCAACGGTTTGCATGCTGCACAGGGCGAGCTATTTAATTAAAATTGATATACCCGTTACCCGTGTGGGTAGTAGTTGCTAACCGCAATATATGGCGGGTAAGCGGGTAACGGGTACCCGACCCGTTACCCGCGGCAAACTTAGTACCATGTAATTTTAAATTACATAAGCGTTTATAGGAATTCCTTGAACTACAATTTATATAACTGTCTACAACAGCGATAGATCCTTTCAGTGTTTCGTTTCTTGTGCTGAAAAGCAAGAATCTACAAGAAACGCAAGGTGCAAGAAACACTCGCCATCTAGCGTCGCGCCCTAGGAAATATTGCGGCGGGAAGGAGTTTCTTGCGCTGTGTGTTTCTTGCACCTGCAAGAAACCACTTTCTTGCACTTATTTCTTGCATGTGGTAACTTGCACCCGAAACCCTGGAACCTTTTTATGTGAATAATTTATCTAGCAACAAAAGTGTCTTGAAAACTGACGAATAAGTGAAGTGAGTGTTTTAAATTTTTCAATAGCATTCGTTATGATGACCACTGACCACAAGACAGAAACTCGAGTTACATATTGACGCAAATCGTCAAACTGAATTTCGAGTGGCGAACAAACATTACCAAGTAAGCAATTTGAAATAGAGTAACGCCAAAAAATAACTAAGGTGAAATTGTGTAGATTGTTAATGTATGAAAGAATCCCATATTAAGAACAATTACACCAACTAGACATGCACCGAAACTAGTACTCGACCCGGCTGTGAGTACCTATGACGACTTATAAATATTTTGGCCGGGCACAGGTTTCTACTCGTTAGCAGAGTAGTCGGACAAAATTCAGGCCTTTCTTTGCAAAAAATAGATGCGCTTCGAAATTTATCTTCGAAGCAAATTCCAACTTAGCAAATTCCGTCCTCACCAAATCCAGGAATTATGAACAGTACCAGACATCACAGCTTCTTTCGTGCGCATGTGGCGTTGGGTTTTCCACACCCAAGCGCTTGCTTTTTATTATTCACCAACCACGGCAGGGACAGAAGCAATCTTTACTGCTGGGGGCGCGCCCCCACACGGCCGTGTGGGAGGAGCTGTGGGAGTAGCAAAGTTGGAAAAAATCACTCCATCTGCGATTTTTAGCTCACAGAGGAGTTAATATTTTTTAACGCGGTTTTCGCCAAACGTTTCCTAATTTTGTTTTCTACAACCGTTTTCGAGCGTTGTTGAAATTCTTGATTTCGCGAATTTTCAAGTTTCAGTATTTAGCACAGCGTTAGATTGGGGGCTAGCAAGGTAATAGATGGGAAAGAACTAAAAACATTTATCTGTCTCTGGAACATCGGAGAGTGGTCATACACAAGACAAGGTGTACACTTTTTGAATCCTCGCGCCGACACGTTTCCAACGGTATCCGACTTGTGGGGTTATGTGAGACTTAACCATCGTTACATTTTGTCTCACTTAGGGAATTTCTTTTTAAAGATTAAAAAAAATGGATGTAGACAAATAATTAGGAAACTTTTGGCGAGAACGCATTAAAAAATATTGACCCCTTTTTGCCCTAAAAATCGCAGACGGAGAAATGTTTCGAACTGTGAGCCCGCGAGGGGGGCGGTGTAGAGACGGATGACGTGTGCCGTTGGTCTCAGAAAAATCAGCTCAACAATCCCTGGGAATCCCACCCATTTTTTCCCGTCTTAACAGATTCCGGTTTAAATTATTAAGCAGCGAAGCTACTTTATGGGGATGGGATGGGGATGGAAGAGCAGTAGGAAAAATGGCCACTTGGGAGATCATTCTGCTCGGCTCGCTCCGTATCTCGTGCGGGTACAAAATTCTAAGCAGTTTTGGAGACTCGAAACGAGTTTTACGACCATTTTTTACATGGGAAAACGAACTAAGATTGGAAAACTTTTTTCTAATTCAACATTTTCAATTTCTGTTTTTTGCATCTTATTCTGGTATGTGTCCCACATATTAAGTTCGACATTGGGCACGCCCACTAGTGAGGGTGGCCAGAAACAATTATTTTCCTTTTCATGCATTTTTTCAACTTGGCAGAGTATGGGGCAAATTATCAATTGTATCGTTGTTTAAGCTGGCACGGACTTAAAAAAGTTAAAAATTACAAGTTAAAAAAGTTAAAGTTAAAAATTCGTATTGGATGATTTCGACATGGGATATCTAGAGCATCCCGCTCACTTCGAAGGAAAGCTTGTAGGATTACGTAGTACTCTGGCAGATGAGCCAAACCGCACCACGTGCAGCTGCCCAAGTCTGCCACCCGGCCAGGGGGTGTGGTCGAAATAGCCCCAAAACGCCTGTTTTGAGACCTTAAAACTCATCTTACCCCAAAACTATGAGGGCTAAAATTCTGAAATTTGGTAGGTAGTATCTCTGATAGTTGTTTAACAATAATCAAGCACCAGTCTCACTTTCCCCCCAAAGGGGGGGTGGTTGGTCCCCCAGGGGGTGTAACCTGCTAAATTTTTTTTTACACATTCTTTGGATCACAAATGTGAAGAAAATATATATATTCACTCGGATTCAACCTAAAATATTTTTGAACAAAATTATTAAGGTTTTGGACTCCGTATAATGCGTGAAAGTGCACAGAGTGGATTTTTTAGTGGTTTCTGATACAGAAAAAACTTGAATTTTGAAAATTTCTACAGATTCGCGACAAACTGTGGCAACTCTTTTCCCATCCTGGGAAATTACCGTGTTCAACTGTTCAACTTCTGGGGTAACGGATGGGTTGTTTTTTCCACTCACGGCTAACATCCTTAACTGACTATCAACCGTGTATGCGATACAAGTTTGGCCCGAAAGCGAAGCAAACCCGTAGTTATGACACGAGTGCATAGAATATTGCATGAAAACGGTCAAAATCTGGACAAGGTCGTCACTGAAGCAAACATTTAGGTACGAATTATCCGCCGTGTATGCCAAAAATTCGTGGGACGGATCAAAAGTAAATGTGAACCCGTATTTTAAAGCGCTATTTGCGATTTCAATGGACCTTCTTTCCGCTACATTTAGCATGAAGAAGTTTGAAGATGGTTGCGGTGAATAAAATAGAAAATCTCCGCTAGGGCTGAAAATTAAGCTCCCTGCATTCACGGGAAGGATTAAGTGGATTTTAAACACGATACTCGCATCAGATAGATTCACAATTTGGAGAACGTTTTTGCACATGACGGATATCAGACCAGAACTGGTTACTTCATAGGTTAAATTTTCTATATCAACGTTAAAAAATATTCGGTAATTTGGATACCAAACTTGGGAATAAATTTGGTAAGAGTTTCCATTTTTGGTAAAAAAGCTGATACGATTTTCCATTCTGGGTCCAGTAACTTGAAAGTAAATAAGGTACAGTTCCAGAGAAGGCATAATTCTTATCGGGACGAGGTCTAAGTTAGACCTCGTCCCGATAAGAATTATGCCGGTTAGACCGTCTAACCGACTAACATAATTCGATTCGGAGTCGTGACAATCTTCCGCGATTTGAAATCCCTGCTTTTCCTCAAAAGTAAAGTAACGAAGGATTTTATCACTTTGACCACAAGATTCAGGGTACCCCTCAGGAAAATGTGATACCTTTACGAATCTCCCTTGGTCCTCGGTACTTCCTTGGTATACGAATCTCTCCGTTTCTTCCCTGTCCACTTGGTGAAAGAGAAGAATGACCTCAAACTCCTGACTTGTATGTAGCAATCTTTGGAATAAATTGTACCCGGCGGGGTTTGTTCGAATGATGGGGGTTCTTCCCACCTACAAATTGATGGATGCGCGAATTGCAAGCAATAATCCAACACACCTTTTCCCGGAATTTGGTACAAACAATGGGAGCAGATCCCTCCAAATGTGTAACAAACTAGAAGAACTTGATCAATTGGATGAATCTTCTGCTCCACCAGGATTGGAGGTTTCTCTCCAAAAACGGCATTGGTCAAGTTAGCCCCTTGAAATTTACACCCTGTAAAATATCCCATAGCAAATTGCGCCTCGGTTAAGTCAGCCCCACGAAAGTCTACATTTCCACAAATACAATTTGACAAGTTGGCTTTCGGAATTTGCACATTTTGCAAATCTTGGTCCGAAAAATTCTACCCTGTCCCGTTGAAGAGGGACATAACATTTGCCGACATGCGTCTAATGCCGTGAATAAATCGCGAATTTTGTACAGCTTGGAGAAGTAGGGATTGGAAATTTCCTCCTTCCTTCTCCTCCACCACTTTCTGCACGAGGAACTTGAATAGTTTTTTATACTCTGGTTTATTTATGTCGCCTTGACTGAAGGGAAAGTAGGAATGATGGTGGTCATTGTTCACGTAAAAATTCAACCCAGCCCTCAACCCGAAAAAGGTGTCGCGACAAAGGAAATATTCTATGAGAGATAAGTGAAAGAATTGAAATGCCAGGGTTCTGCCGACCCTCATTGAGGAGTTACAATTAAACAACGAGGCATCCCGTAATTTCAACATGTTTTCCAACCTTTCCCCATCAGTGGAAACATCACTATCGGGAAAGATAGAATTACCCTTCTTCTTAAGGTCCGAATTGTCATCACCTCTCGGCACCCATAAATTCCATTGTTTCGTGTCATCCTCCCTAATGTGGCCATCGCCTAAAAATCCTCTCTGCAACTGGACCACAAGCGTGGCCAGATTTTGCTGGTACGAAAACAAATAGAGTTATAATTCTGTAGAGGAAATTCCACGTAGCGAAGTATTGCTACTTTCTGTATTCTATTCACTTGATAGTCTAACCATCCTGAGAGTAGATAGGTACCAATAGAAAACTCAAATTACCCGTATCGGGTTTTTTCTTGATTGCTGACGTCACGGATTGATTTCTCCGGGAAAGTGAGCCTGCGGCGGTTGGCCTGCTTTCCCCTGCTTTCTCTCCAGTTCATGCATGCATGCAATGCAATGCAATGCATGTGTAATGCATGTATGACATGAATTTAAAAATGTATGCAATCAAAGAATGTATTTATGTAACGCATGCATATATAATGCATATGCAATGCATAAATTCATATGCAATGCATATGCAATGCATAAATTCATATGCAAAATTTTGCAAGAAATTCATTTTACGCCCCCTGGGGGGCGTGGCACCCCCCAGGGCAGATGGCAGCACCGCCACGCACCACCCGCTGGCAGTGGGGAAAGGGGGCAAAAAAGTGAAAAAAGAGCAAAAAAGGTGGCCGCCACCGGGGGTCGAACCTGGGCCGCTGGGCGTGACGTCAGCCCGGTATCGAGCGAGCGGGCCAGGTCCACTGTGCTACGCGCTGTGTTATTTAGGGTGCTCGGTATCAGGTCAGTTTTCTTCAGCACTTTTATGCTCATGCAATCATGAAACGTGCAAATTATTACGCAAATTCAATTTTGTGTGCACAATTCCAATTATTAGCGTACATATTGCTGGCGTATGGACTTCATGCGAGTAATTATGCGACATTTTGTGCAATTTTTTGTATTTTTATGAGAAAAAGGGGACGAAACCACATTTTTAGCTCAAACTTTGACGAAATAGCTGCGAGTTAACATCTGACTTCCGCACCACCCACATTATCCATGCAAAATCTTCCAATTCACATCATTTTTAGAACAAAATATTTAATTATTTGGTAAACTGTTATTTTGTCCCTTTTTTCCATAAAAAACAAATTTATCATTCTCGAATATTAAAAAAAAGTATATAATTTTGTTTCCAAAAACAGAAATGTTGTCTCAAATCAGCATCACAATTTACAATATTGTCATAGTTTGCAGCATTTTTAAAAATGTCACATAATTACTCGCATTTACTCCATAAGTCGCCAGTAATATGGTGCTTGAGAGCGCAATCAACCATAGATTTAATCATTCGCGAATATTTAAAAAATATTTAAATTTGTTGCCAAAAACAGAAATTGTTGTCCCAAATCAGCATCCCAATTTACAATATTTTCATAATTTGCATTATTTCTCATGTATTTTTAAAAATGTCACATAACTACTCGCGTAACTAAGTCATAAAATTTCTTATTTCTATAAATATTTATAACTTCTAAGATTTTTAAAAGTATTTTGTTTGATATTTTAATAAAAACGAGACAAATATTAGTCAGAATTGAGTCACTCAACAAGTTTTTGATAGCTCGAAGTTATTTTCGTCAACATTTTAAAACCGTGGTTTCGTCCCTTTTTTCCATAAAAAAACAACCATAAATTTATCATTCGCGAATATTTAAAAAAAACTTATATAATTTTGTTTCAAAAACACAAAAATTGCTGTCCCAAATTAGCATCACTTTACAATGTTTTCATAATGTGCAGCAATGTAATGTTCCGTCGCACTCTGTTCCGCTCTCATGTTCCGTCGAAGTTGAGGAACTTTCCCTATATCAGCCAATGCTAAAAAGTGGATATTTCGTGTTTTTCGTGAAAAACTGAAAACTTTGATACTGGTTGAAATAAATATTGTCTTGTAAATGTTGACACCACTTTCCGTTTTTTCATAATTTGAGGACGAGAAACTTCTCTTAACCTCTTTAGTGGTACTTTTACATAAAATTTCCCTTTGATGCGATGAAGATTTCATAATTACTCCTGCTAGCAACGAATTTTTATTTCTTGAATTATTTCAGAATTTTTATTTTATTTTTTTTAACATTGGTCTATATGGGGAAATTCCCAAAATGTGTGAAGAAAAATAACGGAAAAAATCCACTTTTTGCCACAAATGACTAAATAAATAAGCTTACTTTTGAGAAATTTTGGTGTTAGGGCAATTTATGCAGTACACACAGTTGTGTAGTTCGTCCTCAACGGAAAATAAAATAATACACAAATGTGTCTACTTCGCCGTGAAACTCCACATTCTACATAAACTCATGAATATTTTGTTCGTTTCGTAGCCGTTTTCATGAAAAAATATAAATTTCCTACTCGAATAACATTTTATTCGTGTATATTTTTAACTTTTTGTGATCTTGTTTAAAAAAGAACATAATGTGTTTGTGGCATGTGTGAAATAGACATCACTTCGCAGTTTTTTCATAAATTGGGGTATCATTCGTGAATATTAAAAAAAATTATAGAATTTTGTTTAAAAAACGGAAATGTTGTCTCAAATCAGCATAACTTTACGAGATTTTCATATTTTGCAGCATTGCTCGTGTAATTTTAAAAAACGTCACATAATTACTCGGATAGCTAAGCCATGTAATTTCTTATTTCTATAAATTTTTATAATTTTTAATAAGTTTTTAACATATTTTGTTTGATATTTTAATACAAACGAGACAAATTTTAGTCAGATTTGCGTCACTTAACAAGTTTTTGCTAACTCGCAGCTATTTCGTCAAAGTTTAAGCTAAAAATGTGGTTTCGTCCCCTTTTTCTCATAAAAATACAAAAAAAATTGCACAAAATGTCGCATAATTACTCGCATGAAGTCCATACGCCAGCAATATGTACGCTAATAATTGGAATTGTGCACACAAAATTGAATTTGCGTAATAATTTGCACGTTTCATGATTGCATGAGCATAAAAGTGCTGAAGAAAACTGACCTGATACCGAGCACCCTAAATAACACAGCGCGTAGCACAGTGGACCTGGCCCGCTCGCTCGATACCGGGCTGACGTCACGCCCAGCGGCCCAGGTTCGACCCCCGGTGGCGGCCACCTTTTTTGCTTTTTTTTCACTTTTTTCACTTCTGGATTAAAAAATTCTTTTAGTTTTGTGCGACTCATGTTGCGTGTGGCATATAATATTAAGTCAAACCGTTAAGTCAAACAGGCTTACTACAGTTAGATTTATGGTTGTAATACAAATTGAGCTTATTGAAGTTCTCTGTATATCCTATGCCTATTTATTACCGTAACTAAATCCTGCTAATTACTATTACCTGAATTTTAGAACCTTATTAAAAATTACTTTCCTATGTTAAAAAATTTTATATACTGAAAAATACCACTTAAAACATTTTCTTAGCTGTAGAGGTTCAACGGATAAGGAAAATAAGTTGGCACGGTTTCCCATTCTGGACATCCATTGTACTACCAAGAAGCGAAAATATTATCAGGTCATGCAGTGAGTTAATTGCGACTAAATACTTACACTTGGAAGAAGAACATGTTCTTCCGGAATTTATTCCCACGTAAAGAAACCATAGCAATGAAAGATTTATATATGGGTCTAGCTTTGTTGATCGGAGAGTATGAATATTTTTATCCTGGATTCTGCCGTCTGCCTGGCGAGAAAGCAGCCGAGACAACTTTGTCCAAAAAAAGTATTGTCTGTACTGCATAAACATGAAATTATAATTTATAATAGAAGTGACCCTGCCGTTACCACGCTGCCGTTACCATTATTAATCTACATAATTAATAATTAGTATGGTGGTGGAATATTAACCCAAAGTATAGTTTTGTACAGTTGACATACAGATATGTATTATCACATATAAATGATGAGCTACACTCTTTGAAATAATTTTACTTTTTCAAAAGTAAGCATACTTTTTACCCCAAAGTAAAGTTTACTAAATCCAGACTAACGCTTGATACGGAGTAAACCTTACCTCATATAGAGTAAAAAGTGCACTTACAATGGAGGTCTCCCAACGTATGCTCACAGATTTGGAGCAAACTAGTGTCAATCGATCATGGAGATATTAACATAAAAAGCCGGAAAAATGCGCAGCAAATTTGGAAAATTAGAAATTTGCCAGCCTTGGGGGTGCGTTTTCTTCTCTTTTTATGCAAATATGTATCTCCGCCAAACCGGCACATTGGCAGATAGATTCATTTTCAAATTCATCCTAATTATATTTGTGATCGATTGACGCTAGTTTGCTCCAAATCTGTAAGTATACGTTGGGAGACCCCCATTGTTAGTTTTCAAAAAAGTAAGATTGTTTCTAAAAGAGACATCCCCTTATAAGGAGATTGGTCCCCTTATAAGGAGGCGAATTTTTTCAAACCTTTATAAAATCTGAACCCTTACGAACTTCTAACTACGTATACTATTTACGTGGGTGGAGAGTTCAGATATCCAACTATATCCAAATATTGCACATTATACCGGTTTGGAACAATATGCAAAAATTTCCGTGTCAAAATCTCAAAAAAATGTCAAAATATCCAAAAAATGACATTTTGACATTTTTTCACATGTTTGACATTTTGACCCTTTCGTGGATTTTGAACATTTCGACCCTTTTGTGGATTTTGGACATTTTAGACGGTGATTGGAACCAAGGTGAAGCAATGCCTCTGCCAGAGGTGAAGAGAGAGTGGAATCTATAAAGGGCAGATGCAAAAAAATCCCCGTTCATTAAGGCATTGAGAAAACTCCCAGACTTGCGTCACTAAAATCGTCATTACTTTTTCAAAAGTTATTTCAACACGAAAATTTTTGCATATTGTTCCAAACCGATATAGTGTGCAATATTTCTATGGATGACAATTATGTAATATTCAACTAATGAGTGATATAAATATGATTGAATTTTATTTAATTAAATATTTTCGACTTATACAAAAAGCATGGGTTTTGTGGAATAGGAGACAAAAATTTAACAGTTCTATCCTATCCACATTTTCACTTCAAAATATAGTATTTAGCTCACGAAAATTCCTCTTTGAAGAAAAGGTAGGCATACAAAGAAGGAAAAAATATGCACTCGTGTAAACAAAAAACCTTACCCTAAAATAGGTTTAATATTTGTCAACCTTTTTGCCATTTTTATTTCATTGTAGTCCATACATTGTACATTGTACATTGTAGTCCATACATTGTAGTCCGAAATAAGGGACCTGAATCAACAAAGGACATTTCTTTGTCGTGAGGAATCTCAGGTTGGAATGCGTCCTTTATTTAAGGCACTGAGGTGCCCTTCACCTTTCGTCTACTGATCCGCCCACAAACAGTTGCATTGGACATGTTACATATTTATACCGTTATTTATACCGTTATTTATACTGACATGTTATTTATGTAAATACCTGCCTTTCCAAGTATAAAAGCGGTATAAACTGTGACGTCTTTACTATTTGCTCCTTACCAGAGTTTATGCATTGAACAAAATCGACTTTTTAACTGATACATACAATATCCACAATATTTCTTAAAATTGTGGTTACATTAAAGGTATATAGAATTTTCACTTATAATTTAATGCCACAAAATGACGGATATTTTGTGCTCGATTTTTTTACAAAACATGCTACTACCAAATCAGTACAAAGTAAACCAATCGTTTACAGTTAAAAATGCATTGTTTAATATTGGGTTTCTACGTATGCAGACATTAACACAGGAGCAGATTGAGAGCTAACATAGCAAAGGATTGATGAAAACTCGTTATTGTTTATTGGCTTCTAAATAATACGGGGGTGATCCCAGAACCCACAAAGTATATATATTCTAAATTTTCTCGCCAGGATCTTTTCAACGATACCCAACTTATGTGGTTATGTGGGACTTTGGCTATTGACGTTTACCGTTAGTGGGCAAAATTTTCTGACCTTCGAAAAAAAATTATAATTTGTCATTTTTAATATATATATATGTATGTATTTACTACCCTGTACCCGGCCGGGTAGCCTGGTACCCGGCCGGGTAGCCTGGTACCCGGCCCTAATTTTAGGCCCAGTACTACCGCTACCCGGGCAACCCTAATTTTTGTGTAAAATAACAAAAAATCACACGTAAAACGACTGGACTTATGGCATTTCGGAAGTAAGCAACGAGTGCACTTATGTTGTTTCAAAATTAGTACGACGACATGTATATAGAATGGCAATTTGAAGTTTGACACTGCGTAATCAATTCAATTATACCTAGCAATTTTTGAGGATTTCTTCGTCCTTCTTCTCATTAATGTTTTTTAGGCGTACACATTCTTTTTCATAAATCCGTGTATTAACAAGGTCAAAATGTATGCACCCAATCGCGAAGAATTCGTGACAATCATGCATGGATTTTGCCTGGAAAAATGTTAATTATATGCACACCTAATTGACAACGTTGAATAATCAGACGATACATAGATACATATCGTCGGACTAATTCTAAAACCGCGTAAGTGCCTTCGCTGGTTAATTTTAAAACCACGTAAGTGCACAAGAAAAATGGGGAAAAAGACGTTACGTCTTACGTCTTTAAATAGTTTTAAGTACCCTAGGTCACTAGTTTTAGGAAATATAAATATAGCATTAGCTCTCCCACATATTTAATAATATAAGCATTTCTGTAAAATCAATATTTTTCAGTCGGTATTGATATAAATAAATATATTTATAAACTTCCTTAAAAGTGAACATAATCTACAAAGTTTATTGCATAAAAGTCACAAAATAAAGGGACATCTACGAAAGTAGGTGTGTAAAGGGACACGCAACCCCAGAAAAGGACAGGGGGCGTTACAATGCATACGTGGATGTAAATTTTTGCTTTTTAGTTTTAACCGGTGTGAAGGAATCCGGCTTTTGTTCAGGCCTGCAAAATGTAGGCCTCTGTCTGTGTCCAGGAAATAAGTACCTGTTTATTTGTACGTATTCCAATGGCTTAGAGCTCAGGCAGGTATCGAACAGTACAATCACGCTCATAATGGAGGTCTCCCAACGTCTGCTCACAGATCTTGGCACCAAACTAGCGTCAATATACTACAAATATGATTAGGATGAAATTTGCAAATGGAACTACATATCTCCCAATGCTGAAGTTTAGCGGAGGGATTTGTAAAAAGAGGGGAAATCTCTAAGGCTACCAAATTTTTCAATTTCCAAATTTTCTGCGCATTTTTCCCGCTTTGGTTTCCACCAATATCTCCGCCAAACTTGCGCACTAGTTCCATTTGGAAATTTCATACTAATTATATTTGCGATCGATTGACGCTAGTTTAGTCCAAATCTGTATGCATACGTTGGGAGACAGAATCGATCTTCGTGATCCTACATTTATTTAAACAAGTTGAGTGAAGGATCATATTAGCATACTTGCATAGATGCCGAGAATGAAGGAAAAAAGCACGGACCCTTAAAATTTAACATTGACCTGAGTGACCCCATACTATGTGTTTCACACATCCTTCCATGCCGTAGATGGGGAAAAATAGAAAAAGAATACCTGAACTATTGTATTATTACCCTTAAACTGCTTATATGCTTATATGCATATATTAAAGGTTAAACCTGTCAACCCTTCCAACCCTTCCAAGGGTTAAAATTAAAAATATTCCATTTGGGTACCGTTACCTGGAAATACAAACGATGGCCACTCATCGACTCGTATATATATCTTGTCATGGACGATCAAACGTATTTCATCTGCAATACAAGCATCGAGTCACACCCATACAATTATTATTACAGATTCGAACAGCTGCGATGTCGTTGTTAAAACTTAAATTTGCAATATTAGCATTTATTCCAGCATTCCTGACATTTCAGTACTGTCACTCGCTGAAGCATTTTGTGGGGAGGTGCCCATCTCCAATGCCTGTGCAAAACTTAAACAGGACGGAGGTAACCCAATAAATACTAAAATATAAATAAATATATACAATTCAATGCTATAGGTATACATTCACATAATATTCTAATATTCACAGTTTTCCGGAATTTGGTATGCCATCCAGACGTACCCGGCCGACAACTATTATCCAAATTTCACTTGCAGTCTAGTCGACTATAAGTTGCCTAGCCTGGACGGGACATGGATCAGGGAGACCCGTCACACCGATAAGTTGGACAAAACATTTATCAGTCAATTATGAATTGTGTAGCTTACAAGGGAACCTTAAGTACTATCACTCCTCGATTTCCTTCGGAATAGCCTTAATCGACAGATTTAGTGAAACTAAAACTCTGTCATAAAACATTCGGTGCAAAATCGCGTTTTCGCAAGATATTTGGCGAGAACTACATCAAAACGTGGAATTTTTGCAATGCTTTCTTTCAATTCCTTCAGAATAACAAATTTACAGAATAGCAACATACCAATAAGTCCGTAATTAATGCATCTTTATTGCAAAATTACGAAAAACTTCAAAAACTTCAGAAAATTATAAAATTACGAAACTTTTGAAAAATTTTCGAAAAATATGCAAATTTCGAAAATTTTGCACACTTTGGATAATTTTGCAAAATTTCGAAAATTTTGAAAAATTTTCCAAATTTTGAAAAATTTTCCAAATTTTGAATACTCACAAATAAAATATTCAAAGTTTTCCAAATTTAAGGAAATTTGTATACTTTTCGAAAATTTTGCAAAATTTTCGTAATTTTACAATAAAGATGCATTAATTACGGACTTATTGGTGTATAATTTTGCTATTCTGAAGGAGTGTGAAGGAATTTGTTATCCCATAAAGAAAGCATTGCAAAATTCCACGTTTTGATGCAGTTTCTCGCCAAATATCATACAGTACAGTGACAGTACATAAGGTTCCTTGTTAGCCATAATTTTTTTGTAACATCCACCCATTCGAGGTTCGCTTATGTACGTCTACTGCATAATATGTGGCAGGGAACAAAATGGTTCCAGTACGCAAATTATGGTTTACGTAATTACACAATTTGTAGTTGTTGTCATAACCTGTTTAATATTGGAGATCTTTAATAAATTGGGAAAATGCCTTGTTAAACATAGATCCGGACGACTACCTTCAAATTCCGCCGAAGTGTCGTTTCTAAGCCGTGACGGCAGCGCGTATTTAAATGTCGATAGCTGGTATAATTTCACAAGAGCTCAAAAAGAACGAATAGCGCAATATGGGCAGTCAGCGGAGATGGTTGGACTCGCGAAAACAACAGGTAATAAATTCTTGTTAAATATATATTGGACGATTCCCTGCTTGTAATTCCATGTAATTAAAAGCGGATTTCTTCATGTTTCTAGAAACTAAGTACTCCGTTTATGTATTGGCAACAGATTACTCGAATTATGCAGTTTTCTGGACATGTGATCAAAGTTGGGGTTCCAATTACCGTGAAAGTTGCACTGCTACATATTCTAGTGATATTAAGCTGCCGAATCTTATTTACATATTTTCTCTATATTACAGAGAACCTGTTGATTACGTCACGGAATTTGTCCATTGGGAATGAAGCCATGGAGACGATTAAAACAACTCTGAATCTCCAGGGCATTACGACGACCCCCTTAATTAAAGTTGATACGAGTGGATGCAAAAGCATGTAATATTTTGTGGTATGAATTTGATAATTCTATTTCATGAAATAAATACAATCCTGTTACCACACACATCCAACAGTGTTCATTCTGTCATTCGAATCGGGTCTGATAGCCCTCGAGTGATATAACTATAGTAATTTATTACCACGTAGTAGTAAATTTATTCTGGTGTTCATCCCAAACACTTCAATGGAGTGTCGAACACAATTGAGCATCCACTTAATTTTGCTGCGGTGAAACTTGCATAGCATCAAAACTATTCACCCCATCTCAATTTTTGTTGTTGTTGTTAAGCCTTTATTCAAGTGTCAACAGAGATCAATTCATTACAAATTGGTTTACAAACCATGACACAAATCGCATATATGCAGTAATAAAGCATTTATCTAACCTAAATAGTAACTAATATCTATTCATGACTTAAGAAGTCACGACATAATTTAAAAAATTTTAGGTAAGTAATATTAAAATCCCAGGATCGTGGCACAGTATTCCACAATTTGGTAGCTCTATACGTAATATTATTGAGTGCCAGAGTAGTACGAACCCTGGGGACCACAAGGAGCGGCCAAGAACGCTGACCGGAGGTTGTGCTTTGCAGGGGCTTAAGATTACAAAATGCATACTTAAACAGATATAAATCTCGCCTCTCCTTAACTGCCAAAAGGTGACATTTAGTTAAAGGGTCATCAGGATTTAGGGAATTATAAACATTTTTAAATTCACAACGTTTTTTTGATCTTCTTAATTTCTTTGCAAAGCTAGGAAGGAAATAACTAATTAACAAAGAGTGAATCTTTCTTTGCACATTGGTTTTCACGCCCCAAATATTGATACCATAGTCAATAATAGAATGTACATAGCATGATATAAATATAAGTAATTTGTCTGTTAAATATCTCTTAATACTAAAAACTCAACATTCTTGATACCAAATTGTAGATCATTTAATACTCTTTCGAAATCAGTAGTTACTTACTCAATTTCTACTGGGGAAATGTGAGAAAAATAAATCATGAAAATTAAAAGTGAAAATTAATCGGGCAGAATTGTGCGTCCAGTTACAATTATTTTCAAAAATAAAATAGGTTAAATTAATTTTCCTGTTGAGGTAAGTCTATGAGTGTAACATTTAGACATTAGCACATTAAATTTAATTACAATTGTAGATGTCACAGTTAACGCTGTATTTGATGTGCACCGCAGGAGATGTACTGCATTGTACAGCATTGTACTTAAGCCAAGTTTTCCAATTCTCCTAGGGAATTCTGCGAGTTTCTTTGAAACCATTTTCCCTTCAACCTTGAATACATGGTATTCCGACCCCGGGTTTTACTGGGTTGGGGTCTTGGGGTTTTACTGCGTTCTGCTTGGTCGGAAATTAGGGGTGTTACTCGGGTTTTCCTGGATTTTACTCAGGTTTTACTAGGTTTTATCTAAAATCCAAATAGATACATCAATAAAATCAATTTGCAGGTACATACCTAACTCGATTTGAGTACTCTGATTATATTCCGTAAAGTTCTCTAATTTTTCCTTATGGTCCAAAAATCATAATTTGCTGCTCAACTTGGAGCTTGAACATATTAATATTTTTCTGGGTATTCCTGGCATTTTGCATTGATGTTTTATGAAAAACATTGAGGGAATTCATTATTTCTTCGTATCCTTAATTAGTATTCTTCATGTCGCAAAATAACTTACGACGCTTACGAGGTTTTGTAAGCGTCGTAAAATTTTCTCATCGAAAATCACGTTACTACGCTTTTGATTTTTACCAAACCTGGACCCCTGTTTTATCTTCGTAAACTATTTTACGATACTATTACGGAGTATGTTAGGATAGATTCAATTTGAATTTTAGCCCCGCCTCCAATGTTAATCAAGTGGGCACGTGCTTTTGGCGTGTGAAAATTCTATCCCATTCAGCCATTTACTCGCCAATAAGGATACGATGAACTAAAGAATACCATCATTAATAAAATACATTAATTTAACAAATTAGTGTTACATTGAAGGTATATTAGTTCACTGCAAACATTGAGTAAACCCAGTAAAACCCCAAAATCGGATAGGTATATATATATATATTTTTTGATGCTTTATTGTCTTATCGGTTCACAGTTATACAACCATGCTCTTCCGCCAGTGACACTTGCAGATAGAGAACGGACTCTATTGCGGCTCCCAAGCTGAACAAGGCTCCGCACCCTCATACTTGGGAGCACCTACCCCGTACTAACACCGAGCCAAGTAGGATTACTAAGTTTCTCTGGGTAGGATTCGAACGTAGGACTGCGTGGTGACAATCCTACCCCCTCACCACTGGACCATTGGGACTTAGTTGGAAATTTATTTGGAAATTTAGACATGGCCTTGATCGTCAGAACGCATATGGTGGCGACTCATGCACTTGAATGGTTTTGGCGAAATAAATACGTGGGAGAAATTCAGACACATATACAAACATTCCTAACTTCTGATTTTAATTTCCAATCAAATAGCACTAGCTTTTTGACCGGAGTAATTTTACTAATTACCCCTGACCATTTTCCTCAAAATGCATACAGCCCCAACTCATGCACCTACCCGGTTCGGGCAAAATCCCCGGGTGAAGTTGATTATGTATGCATATCAAAATCCGAAATTTCTGATTTAAATTTCCGGAAAACCAGCACTAACTTTTCCATCTGACAATGCAACGGTGTGAGATGATTATCGCCGATATCGACCGGACTAATTTTAAATTGTTCAAGCTCAAAAATAAGTGGACCCATATTTTTTCGTTTTCCTGAATGGGCATTAAGCCCCTGGCGGAATTTTCAAAAAAAAATTCAGCCAAAATTCGGATTTTTGAAAACGCTGTAACTTTTCGAATTTTAACCCGATTTCAAAAGTTATACCCAATTTTTGCTCAGAATTACTTCCCTGGAATTATAAAAATTAATTTTTAAAAATTTTAAGAATTTGATACTTTCATGCCATCTCTGAATTTTTTTTAAATGATAAAAACGATAATTTTTTTAAATAAAATTTTTTTATAAAAATGAATTTTTATTTACACCTCCTCATTGTGAGTAATTTTAAAAATTACCTATAACCTTGTTCTTAAAAATTCATGTAGTCCTAGTTCATGCACCTACCCGTTTCGGGCAACATACCCGGGCGAAGTTGACTATATGTATATGCATATATGAAAATCCGAAATTTCTGATTTAAATTCCAGGAAAACCAGCAATAATTTTTTCATCCGACTAATTTTAAAAATTACCTATGACCCTGTTCTTCAAAATCCATATGTGCATGAAAATTGGGGATAATTTTGGCATAATCTAGTTGAGATTAACTTAATTCCAGAGGAAGAAAAAACATCAAACTCAAAACTTTTAGGGCAATATATGCAAATTTATTAGATATCGGAAGAGATTCCAGATTGTGATATTTAAATTTGGACAAACCATAATCCTAATATCTCCAGAAGAATGAAAAAATTGTATGAATTGTTTATATCACTTAGGATCTATTACTCTATTACTATTACTCTATTTCTATTGCTATTAGTTTATATCCTTAATCTTACTAGGTTGCTAGTTAGTTACATCGGGTTGCAAAACTAGCAGCTTAGTTTTTTGCGTCCGTCGGGAACATATTTGGAAATTCAAGCCAGCCATCTGTGTCGTACTTGCAAATTTCAACCGAATCACTGGTGTCCACCGTGTACGTGCCTTGATACCACTGATTCCTGTATTTGTAACTTTATCTACAATTTCTTTCGACATTTCTGATTAGATTATTGATTAATAATTATAGTTATTACTTTTGCCATGACAAATTCTGCCCAAGATTTATTTTCGCTTTAGGACAACTGCATATTGTAGGGAGGAACCAAGAACTCCAGCAATACCGGGCGATGTATTCCTTTCCGTATATGGTAGACAAAAATAGCTCATGGACGAAGGAATGACTGCAAATTGGTGGAAATTGCCCTTCCACTGCAAAATAACTCATTTGGTAACGTACACATACGTCAATTGAGAGTAGTACATAATATACCGAATGGAAAATTTGAGGTTCCTTGTATTGGACCGCATCCAAGCTGGGTAAAGCGATTATGATTTACGAGGAAGTCAACATGTCCAATTTGAGTTTTGTGGCTAGAAAATGACGATGTTAGTATTACATCCATGAAAGTAACGCTGTTCCGCATTATCGGAAAAAATGCGGATCCATCCAGATTGAAGGGTATATCCATCACTTTATTTAATAAAACTGGTGGCTGACAAATTTCAACTTATATTGGAGTTCCTTAGACTTACGTGTGAGTCTGTTGATCTTGGGACAAAATATTTTTTCAAAGTTGTCATTAACTTGGCAAGATTGAAATTGAACATTATAAGCCGTATTTGCCGCCAGGTATCCTCCCAGACTATGCCCCTCTAGGATGGTAGTTGAAGGTTTCGCAATCGACGCACGGAACAGCGTCCCAATAAAATTTGCAACACTTACTGCAACGTAAGGGATGAAGCTACCTGCGGCTCTTAGTCGGGTTAATGGATCAAGCGCCCTGGGAGATACGGAAAAACCACTCATAGTTTTCCCTCCACTTGACATGCTGCTCCAATCTACAATGATGATGTTATGTCCTGGGACCGTTCGACAATGGGCTAAAAGCAATTACACAATTATAGCGGTAACTATACCAAGTGTAACAACCAGGGCCCGCGCTTGCCAAAAATCTAACCGGGGCAAAAAAATTTGGCGCCCATAGCCGCTCGCGCCTTCGGCGCTCGCAGGCTACGCTTTCCTCGTCCTAAAAAGGGCCTAGGACGACATAAACACTTTTCTACGCGGATGCAGCTTCATAGTTTACAAGGTAGTACCACAGCAAGGGTTAGGTTGCAGAGATGTTCAAAACATACGGTTTGAACCAGGCTTCTTGGCTTGGTCGACGAAACCAATCTACTCGCCGGGCAACGAGTTCGATTTTCCGACCAAGCCAAGAAGCCTGGTTTGAACATAAAAAAAGGAATACACTACAGGCTTTGAAGTTCAAAGTCCATCAAAAAATGCTTGCATTATTTCTTGTCAAAACACAAAATACAGTGTGGGTATTCACGTCACTCGAAATCGTTAATTCGCGCCACATCTTCGCAGCCTTTTAGGTGCGTGCGAAACGACTTATTTTGCATGAAAATATATAAACTGAATATGAGAGCAGACCTGAAAATTTCACTTGACTACGAGTTTGCGAGAAATAGTTCACGGCGATAATAGATTCCATTTTGCTTCGCATATTTCGTAAAATAATTAAGGAATCTGATTGGTTCTCCATAGCAACTCTTCGCAAACATTGCAAACTTGCGGGGATGTTGGGAAGCGATGTTACGACATGATGTTGTAGCTGTTGTAGCTGTAGTTGTTGTTGATGATGATGTAGCGATGTTGACGTGAATACCCATAGTATTTTTTTTTTTAATTTGTAAATCCAAAATACATTCTAGGCGTATGGATTTACTAGACCTGGCCTAATAACTAAAAAAGTCAAATTAGAAAATAAACTATTCCGATTATGTACATCACAGAAAGCATTAATTAGTGTAATTTATATCTTTGAAAAGTAATGCAATTATTTTGGTTGCTCCGTTCACGTGATAAATTCAAGAGTGGGCACATATTGAAAGCGTCAACCTTCCCGATTTTCTTCAACCAGTTAAAAATTAATTCAGGATTTATAAAGAAGTATAAAAATTGAAAAATTTAATCAGACTCCTAAAGCTCAAAACGGAATTTGATTATCTTTTTTTGTTGAAAAATTAGAGAACAAAATTCAAAGGGTATGGAGAAATTCGTTTGCCCCTGGTTCCAAAAAGTGTTTTTTTTTAATAGGAATAAGCTCATGATCACTTCATTCCTCGAGAGATGCACCGGACAAAAATGGGTCGTATTGTAGACATATCTGAGGATCGGCGAAATTCAAAATATAGAATTTCGCTGGTCGACTTGTCTATTAGGGGACCAAACACATCAAAGCCAGGACAATAGGCTTGAAAGCATACGAATCTAAAACGGCACCAAAATCCAATCAAAGTCAAAAACATTGAGCCAAAAAAAATTGCCGAGGCATTGTTGAAAAGTGTAAAAAGTTGATTTCTTCGAGAAAAAAACGCTCCCAACGCACGTAAATGTCGATCAATTGAATGGCTTTGGGTATTAATTGAGACATAATTACATGACATGTGTGGGTATGAGATGCCCGGTTGCCGTCATAGATGTAGAAAAAGTGACTGGCGAAGCGCTCATGAGAGGCAAAGCCTTCGCTCCACTGGCCGGCAAGGTGTGCTTGTACCACTTAAAGGTTGGTAAACATAACATTGTCAATATAAATAAAATTATTAGAGCGTGTGGTCGGTTTATATTCTCCAAAAACAAATACGAATCAATTACGGATAATATAAATGTTGATTTGGAATGGTTAACTGCGGAAAACATTGTGCAAAGCGAGTTGTGCAAAATGTCACACAAAATGTTAAATGGAATAGGTCCAACTTATTTCCATAAGTATTTATCAGACAGTAATGTTAACTATAGAAGTACACGAAATATAGCGTATTATGAACCAAGTATTATGATAAACAACAACATTGGTAAAAGATCATTTAAGTATAGAGCGTCTGTAGCATGGTTAAATCTCCCCGAATATATAAAAGATAAGTGTAAGAACATGAGTGTACCAATGTTTAAGAATGCTGTTAAGAAATGTCTGTTACACGACCAAAATACCAGAAGAATGTATGAATTGTTTGAGATAATTGATGTATATGATCAGATATTCCCTGGGTATGAAAACTTTATCATGAATTTTTTCTTTTCTTTGTAATTTCCGTTTACTATTATAATGTATGACATGAATGTTTCCTTGAGGTGTAATGTCCCATTATTGGGGTGCCTCATTGTAATAAATCAAATCAAATCAAATCAATTGATGCAAAAGAGTCGTTAACAGACAGACAGACGGACAGACGGACGGACAAGAGGAATTCAATAGCTCCCATGCTACGCAGGGCGAGCTAATAATAAAAAGTTGTGGCCATTTATGACCCACTGATTTCCTTTAAGAAAAAAACTAAGCAAAATTCACGGAATTAAGCAGATTTTCACAATTAAAACTGGCAAACGTTCGGATCATTTTTTAGTAGATCGACGCGAAATTACGGACAAATAATAATGCATAAATACTTCATCCCCATACCGTTATCTATCCAAAACCAGCATTAGAATTACACATTGATTTGCAGTTCTCGCCAAATATTTGGAATGATTTTCGAAACATATTTTCGAAAAATCACGTCCTCGAGAATGAGATGACGTTATTTTACAATGCTTCTGTCGTGACAAAGTTTAAGTTACACTATATTATCTGTCAATTAAGATTGTATGGAAGGAAATTGAGATGCGACAGAGCGTAAGGTTCTCTACAGACAAGAATTTTTGAGAAGTTTATTTACATGAAAACTTGGTGGTTCTTAATACATAGGGCTAAACTAGATGTGCTAATATGTTTATTCGGTGTTAAAATGTTTTACTTAAAATGGTATGAGCCATTCGGTAACTGAATGTAGAAATCTTAAAGCTAAAAAGGCCCATTTATTTGGGTAATATGTATTTTTTTGGCTGAGCCCCCCCCCCAGGACCCAATCCTGGCTACGCCGCTGACTGAAAGTATGTTTTTTCCAAGCGGGGCGGTATTAATGGTGTCTGGGGTAATCTGAGTGTCATCAAGACACCATTCCTCCCGTTTTGATCTATACATTTCAACCGCACGAGGATAGTTCCCTTCAGTTAATTCTATTTCCCTCATGCACTTTATATTTTCCCAGATTACGTCTATCAATATAGTTGTTAACGTGGGAAAACACATCTCAAAATCCTCTCCCCGTGAGACCACTACTACAACCAAATAGTGAAACATGGGCTGCCCAAATTTGCTCAATGCGAGGTGTTTAAACTCCGATTTATTTATGACAACAGTGATCAATGCGTTAGTACTAGGTATCAAAGGTCTGTAGTTGATCACATGGTAGTACAGATGAGACATTGCGGCAATTTGTATCCAGCCACCGGCTTGAAATTCAAATAAGGCGCTGGAACTGTAACTTTTTGGGCTCAGAAAGATGAAACATAATCGACAGGGGGAAAAACGAGACTTAAAAATGTCCATCCCAGGCAGCTCCGTTGATTCAGGAAAAAATAATGGCACGTTTGCATACTTTGGCATGAAGATAATAGTTGATACCAAGCCTAAGTCGGGGAAAGTCATGTGGCTGTCGTAATCCCAGGAATGGAATATTTGTAAGTCACAAGCACTTAAATTGGCCAGGAAATTCCGATAACTTGAGATTGTTTTGGGAGTTGCGGCATGACCCAATTGCGTGGTAGCATAAATGGTTAAGCATAAATAGTACAAGAATGTTGAATTGTTCGATTGCATTATATATTTCAGTCAATGTTCTTGAAAAAATTGTAACAATGTTCTGAAATATAAATTCTATTAGATACCTACAGAATATTTCTCACCAGGCAAGTGGTTCGACTTCCCTTAACGACTGCACTGTGTGTAAAGTATGATGTGGCAAACTCGAATAACTGTGCCTTGTACGGTAAGCAGAAGGTTTACGAAGCCTTTAAGTACTTCGGTTCGGATAAATTATGACACGATTAAGCTTATTCGGTGGTTTTTGACGAACTTGTACAAACTTACGAAGATAACTAATTGCCGTAATATAAATTTGTTTGTTATTTACTTTTATCCCATCCCGAGTCTTACGTGTGTTGGCTGACCATCCGTGTGTCCGTCCGCTCTGGCTTCCCGATAACTCGCAATAAATTAATCCGATCAATTTCAAATTTTGCACGCCCAAGATATGCAAAATAATTACTAGACTTCGAAGATCAGCTTACTCGATCAAGTGGGACTCACACACAGGTGGACGGGACTGCGGTTCTCTGCATGAACATTTCTTTTAAAGTTGACACAGGGTTAGATAATTGCTTCCAATGGCAGACTACTAAGTGAACCAGCATAAATTTGCTTCACGTGGGATCTTAATTGAAGACCCAGACAGAATTTTTCTTAAATCGTTCAACCAAGCAATATTTGCCATGAAGGTCGGCAATGACGTCTAGCAAATAATGAAATTGAACAAATACAACTTGAGAGATCCCATGGTGCTATAAAACAGTGATTTAACAGTATATATAGTCGAACAATTTATGCACAAGTCAAAATACTGGGTTGAGTTCCACAAAGCTCTCATAAGTTCCTTGTATAAATTTATTTAGTTTCATGATTGTAAAGCCTGTGGTACATACATAAGTTGAAAACCTTATGTGTTTACAAAACTACTATGCAACCACAACTAATTTCTCTAAAGGCTCGACAAAATATGGCGATTTTAACTAATTTTTTTTCTTATATGCACATTCAGGACTGCGTTCCTTAGTAAGTAATGCAGTCAAGTCAAAAACGCATCAAAAAGTAATCCAGTCAAGTCCAAAAACTCATTTCGTCAGCTTCTGGCTTTAATTCGTTTTGGACTTGACTGTTTTACTTAATAAGCCGGCGATATATAAATTCAATTATGTAGTTTCAAAGTATTGCAACCCCCAGATCAACAAAAAAATTCATTTCTATAGCCTCATATTGAGGCTATAGAATTGAGACCTTTAATATTCAGCTGTCTTGGAAACAATTTCTTGGATTTACCAAGGGGAAAGATGGTTGACAATAATACTTTTTCTTTACTTTGCTAATACTTCAGCAGCTTCAAGTAATACTTGTACAATCTTCAATACACGATTAATTGATAATACTTATTTTTGTTTGTAATATTACGAGCTATGCTACACTAAAGTTTTTTAAAGTTAAAAAACGGCTTCCCAAAATACAATCTGTCCGATAGAAAAGTAAAAGAGTGTAGACAAACAAACGACTTTACATACGTGGACAACGCCCATAAAAATAATGAAAAAACCAAATTCTTAAAGTGCTGACTTTTCTGTAAATAATCACCTATGCTGACCAGGTATACTATTAACATGGGTGGAGAGTCCAGGGTACCCACCATGTTTTTTAGAATCTACTAGGACCCTAGATGAAGGATCCATTCATATTTCCGTGTAAAACTCATATTTGACGCCATGGCGTGGCGCCAAACTTCAAAATCTGCGTTTTCGACCAATTTCAAACCTCTATAACTTTTGCAATTTCCGTGGGATTTTCAAAATTTTATGCTTAAAATGATCACAAAGGTCAAAATTTTAAGAAAAAAAGGAAACATTAAAAAATTTTATTTTTCGAGATATTTTGACGATCTTGTCGACGAATCCAATGCCTAAAAAAATCTCAAAATTTTCGAAAAAATTGTAACAATTAATTTTTTCAAAATTTCATAGAATTCGAAAGTTCGACTCATGGCCATGATTTTGGTCAAAAATTTTGAAAATCCCTTCAGGATTTCAAAATTTAAGGCGGTTTTAAAATTAAAAACATTCAAATCTTGCGAATGTGGCGCCACGCCACGGCGCCAAATATGAGTTTTACACGGAAATATGAATGGATCCTTCATCTAGGGTCCTAGTAGATTCCAAAAATCATAGTGGGTACCCTGGACTCTCCACCCATGCTAATAGTGTCCCATGTGAGATAAAATTAAACATTTATGTATTTAATAAATTCATGTTCTACTCAATATATAATAACTAATATTATCAGTGTACACACATAATCCAGCCCAGGACATGAAGCCAACAAGGGAATTCGCGGAAAAAATAGAAGCTTTAAATTTTTATCTCCGCCAAACCTGCGCATTGGAAGATACCGTAAATACTCTATTTATAGCCCTATTCTAATTATAGCCGGGTCCCCAATTATAGCCGGGTCTCTAATTATGGCCCTGCTTGTCCGTTGTCTATATTCCTAGCCTTTCCAGGAAAAATGCTGTACATTTGTTTAATCAAGGAATAAAGTTAAACTTATTAAAAGTACTAACTTAATTTTTAAGAAAAATCCCTGTAGTCGAGACAAAATTACTACTAAAATTACTACTACGATTTAGATTTCAAGTGCACTGTTTACTCATAGCATATTTTCTTAAATCAAATAACTTTAATTACGGCAACACGAATTGTACATGATTTTTTAAGTCTCAAATTTAGGCGATACAAAATTTAGCCGGGTCTCTAATTATAGCCGGTCTCTAATTAAAGCCGGGTCTGTGACCCCCAGATTTGGATTTTAGCCCCGGCTATAAATAGAGTATTTACGGTAGTTGCATTTACAAATTACATACTATTTAAATTTGTGATCGATTTAGACTGGTTTCGTCCAAACCTGCTGAAAAATTGGACTGGAAATGGGTTTTAAGGTTTGACTTGGGATGTGGTTAGGAAGTAAATGTGCTAGGGTTAAGTGGAACAAAGGGATATATGTAGTCCCGGAGTAGACTAGCTTTTCTCAGAAGAAGGGTATTTTTACGAAAGATCAAGCTTTCAACTGATAGGTAATCATGTACTTTTCCATTCTAGACTTGTTTATTTTTAGACCGTGCGTAGAGAAGGGCGTGCAAAGTAATAAAAAAGGAGGCAAATGCATCTTCATAAAATTTATTTTTTGAATAAATATTTAAACTGTGGACAATTTTCAGATTCTCACAATTTGCAAGAAATTGATAACTTTTCGCACCAGTTTTTTAATATTTGTATTCAGCATTAAAGTTCAGATCTATTGTATACAACTTATCCATACCCTATATACATAAAAACATACTTTGATCAAAAATTAATTTTTGCGAAGGTGTTTTACGTTAATTAATGTAAAAACACGTACACAAAAAAATAATAGCTCATAAATTTTAACGAAACTTCTGACCAACATGGGTTAACTAATCAATCCTGGTTTGGGCTAAGCAAAGCTGTGCTGATAGGTTGTAAGATAATCAATCATGTCGCTTTAAACGAATTTATTAAAGCAAAATTTGGAAGTAGGAAAAAAATTAGCGAGCGCCGCAGGCGCTAGCGGCTTGGGGCGCATCAATAAGTTTGCCCACCCTCGAGTCTGGGTTAGTTTAGGCACTGTATGCAAGTAACCTACTTCGGGTGCGGGATCACCCTTTGAAGTTGTGCTTCCTCATTCTAAGAGGGAATTTATAAACATGATTCATTATTATAAATTTTGTCATTAAAAATATTATCTTTCAAACTGTCCACAATTCAGCAATATTAGCAAATACCGCTATTACAACGGGACAACCACTTAACATAAATAACGTTATAAGTGCACCATCCAATCCGAGCGGGATATCTTTACGTGCAGGTGCCTTCACTTTTGAATTATATATGTAAATTTATCTCATTTGTTTCTCGTAATCGAGCCGTGCCTGAATTCCACTTTCTACTATGGACTGAAAATATTTAGGAATACGAGACTCCCCTTCACCCTCAAAACTCCATCCAAATGGTGCTAACCTCAAAGTATCTTTACTCTTATAAAAATCAACCTGAGTGAATTTCTTAGTTAAATATTCAATCTCAGCAGCACTATCAGAGGCTTCGATTACTAAGACTGATTTCTCACATTTTGAAATTTCCTCTTGTGTCGATAACATAATTTGAGATAATAGGTCTTCCGTTGGTGCGAAAAAAGCTGATAAATAATGACCTCTTGGGGTCATGATGTGTTTAGGATCTCCAAGAAGGAGGATAGTTACAATTTCTACGGATACATGAGAGCTATCATAGTTAGCGAAAAGAAGTGACGTCCACGTCTGGTCCAACAATTCTAAAAACATATAACCATTATTATTGGATACCGCAGAAAATATTTTGAAACACGGAGTAGCTTTCAGCGGGAATGTCGCGTACATGCTAGTTTGACGAATTTGATTCTTTGCGTTGTTGAACCAAATCGATATGTTTTTTCGTTCCTCGTAATCCTTAAAGATTCTGGCATCCTCTTCATCACATAACAAATCCTGAAATTTTTCAGGAATCTTGGACTTGGGCAAAGGAGAGTTTAGATATGAGATCATCAATCCATTGTAGCAATTTGTTAGTACCACCGACATTAGGATCCAGCCACCTAGCACTAGGCGAAAGAACGTTTTATGCTCTGTTATACGCGGTATGTGCCCGGCTTCTTCAAAAATATTCGCTAAAACGAACAACCATGGTGAGAAGCTGTTACCAAAAGAAACTTCGTAATATTTCTGATATAGGTGAACGGTAACCACGAGGATGACGATGGTTCCCATCAATGAGCCCCACACTACGGATTGGAAGGGGATTACGTAAAATCGAAACGAAACGAATGATTCCGAGTGACAGGTTAAAAACTGATACCCATCAAATTTGAGTGGCACACTATTTCTATACCTGCTACGAGTTAACTTAATTCTCCCCAGAGTCAGAGTCGATATTCGGGGCTTATAAATCCCAGAATTAGTCGGACTTGGAAAAAAATGTAGACTTGCGTTGGCTTTACTAAAAATGATCTGAAGTAAGTGTTGATATATTGACAACTTTCCTGTTCGATTAAATGGGTTGGAAATCAACGGCGCGGCTACGACATGAAACGCTTTTGTTCTGTACCCAATGTCCATATTTTTGAAGTTTTTTAAAATCCACAAGGTAGGAATGGAGTTCAAGTTATTGAAAGTGTGTAATATATTTTTATCAAGTGCTGCGCACTTCATCGTTAAATACGTGAACGTCATAATTCCAATTGGTTGAACACAAATGATACGAGAGGTATTCCCGCTCGAATATAAAACGCCCAACTTGTCAAAGCTTGTCGAACTAATTTCAAAGTAAGCTCTCCTTCTTGGATAGATATAAAAGTTTTCAAGTTCTGACTTTCCAATAGTTGATATAAGGATTTTACTTACATTGTCATGTTGATAGTGAAATTTAGAATAATATTTGTGCCCGTAGACATAGTCAGACAACCACAGCGACCAAGAACCCATTTTCGTAAAGCTTTGGTTATCCCATTTGAAACTTGTGTCGGTTTCTAGATTCATTTCAGTTTTCTTGAAAATCTTGCAGACTCAGCTTGCATTTCGAATCTGGAATTCGTGAAATTTGTCGTACAAGTGGACCCCTGTAAATTCCTGGTCGTAGTGAAAGTCTTCCCTTAATATTAACTATGGTGACTGGATGAACAGGTGGTCCGAAATCTATACGGTCTATCTTATCGTAAACAATCTCTGTTTCGCAGTTACTAAAACCCTCCATAAATTCTGAAATATTGACATTTTCGTTCCTATTTAAATTCCCTAATGCTGCCGTGTTTGCAGGAAGGATCATCAGAATCAAAATACAATTATATGTTGAATCCTGCATTATGTTTCTGTATGTCGGTATCCTATTTTTAACAGGGTTAAGTCTTGTCCACCAAGAGCAGCACTACCAAAAAAGAATTAAATCCTTGTTTACATTACAAGGGGAGATGTTGGCTGGAATGTACTATGAGAGTTTAAAGCCTTTTCATTTAATAAGTATAGTTTACATTTCGTGTCTACACGAAAGTCTGTCTGTGCAGATGTACATTTGTCCTTTAAATAATTTTATATTGTACCGGTATCTACGTAGATATGTATGCATGTTAGTATTGTTGCGTGACTTATAAAAATAATAAACCGTTGCAAACGAAATGTAACAATAAGCTGAAACCAAGCCAGAGACCTCTCTACACGGTCACGGGGTCATCGTACGTCGAAATCATGTCTATTTCTGAAATCCCCGTCACAAAATATGTCTAGAACGATCGTAACGACAAAATTCGGCATTTATGAACATTGGCGTCGTCGTCATGGCGCCGTGACCTTGCGACCCACAAAGCCCATCTTCAAAGTAATCCGTACTTTTAAAATTAGAAGCACGATGCCGAAAACCGCATGTCGAAATTTAAATCCATTCTCAAGTTATCGTGGACAGACAAACGGACGGACAGACAAGACATCCATTATAGGGCTTCGCCCTATAGCACGCAGAAGGGCAGCACACTGAATTCAATGTATGTACATATGTGTGAACATTTAAATGCTAGTGGATATAATGATTCATGCCTGTTAAATTTTTGATACGTGTTGTGGAATGCTTTCTTGAACATGTAAGACAATCAGCCAATACATACGTATTTATTTGTGTAGATACCAAGTCCAGCAATTAATATAAGAGGCATGCAAATAGGAAGGCAAATTACTTGCAATATTTGTTATTCACAAGTATTTAATTTATACATTTTATTCTTCTCCAAGCCATTCAAGTCCGGTACCTTTCAATTGTTTCTGGTCGACCGTACCCGTGTAGTTCACATCAGCTGTTTTGGAAATGCTTTATAAAATTGAACTCTATAATATTGAATGAATTGAATATGGATTGAATAAATATTGAATCAAAATATTGAACTCTAAATTACTTTCATGGCCAATGGTGAGATATTGCCAAATTATATGTAAAAATACATAGCTTGCAGAA
This sequence comes from Folsomia candida, assembly GCF_002217175.1. NCBI lineage: Eukaryota > Metazoa > Arthropoda > Collembola > Entomobryomorpha > Isotomidae > Folsomia > Folsomia candida. Next base: position 186,829 of record NW_019091250.1, on the reverse strand, counting down.
AATACGATACATGCGTCATTTGCTCTTTTGCATTTATATGAATTTATCTCGCGGAATTCCTAGTGGGTTCTAAATCCTAGGAACCATAGCTCGCAATGGAGCATGATGCACTGGACTGTGGACCACTAAAAAATTGGTCCATCGATGGACCAATGTTTTGCGAGCTATGCTAATAACTATAAATTCTAATCAGGTAGGTAAGCCCTGTTGAAGGCCGGTTTGATTTTGACCAATTTTGTTTCGCTTTGTGCACTATTTGGCGTTGTTTCTATGTATGCTTCTTATGAAACATATAGAAGATACTGGATGAAGCTTAAATGAATCATATTTTTCAGAATTTTTTTTATTTAAAAAATTTAAAAACTTTTAGAATTGTAAGAATATTGTGAAGTTGTTTGTATTGCGAAGTTTGTAAAATTTTATCAAATTCGAAGTCGTGCAAATACTTATTTTTGAAATGAAATTCTGACGACATTGAGGTGGAAGTCAGTTTTTCTCAACCCCTTTTTGCAAAATCGGCCTACGTCTCAGAATTTTCCAGGTGTTGTATCATCAATACAAATCCTTTAATATCATCTACTGGAAAAAGATCAAAAAAAAAAATTTCCAAAATTGACTAATGCAGAATTAATTATTTTTCGAAATTTAAAAAATTCTTGCAACTTGAAATATCCAGTCCTCCTAATTATTAATGCACTTCTGCCGTATTTAAAAGTTGTTTCGTAGGGTGTGAAATACGGGAATACGTGGCCAAAATTTTCAAATTTCAAAATTTCAAAAATTTTGTGAATATTTTCGACCAGCTATGCTATAACTTTTTGCCCTCACTTATGTTTATCTAGACCTTGAGAAATTCTGATGTGGTATTTAAGTAGTGAACACCACAGAAAAAATTATGTCAAACACAAGTGGGGGCAAAAAGTTATAGTCAACTTTGCAACATGTGTTTTAACATACAAACTTATGGAGTAGAATGTTTCCGGAGGTGCATCATCACCGCCAGTGAAGCTGGGCAGAGTGGTAGAGAGAGGCAACATCTCCACACTTATGACACTTGCTCGATCGAAGGTTTTGACTTTGAATGAGTCGTGGGATATCTTTCAGTAAAGTTAAAATTTTCCGACAAAATTTCCAACAAGATTTTCCCTATTTCTCAATTGTGTGACGACGGAAATGCCTCACTAAGCCGTGAAAGGTGAAGAATTTATTCCTGCAGAAGTAACAACCGTGGTCCTTCACCGCTCCGTGCATTCGTCCCACGTGCACGGCCAGATTTCCCTTGCTCCATGTTCTGTAGTCGCATTGGCCACAAGAAAAACGCGGCTCCTTGTCCCAAGAGTGTTTGGTCTCGCGGTGAGTTTGCAAGCCGGAGTAAGTCGCCAATGTTTTATGACACAAATTGCACGGATACTTGCGAACTTCATGAAAATTGTGGATGTGGTTTTGCAGCCCCAGTTTGCTCAAGAATGTCCTTGGACAAATCTCGCAAGATAACCTTGATCGGGACGACTTATCCTGATGGGTTCGCTATTAGAAAATCAAATATATATATATATGCATATATATATATATATGTATATATATAGCGGTCATATTTTGTCTAACAAGGGAGACTTCTGAGGTACCTGTCGTGTCTAGAGCACATGTTTTTAAAAATCTATTAGCACCCCAGATGATGAAGGACCCATTTATATTTAAGCGCAAAACGTATACTTGGCGCCGAGTGGTGGCGCCCAACTCAATAAATGTGCATTTTCGACATAAAGTATCGAAAGTTGAACACTTTGACATGATTTTTGTCAAAAAGTTTGATAGTGTGTCCTGCATTTCAAAAGTTATGGCAGTCTTAAAATAACATTCAAATTTGGCGAATATGAATGGTGCCACGTTCCGGCGCCAAATATAAGTTTTGTACGGAAATATGAATGGATCCTTCATCCATTCACCTCGGAAATTTTCCTTGTAAAGCCCTCTTCACACTAATCGTAAGACTATCATGACATCAGTGGCATGCAGTCAAATCAGTAGTATGAAATACAAACCGGCATGTCCAAAGATTCTGTACATCGTTTTCCATGATGTCCGTGCTGCACTTTTTCCAATTGGAAAAATGAATTGACAGAGCTGCAGTAGAAAAAAGGAGTGCTCTGATTAGCTCTGATCAGTCTCAGCTTTCACTCCCTGCGAACTTGAAATTTTTCACCTGATTTTTTGCCAAGTCGAATTCGTCAAAACTGCCAAATGTAAATATCCAGTCAGATTTTCCGCTTTTCTGAGCAGCTTTTAGTCTCGCAGAAACTTCTCATTTAGAGGTGTCAGAAAATTAAGCCGTGTGAACAGTTTCCAACTTTTCTGTCATTGACACCCATGCCACTATTTTCGTGTTGCATCCAAGCCTTTGTGTGAAGAGGGCTTAAGTAGTATAGGCCAAGCGGCACCACTGACATGCCGCGGTAAGGAGAGAAGAACTCAAGAGCGGTAAAAACCGGTATGAGGTTTACGACTGATATTTAAATAAAAAACAACCTCACCTCATGCCGCCTCAAAGTTGCACATTGCCGAAACCTACTCCCACATATTTCGCACGGGTAGGCTCGCTCCCTTGTGTGAGTCGCAATGTGCCGGTTAAGATCTCCGCGGGTTTTAAACTCCTTGCCACACAGGGTACAATAGAGTCGGATGGGATTTGCGGCATGTTCCTCCCTAAAGTGCCGCGCCACTTGATCCTCGTCCAAATACGTTTTATCACAGCCGGTGAAGTTACACGGAGTCGAAGTCTTTCCACAGAGCTGTGAACGTTCCTCACGTGTCGGCGTAGATGGGCTAAAATTCCGAATTGGCGGGAACAAATGGTGCATGTTTTCTTAGGTCGATTGCTGTGCAAGTTGTAGACGTGTTGTCGGAGGCAGGCGGGAGTTTTAAAAGTTTTCACGCAAATCTGTTAAAATGAACAAATATGGATTGCACTCTCGACGAATAAAATCTGCACATATACATAGATTTTATATTTGGTTCTGCCTTACCTCACAAGTTAAATTAGAGTGTGAAAGGATATGCTTCTCTAGATATCCCTTCGTTTTGTAAATTTTCAAGCAGGTAGGACACTTCAACTCTTGCACAGAGCAGGTTTCCATTTCGTATTATGAATTTTTACTATGAAGCTGTTAGAAATTATATATAGAAGAACAAAAGTCGTTAAAGATAAGTAGCGCTAAAATTTCCTGTCGGAGAAAAAATCTTATGGATAAATTAATGCTGGGGAATTTAAGTAATTGAGATTTTCTTATCTGTTCTTGGTTATTAATTTTGCACGTAAGATGTACATAAATATGTGCTTTTAATATTAAAAAAATATTATTACTACTTGATGAATTCTAAAAAACGTTAAGTTGTGTGAAAAAATTGACTGTTCCTTAAACTGTTCCTTAAACCTTAAACTGGATTTATGTTGGGAGAAAATCTTGAGTTTGTATCGATTTGGGGTGAACATGAAATTATTTCGGGCCTTGTGTCCTTTTAAATAGGGTAGACGAAATTTTTGCCTATTTCTGGAAGGAAGGGTATGTTGCACATGGTCAACGTTCCAAGTTGAGGGCGAGGACGAGTGGTAAATGTTGAAAGGGTTGATGAATCCGTTGTAAAAATATATTTAAATTATATTTAAAAACCTTTTACTAGGGATGAATCGAATTTTTGCGTTTCTGGTTCTTATAGGGCATAGTTTTGGCTAGAATTTTATTTGGGTACATTATTTTCCAAAATTGTTTACTGGTAACCTTTTTTTAAAGAGTAACTTTCTAGAAATGAAAGACCCTTCACCGCTGCTAGCTCGTTTAGAATAGCATCACAGACCAGTGGGCTTGTAACAGCGACTATACTTATTTATGCGTACATATGTTAGCTAATAATGGTTATGGATAGATTATTTCCCAAAATTACCATTATTAAGGGGTGAAAACCCCTTTATGGGAATGTCTTGTCTGCCTGTCCGTCCGTCTATCCGTCCGTCTGTCCGTCTGCCGTATCCACGATAACTTTAGAACGGATGCGAATATCGAGATGCGGCTTTCGCCAGAGTATTTCTAATTTTTGAAGTATGGATGAGTTCGAAGATGGGCATTGTATGTATTAAGGTCACGGCGCCACGGTCATGACGCCGGGTCGAATAGGTGTCGAATTTTGTTTCCACTGTTTTAGACGTATTTTGGGGCGGGAATTTCAAAAATCGACATCATTTCGACGTGCCATGACCGTGTGACCGTGTTGACGACGCCATGTCGACAAACTGAATTATGTCATGTGGGGTGTGTATCGAAAGGTATAGTCGTGTGCGTTCAAAGTACGCGTGAGTTATGTCGAAACGGGGCTAAATGAGACGTGAGGTAATGTGAGACAATTGAGGAAAATGACGGGAAAGTATTGAAAGACGATGTGGATGTGCCACAAGGACATTTACATGTGTTTTCACCCCTTTGCTACATTTCGTTTGCAACGGTTTATTAGCTCACCCTGCGTAGCAGAGGAGCTATTGAATTCCTCTTGTCCGTCCGTCTGTCTGTCCGTCTGTCTGTCCGTCTGTCTGTGTGTCTGTGTGTTAACGAGTTTTTTGCATCAATTGATGCATATTAATAAGGAACACTGTGGCATGATTGATATCGAACAATCTGGAAGTCAAAATGGTGCAAAACAATTGAGTGAATAGATGCAAAATGCACTAAAAGTGCAGAAGAACCGGAACAAATTACTATATTTTAGACGTCAAGTTTGTTGAGATTATATGTCAAATTAAAGGATTCATTTTAATCGTTTAGTTTTCACCATTAGTGCAAAATTATATCATAATTATGTATATCTTTTGTCCGACTATCCTGCATCATTAATGGAAAACTATACCAAAATTGTGTATCTATTTTATCCGCTTATCCTGCACCATTGTTGCAAAATTATACCAAAATCATTATTACGTAGTTAAATTTATGCATTTTCACGTGAAATTTTATTATGTACGTATGTGTTACAAATGTTATTTCTGATATTATGTAAATTGCTTAAAAAATCTCATATTTCCGATTTATACGAGACACTGTTACAATTCGTATATAAAAAAAGCCTAAACGACCAGCGTTGTACAAAAATTATCCCTCACTGAAAAACGTAGAAAAAATTACGTAGGAAAAAAAACTCCAGAAATCGTAGAAAAAAAAATCGTAAAAGGAAATTATGGGTAAAAGGCGGTACTACAAATAGTACACTGCCTCCAGCTTCCCTCCTGGAGGAAGTGTACCTAACATTGAGGCGACATTCCCTCGTTGCGCGGCGAGAGAAACTCTTTGGCGGAGGAAGTTGACCGCATTCGGTTGGCCAGTCGCGGAGGCGATTCTCTGGCCAATTTGCTCGATGAGGGCCAGCCCGTCCTGCCCCCAAACACCTGTCGTTTCCATGGCAACCGGCACAAAAATGTACCGGTCCATGAGGAACGCATATTTCTTCTTCTTGGCGTCCTCCGCCTTGCTGGCTGCAGCGCCCTGATGCCGCACGGTATCTGGGAGGTGGCTGGGGGCGAAAGTGTCGGCGCAGGTAAAATCCCACACGAGGGACCTTCCCCTCGCCCAAGGCACAAGCGTCATCCCGTCAGGACGCTTGCCGTCCGTGGTGGAGCACCCCGCTGGCTCCCTGATGCAGGTTACCTCCGCTGATCGGAGGGCCCTTGCGATAACATCGTTGGCGGCCTCGTGGCGGGACCAACGACCGGCGCTCCGGCGACAAGAAAGGCCGTGTAGGCCGCGGGAAGAGACCTGAGCTCCGCATGGGCACTTGTGTGGCTGACAGATGTCACAGCCGAGGCGGAGGGCGACGGAGACACGGAAGGTCTCGTTGAGTAGGAGGGTACCGAGGTGAGGAGAGGGGAGAGCGTTGAGCCAGACTCCCGCGTATTTGTTTCGGAGGGATCGTAGTCGGGCAATATCCTCCGGGATCACTGCCATGTCGGAGAGTTGGGACAGGGTTTTGTCCAGAATAGGGCGCTCCCACGCAGCTTGGACTCCTCTGACGGTTTCAGGTGGGAGGTCCGTCAGTCCGAGATCCGTCCAACGTTGCACCCCCTCTGCCATGGCGATGTCGGTGTCATGGAGGTGGCCGGGAAGAAGACGTTCTACGTGGGGCAGAACGCTGTGGGCGGACGCGAGAAAACACGGTATCGCCACATCCACAGCGTGCCTTCCTTCACCGGCAGGGACGACTGCATCCAAGCCGCCTCCGAGAGAGTACAATTGAGGATCCCTTCGAGTGCGTCCTTAAGAGTGGCGTCGTAATGGACGAGCGTCCATTTTTCTCCACGATGGGGCGCAGCGGAGAAAATAGATGAGCCTCGGGATGGAGATTGACGCGCGCAAGAGAAAAAAGGCCGAGTGCGCCGAGAGACCGAGGAGCCGTTGGGAGAAGGTGGCCAATTGCTGAGTCTTCGTGGCCAGGACCACTCCCAGCGCCTCATTAGTAAGTGGGGAGCCCAGCAACATCGCAGATTCGGGGGACATCAACTGGATCCCGGGGGCCACTTGCTGGAATTTGAGGAGGATATCGATGGCGTCCTCCCGCTCCGCCCCCAGGATCCCCACTTCGCATTTCTCGTGGTTGAGGTGCAGCCCAACCTCACCACTCAACCTAGCAACGGTTGCTAGGGCCTCCAAAACCTTGTCCGGTGAGTCGCCCATGGCCCCATCGTCGAGGTACCACAAATTTAGCTCCGTTTCAATTGCTTCGACGATGGGGTGGACCACGAGGGAAAATAGGGCGGGGCCCAAAGGGTCCCCTTGCTGGCACCCGAGTAACGAGGGGATGGGGATCGTCCCGTAAAAAAGCGACGAGGGGCTGGCGTAGCACTGCGCCACGAAGGGATAAATGGACGGGAACAAGTCGCGGACAACGTTGAGGAGCGTATCCCTCCTAATTTCGTTGAAAGCGTTCCTGAAGTCAATTTTCAGGAACGCCTTTGGAGAGGTGTGGGCGTGGTTGTAGTAGATGCGGGCAGCGTGGGCGCCGATCTCCGCCCCGCCTTTGATACCTACTCCAAGTTGATGGGGAGAAAAATGTTGGATTAGTTGGGGGGTTATTCTCCCCACGACGATCTTAGCGGCCAAGCGCCGCCACGTATTCCATACGGCGATGGGTCGGATCCCACCCGACTTTTTCTTGAGGGCCGTGAGGGACGCTCCGAAAAAGAAAGGGCAAAAGGTAGATGGGACTCCGCCACCGAGAATGGAGACACTAAATTTTCCATGGAGCCCAGTACTTTGGTACATTTTAGAAATATAAGCTCCCCGAGGGCGGTAAACATGAGGAGAAATATGGCCCCAAAGCCGATCAAAATTAATGCCCAAATCGGTTCCTTGTCAGCTATCGGATTAAGCCCGTAATCTTCTTGTTCATCCTGGGACGGAATCTGTTCCTCGTAATAACATAACTGGATGGACTTTGGATAAAATGGAATCGTCAAGGGAATATCGAAGGAATGGTTTCTTAGTTCTTGTACGACGTAGAAGCCGTGTTCTGCTCCACAGTTGGTCATCCCGTAGAGGAGGACGCAGTGTCCGTTGGTCCGAATGGATGGATTTTGTTGGTTGTCATCGTCCAGGGTGACGCAGCCGTAGGTGAGATTAAGGGTGGCTGAATGACCTGAGCAAGTGTAAACATATCCAGAGTTTCGCCGGGTCTCTGGACAGCCTATGCTTCACAATATATGGTAAAGCCACTCTCGAAATTAGTCTGGGGGTGATTTTTTTCTTATAGAAAATCGAAAAATTAGCCGTTTGAGTTCTTTCATATTTTTCGAAAAAGTGACCGTGTGACCTGTTAAAAAACATGGCAAATTTACTATTTTACATGACTGTATACGTAAAATAGCTAAACTTCAATGTTTTTTAACAGGTCACACGGTCACTTTTTCGAAAAATATGAAAGAACTCAAGCGTCTTATTTTTCGATTTTCTATAAGAAAAAAATCACCCCCAGACTAATTTCAAGAGTAGCTTTAGCATATATTTTGAAGCATAGGCTGTGAAGAAACCCGGCGAAGAAACCCGGCGAAGCCCTGCTCTTAGGAATTTGCCGCAATAATACGTCAAATATAAATTATGTAGCTTCGATTGGGTAACAACATAGTTTCCATGTGTTGTTAAAGCATTTCCCAAGCTCCAACTTTTGAAAAATTTGATCTTGGTTTCTTAACCGAGCTTTAACGTGCCGTACAGTTATGCACTATTTAAGATATTTAAAACACTTACTGCAATTCCCGTGATGGTCATACAGCGTTACTTCCAAAAGGATGTGTCGGTAACGGTTTATTAAGTAGCGCAGGCTACTTTATTCGATCGGTTAGTTAGTCTGTCTGTCCGTCTGTCTGTCAACACTAAAACTCGAGAACGGTTTGTCACAGCGACCTGAAATTTTTAACACATGTTCTACACGCGTAGGGGGTAACACTCTATTAAGGGGGAGTGGCCACTTTGTCGATATCATGTCGAAAAGCGTCGCCACGCCCTAATTTTTGCATTTTTTGGGCGATTTGCATCAAATTTGGACAAAACATGTTTTTCCGTGTTGTCGACATGTCGCAATATGGCGACTAAGGTTTCGACACTTTTTTTCGCCACATTCTGTCGCCACGCTCTAATTTCTGCATTTTGCGATCGATATGCATGCAATTTAGGCAAACCATGTTTTTCGGGGTTGTCGACATGTCGCAGTACAGAGCATGTGGTCAATTACAGATAATTAATTTGTTTTTAATTAATTCGTTGTTAGGCATTATTAAAATTTGAATCGGTGAATTATTTGTTTTATTTTGTGAAGCATTCTAAGCATTTTTGCGCTACATACATATGTATCGTGCTTTGCCGCACTTTATTTTACATAATTATTAAATTACCCCTGAATTTTTCTTCGTCATAAAGCGTGACATGGACGGCTTCTTTCCTGTCACCGTTCCAATTTCGCGCGTCACATTGATCAAAGCAGGGTCCCGCGGAGCCAATTTGTAAGCCTTCCTTGATTAATTCTTCTCCAATCCAACGATACGTGTGGACCCAATAGTGCGGGAAACCAGCTAAAGTAACCCGAATGAACCATCCGGTGCAATCCGTGGCAACCGGATAAATATTAACACAATCCAGGGCTTTCATCCGAAATTAACTTTGCCCAGCATAAGACGGCGAAACATTAATGATGATAAAATGTAACCAGGCGTGTCACGATGATGGGTTAACAACTTGATCAATGCCTGTTCAAAATTTCATCCATCCATTCAAAATTTGAAAAAACGCATATTCTAAATAGTTAATTATTCATATAATATGAATCATATTCATATTGATTATTCGTATTACTAAATTCCTATGCCCTGTTTTGGATCTGGTAAGCTAATTAAATAATTTTGAATGAGCCACAATAGCCAATGTCTAATATCTAAATTTTTATTAACCATGTACTTAATTATACATATTGCTATGCATATCGATACAATTTTATAATTTTAAATTTGTCCAGTTCATAAATTTGTCAACCAGTTTATTTCATTCAAATTTTGCAACACCATTTTTCTTCACAATAACCCAAAGAAGGCATACACAAACCCAAGGAATACAAATGACGACCGAGTATCTGAAAGGGATAAAATTAATAAATTTGCTACACTATCAGAATTTCTTAAACAAGTTATCACAGCAGAAATAACTTACAAAGTCGACTAGCATGAGAAGCTCCTTTCTCAAGATCGCCGTGGTTTTTCATAGAAATTTTGTATTTTATGTCAAGCCCCTAAATAATATCGGCAAATTGATTAGGAATATTAATTGTTTGCAATTAATATTCCAATATTAATATTAGTACAAAGTACATACAAAGTTGTATGTACTTTGTCGGGTGGCCTGCAGAGTTGAGTCGGATATCCGTTATTTCGGATAATCCTTTCCGTTTTGATCGGATCGGATATTATCTTTAATCGATCCGAAAACCGGATCGGATATTTTTTGTTTTCAATCCAAAAAATGCATTGGCTCGGGTTTCTGAAATCGTGGATCCGACTCAGATTTGTCGCCTTATGCGAAGCCAGATACTCGAATTTCAAGTATTAGGTTGATCCTGAGTTGAATATCCGTCTTTTTTGTTAGTAGTTCATATTTTCTAGTAAAAACTTACAGTGCAGACTTGATGTAGCCCGAGTCAGGCCAAGTTGTTGTTATCACTCAATACGACTTTTTTGCATGAAATCTTATTGCATATCAAGAAATTTAAAAAATACTGATTTTTCCAATCTAAATTCATCTTATTCCATTAGTTGCAATTAGTAGCCTATATACCAAATTTCAGCTAGATATGAAAATTTTGAAAAGTCGGTACGGGTTGTCCGATAGAGTTCCTCCAGGCTAAAATTTTTCAGATTTTAATTAACATTCTTCAATTAGACAATTTGGAATTTTGGTGCCAGTCACCCTACCCACCCAAACCACCCCTACTGGTCAACTACTTGACCGATTTTGCTCATCTTCGAACTTCACTCCTCATTTAGCCCATACTACATGTGTACCAAATTTCAAGTCGAAAGGGTAAGTTTAACGACCGTAATCGATAGACGAACAGATAGACAGAAAGACAACATGACTGTTACATAAGCCCTCACTCGGGCTAAAAACCGATCGGATCGGGTATTTTGTAAATCCGAAAAACGGGTCGGATCGGATATTTTTGATGATCCGCAAAATGGATCGGATCGGATTTCTGAAAACACGACTCAGCTCTTGTGGCGGGACAGCTCGTAGTTGATTAGAGATATCCCATACCTTTGTACTGTTACAGTTTGCGATGCTCACATACCACGTGCGATCTTTTGAAGATGCAAACATCCTATGGTTTTTGCACAAAGTTGTGCTCGTGGTTTTGTCAAGCTCGCATCCTGACCAAGGAAATGCCACGGTTAGTGGAATAATTTGATTAAGTTCATCCCTTAGAAGCTTAACTTTGTCACGGCATGTCTATGAAAATAAATATATTAATTAATTCAGAAGTAAGAAATTGAATAAAACAATACTTGGAGATTCGACATGTCACTTACATCTGCCTTACTAAAAGGTCTCCAAAGGTTGGAAGGAATAAGGAGTAACGACATGTCACCAGAATTCTGTGTCGTGAAAATTTTAAATACTTATTAAGAAATTAACGTGACCACACCGTCGGCATAATTGATTTTACTGGAATTCGAGTTCGAGTACTCTGTCCAAAATTTACCCGAGTACTCGAACTCGGCTCGGTTTTAAAATTTAGGACTCGCTGCATCCCTAACATTTGGACTATATTCAATGCAACTCATCTACATACAAACAAATTTAATATGCAAGTTATATTTTGGAATTCGTTAGGCTTTGCGTGAAAAATTTGGTCGATCCAAATTAAACAAAGTGCGGCCAAGCACGATACATAAGTAGCGCAATAATGCTGAGAATGCTGAGAATGCTGAGAATTTATTTGCGCTATAAAGCTCAAATTAATCTAATTATCTGTAATTGACCACATGCTCTATACTGCGACATGTCGACAACCCCGAAAAACATGTTTTGCCTAAATTGCATGCATATCGATCGCAAAATGCAGAAATTAGAGCGTGGCGACAGAATGTGGCGAAAAAAAGTGTCGAAACCTTAGTCGCCATATTGCGACATGTCGACAACACGGAAAAACATGTTTTGTCCAAATTTGATGCAAATCGCCCAAAAAATGCCGAAATTAGGGCTTGGCGCCGTTTTTCGACATGATGTCGACAAATTGGCCACACCCCCTTAATAGGGTGTCACCCCCTACACGTGTAGAACATGTGTTAAAAATTTCAGGTCGCTGCGACAAACCGTTCTAGAGTTTTAGTGTTGACAGACAGACGGACAGACAGACTAACTAACCGATCGCATAAAGTACCTTGCGCTAATTAATTAAGCCTACAGGTAATTACCACACGGATCCCTGCACGTGGTACTATTTAGAACGCCGAAGTAGAGACTCCTTGTTAGCCAATTAGTGTGTTAAAGGTACATTAATATTTATTTATAAATATCTGTAGATAGGTAATTTCATCAGAATTAAAAATATACGTACCGCGCGTTCAAATTCAATCTCATACTCTAGCCTGGATCCGTTCGTCTTGAAAAGGTATGTGCAGAGTGAAGAAGAAGAAAAATTGGTAACAGGTGGATCGGCAAATTCATATTATGAAACACAAAGTTGCAAGAAATTGTGTGGGTGGAAATTAATTTTTATTTCTTCAAGCGTATAACTACATATAGTTTAGTTGGAGAAACTGGCATTAACTGAATCCTTCATCCTGATACAGAATTGATTTGATGTATATTTTCTATAGCGTTTTTATCATGAATGGGATGTATAATAAAAATAATAATCTATTCAATCAATGATTCTTAGGAGGATTATGTCCCATAGAATTGAATAGAATCTATGTATATACTCATTTGACTCACATAATATGAGTAATTTAAAGCATGCAACCTCCTTATTGAATTATATTAAAATATTTTAGGAAAAACATGTCTATTGTAAAAAATTATCGTGACATGCAAAACCTTAGAACGGGGTTTTAACAAAATCGTGTTCGTGCTAAATAAATGAGTGCGTGTATGCGTGTACAACTTACTAGTTAGAGATAAATTTTCCTTTTATTTGCAAATTTATGTACTGGTAAATAAATATGTTCGTGGTCACGAATATTGAATAATCACGGGACAAAAGTTATCATTCTTGTTGAAATGAATTAACTTTTTGGCAAAAAATGGGCTAGAAATTTATAATACAAATTTTAAATAGATTTTATTAAAGGGTTATTTTTAATGTTAAAGATTACAAAACCAACTCATCCTAAGTTATGCAAAATTCTAATAATATTTGTTTTTTTTACGGATTTGTTTGGGTGATTCGAGCCACGGGTGGTGAAAAAACTAAAATATATTAAACAAGCCACCACATCGTTTTAAAAAGAGGTATGTGCTTCCTTTGTTCTATTATAAAAAGAGCTAAATGATCTTTATGTCCAATTTAAAAAAGAAATCTAAAAGGTATGTATGTAAAAAGCAAAATTGTATTACAGCACTTTTTTGCTGTTTTGCGAACACAGCTTCAACATAGTCGTACTATCGATAATACAGTTCTAGTTTAGATTGAATTTCGATAAGATATGCTCCAAACTTTGCGGCATTCTGGGATACAGACTACAGAAAGTTTTATACTCCTCAATAAATAAATTAGACAAAACTAAATTAGGTAAGAGAAAAGGCAAGTTTATGTCCTGAAGTTTAGGACATGCACTTAATAGCCCGCAAATCAATTATTAATTGATACAATCAGGGTTTCCCCGGGTCTCTGGACAGCCTATGCTTCAAAATACATGCTAAAACCACTTTCGAAATTAGCCTCGTGGTGATTTTTCTAAAATTATTTTTAGAAAATCAAAAAATAAGGCATTTTCCTTCTTTCATAGTTTACAAAAAAGTGACCTGTTAAAAAACTTTAATTTTTTTTGTTTAACATGCATGTATGCATAGAATAGAAAAAGTGCAATGTTTTTTAACAGGTCATACGGTCACTTTTTAGAAAAAATATGAAACAACAAAAATGTCTTATTTTTCGATTTCCTATCAGGCAAAAATCATCACCAGGCTAATTTCAATAGTGGTTTTAGCATGTATTGTGAAGCAGAGCGCAGAGCGAAATAATCCAAAATTATCGGAAACAATTCCACAGGCACTTTTTTAATGAAATTTTTGCGTATTCCGAGCTGTTGGGGGCCCGGGCCAAACATATAAAGAGCCATACCAAATGTATCAAATGTACTGTGCACAGCCCCCGTTGCATGATTTCACCGAAATTCATTTAAAAATATGCCAAGGAATATCCCATTGGAAGGATCAATGTAGCTGCTACATTGTAGTCATGCTATGGTCATGCTACATTGTAGCATGACTATTTTTGAATTATATGCAACCACACCCCCTTCGATAATTTGGGAAGAAAATTGGGGAAAATGAGAAAGTTAATGCACACTCGACACGCTAATAATTAGACCCCAAGCTGCATTTGACATTTCAATTCCCCTATGAATACGAACATTTTGATGCATCAAAAGTTTCAAAATTCGAAAATTCGCGTTTTTTTTTAGCGACACATAAATCGTTAAAAAACTCATGGTCCCGGTCATTTCTCGGCTGACAACCTGATGCCAGGTTTTTCTACGTCAGAAGAGCTACATTTTCAGCTTCTGTTGTCCGCCGGGAAATGACCGGGACCATGAGATTTTTGCGGTCAAAGTTGCTGCGGGGACCATCTTATATAGCAAGTGCCGTAGCACACTTTTTGTCACTAATGCAGATTCAAATCGCCCCAAATTACAGATTCATATGAAAAAATCATGATAACAATAAAAGGCTATCATGTTTTTATAAGCCCAGAATTAATTTAATCCTGCATGTCAAAGTGCGACACATACGGCACTGACTTGACTTTATTTTATTTGCCCCACACTTTATTTTCACCCAAAATCCTTGCATGCCACGTGTCCATCAACGTGGCTTGCAATATGTTTTAGTTTACTAATATTTATTTTTTGCAGGTTGGGCTGGGAGGAGGAACAAGTGCCCTGGATGGAATGGACGAGCGCTGTCTCAGACCCTCCTGACTACGAGCCACCCTGAGTCGGTCACCACGCCGATTCTGGGGCAGGGGGCAGGACTGAGAAATGAGTAGTTCTCGTTCAGGTGGTCAGTCCGTGGGCCTTGAACCAAGTCCTCGCCCACTGTTAATATTACATACGCTGTGGTGGAGAGCGTAGGGTAATTGAGTTCATCACTGGTGGGGGGCTCTGCCGCACGGTGGGTGGCCCGGCGGACTGAGTCTGGTGGGGCTGCGACCCGCTGAGTTTCTCAGGAGTTGGTCGTGGTGGCGAACCACTGGGGGGTTCTTTTTGGGCCGGTCGTCGTGCGGTGGAGGATTCGCTACCTAGGATGGACCGAAAAGTGGGAGGTGTAGAAATATGCCACCAGAATTTGGCGGAGAATGTCCAAATCTCTTTCTGGTCCTGACTTAATTTATAGTCAGGACCGGAGGATTTTTAAGTCATGGGGGATTTATCTGTCTTAGGGGATTCAGCACATTAAGGCACGTGCCGTGTATGGGGAGACTGCAATAAGCCATAAGTGCTTACGCAGCTGATTGGTCCTGTCTAACAATGGCAGGATCGTCACCCCACCAATACATACATACATACGGCACTGTCGTAAACACAGATTCTGGTGGATACACGAGAATCCGAGTTTCACGCTGAATATGGAAATTGGTATTCTAGTACACTTACAATGGAGGTCTCCCAACGTATGCTCACAGATTTGGACGAAACTAGTGTCAATCGATCACAAATTTAACCAATATGAAATTTGCAAATGCAACTATCTGCCAATGCGCAGGTTTGGCGGAGATATTTGCATAAGAAGAACCGGAAACTTGCAAATTTGTAAGCCAAAATTCGAAAAGTGTAAAATTGATGGCATTTTGGGCGCGTTTTCGCCTCTTTTTATGCAAATATCTTCCTGCGCATTGGCAGATAGTTGCATTTGCAAATTTCATATTGGTTAAATTTGTGATCGATTGACACTAGTTTCGTCCAAATCTGTGAGCATACGTTGGGAGACCTCCATTGTTAGTATGATATGGCTCTAAAAAAATATATATATAGAGACACAGCGTAAATAGTAAGGAGACACGGGTTGGCCGTAAACAGGACAACATACACTCTTAGAAACTGGGTATTAAAAAAATCAGCGATATTGATATGTTACTCTACCGCTTTGGATTTAAACGGTTGTACTACCCTGGTATAGATTCGGTAATGAAATAATTCTATGTGGTAATCATTTTATTACTAGGTGGTATTAAATTTTGTACCATATGGTATTATTTTTGTCAATTTATTACTAAATCATTACCAAGGCGGTAAAGTCACATATCAATACCGCGCTTTACTGATTTTCCTAAGAGTTTACCCTCGTGGATATGAAATGATCTTCACTCACTATGGAGGGGTGTCAGGTGGTTATCGCCAATCTTGTCGGGACTAATTTTAAATCGCTCAGCCTCAAATACAAGCGGACCCATATTCTTTCGTTTACCAGGATGTTTTCGCCCGTGGCGGTATTTTAAAAAAAGTTTCCAGCCAAAATCTGGATTTTTAAAAGAGTTGTGACTTCAACACATATCCATGCCACACTTACCAGTAATTGCAGCTATTTCAACATTATTAGAAACTTTGAAAATTTAAAATATGCTCATCTTTCTATCAAAAATAATTTGACGTTGTATGAAGAGTTGATGTTTTGATTTTTTAACTGACCCAGCCCAATTTTTTTTAAGTGCTTGGTACTTTCTATAAAGAAATGAGTTCTACGTTCGACTCCAAAACTAGTCAGGGCCAGCAGGAGGAGAAATGAAGACAAGATGAAAATAGATGTCACCGCCTTAAGTGGAACAGGGGTTTCCTTTGCTTTGGACTCCTTAGTTGGAGGGACTCCCTTCGTATATCTTTCATAGGCAGGATCCTCAATTAGATATAGAACTCCTTCCACATCAGTTACCGTCTGGAGGTCGTCCCATCTCCCCGGAATGCCTGAGACCTCGGGTTGCCCCAGCTTTCTGGCAAGGAGTGGAGACAGCCAGTTTTTGTAGCGTTGGTCGTACGAGACAGAAACAAATGGGGTTCAATCCCTTCCATTTAAGGCTGACTGACTGCCATTTATTTTTAAGAGGGTCGATAGACGTTCATAGTTATCATGGTCATCCATAATAGCGTACGTTTGACGAGGATCGATGGACGTGTTAAAATATGTGAGAGGTTTTGAGGCTAAAATACTAGTAAAGAATTCTACAAAGTGTGCCATGGAACATAGCGCACTGACAAACGTGAGCCTACTCTTCAGTTTGACGAGTATTTGGGTGGATATATTTGTATCCTGGTAAAACTGAATGTACCACGGGATTGTATTGGCCATCAAAATAGATCCCAAACTATCACGTATCGAGTAGGAGCTAATTGTAATTATTGGGATGTCTAAGTCCACCAGTTGGGAGAATGTTTCGGGGGACTTGGGGAGGCTTGATGGCGCTCAAATATGAAAATATCTCCCCCGTGTGTAAATTTTCCATGACAACGTAGCACCCGCAGAGTAGCCAAACTGTGACTATTGGTGCAGCAAATGTCTGCCTGTTGTGACATATTTTCAAACTCTCTCCCTGCGAAAGCAGGAGGGCGACTATGTTTATGATATCAAAGGTAACCTGGATCAAAGTTATGTCCTCCTTTGTTACTTGAACCACCAAACATATGGTCACACAACCAAGCAACAAGGTCGACCAGACAGCGGGGCTGAACGGGTGCAAAAATGCAGCCATGCCTTCCAACCCGGACGGGTATTGCGTTATAATGGAAAACTGGACAGATTTGAACTTGACCGAGTATGGCATCATAAAACTAAATCTACGAGAATAATACGTGCCAGCAGCCAGAATTGATACTTCAAAGGTATTGGGTCGCCCAACAATGGAAAAGTTCAAATTTTGCGAAAGGTGAACAATTTTGCAGTCTTTGGGCGACATTTGTCGAACATGGTAAACTTGACAGTTAATTTGTTTTAGGTCGATATTTCTGTTGTATAACACCTTCTTTTGGAGTAAATTTGTATTTTCTGTCCACCAAACTGATTCAATTTTTGGGAGAGGGCTGATCCTCAATTTTACAGGGACAGAGTGGAGACATGGTATGCAGGGAATAAAAACGTCGTCAGGGTAGTTGACATTGAAGACGATGAGTTTTGAGATGCCTTCGTGGTCTGAATAATATTTGTAAATTGATGCATTGCAGGGGTCATCGGTGTGTTGGAATATAAAACTTGGGTTGAAACTCTCTATCTCCAGGTATCTCTATCTGTATCTCCAGGTACAGAATCCAGAAATGAGACGGATGCCCAACCCGACCTTGTCCTGAAATTAATGATCGGATTTTCCGCCGCGCCAAGTATTACGTGTGTGAGGTTAACATAGATTTGATTCAAGAGGATGGGTGTGTTTGGATTGTTGGTTACAATGTGTCCAAAATATGGAGGGGGATGTCTACTCTTGGTACCTCCATGAAGCGCTGAGATGAAGTGGATGTCATGCTCATCAAAATAGTTGGGAATTGACATTGTCGTGGAAAGTACTTTCCGTGATCCTGTACTTAGCACAATCAATACTTCGATCACCCTCATTGTTGCAGTGGCTTGTGTAAATTTTCCGTTGGCCATCTTCCAGCAAGGTTAAGGTTAATACTTAAAAATTGAACAGAATAGGAGGTTTTGCAACCAGTATGGCTGCCAAGGTTTAAATCGCACATAAGCAGAAATAAGATAATATATCATGATCCGTTAACTCGGCGATGTATACATTTGGCCCAGTTTATTAGACACGGACGTGCTTAATTAGGTACTTCAACGTCAGATTAATAACAAGCTTTTAAATGAGATGATTATTTTCTTAGCAGTAATTTATATGGTCACGCAAGCAACTTTGTGAGATACAACATATTCCTCACAATTTTTTATACGTATGTCTATAGTTCGATGGTTTAAACCGGATTAGAACCAGATTGTTCTGGGAAGTTACGTTAGAAAAAGGACAAATTAAGAAGCCATTTAAATCTCACGATGAGGCTGTCGCATCGTTAGAGATTACCAGATATGTACATAAATGTTGAAATGAATCACAGGTGTGGTTCTTTCGATGACCCCACAAACTCGTCGCACTTCGGAGAGATGCAAAATAAATATTTACCCTCTTTTAAGAGGCGAGTCGATATTGCGAATGGGACAAAAGGGTTTTATTCTCCTTGATAATGTGTCTATTGCGCATAAGGGTGAGGCAGCAGGAGGCAGGAATAAGACTTCTGAAATAATTCAAACAAGATACGGTAATGATGTGAAGTATTGTGCATGGGTTTAACAGTGCTTTTGACACTCTAACTGTTGCGGCGAGGCATGAGTTTAATAATGGTTAATTTATGCGAAGAAGTCTATGTAGTTTTTATAAGATTATTTGGTTAAGAATTAAGCATCAGTGTCACGGCGAGGCATAAGTTTAGTAACGAATAATTTGACGTATAAATGTCATGCAATTTTAGATGATAATTTGGTTAAGTATTTAAGTATAAGAATGAATGTAAGTGTTCAATTGCCCCATGAAGAGGTGACCGTTGCCATGTTAATGACTGAGTGGGAAACGAGGTATGAAAAGAGCGTTTTCCTTTGTGTGAGAGAGTAAACGTTGGGTAGGTTAGTAAGAAGTAGTAAGTAAGTAGAAGTTGAGCAAGCAAGAAGCTCGCTTTTTTGTAGTCGTCAAATATTCGAATAAAGTCTAAAAATTAATTAACAGAAAGAGTTTAATTAAAGTTTGTTAGTTATTCATTTGCGTCTACCTTACTTCAAGCTGGATAGAGCATTTTTGGCACGATTTAAGTAGTTTTGGCAAGATTTAGGCCAGCTTAGTCAAGTCCAAGTCCAGTTTAAGTCCAAGTCCAGTATAAGTCATAAGTCGCATAAGTCCAGTATAAAGTCCAATAAGTCTACGCATAAGTCCAGTATAAAGTGCAATAAGTCTACGCATAAGTCCAGTATAAAGTCCAATAAGTCTACGCATAAGTCCAGTATAAAGTCCAATAAGTCTACGCATAAGTCCAGTATAAAGTCCAATAAGTCTACGCATAAGTCAAAGTGAAGTCTATGCATAAGTTCATTACGGCACGAGGTCAGATCACCAGAAAATTAGTTATCACGAGAAGATAATTCTGAAGTTGATAAGCCCCGACCGTAACATTAACCCTTTAAGGAGTGTAATTAACTACAAGAAAATGCATTAATTTGGGGACATTACAAGTATGTCGTGGTCATGGTGCGGGAGGGAGGAAGAACTAGGGAAATCGGAGGGTGATAAATGGCCACAGCTTTTTATTTTTTTATTTTGACGGTCATAATGTGTAAACAATAAATAAATTACGAAAAGTTGGAGAAAGTTACCGGGGACCACTTTTCTGGGGCAAAAACCCCAATTTTGACCACCCATCTTTTTTGTCATTCGGAGGGCCCTATCTTTAAAACTGAACCAAATCTGTAGAAATGTCTGAGGAAAAAACTGATGCCACTTACATTATACACTAATGCATTAATTAATGAACTCATGAAAATATAACCCAAGGAAAAATTTAGCCCGCTGCCAAAATATTCCTGAAAAATGTCCAAATTTTTCTAGTTTTATATATTTTATCGCACCTTACTCATCGATATCGGTCCAACTATTGACTGGATTAGATACTTGCAACATGTGAGCATAACATATAAAAAGCCACCCGTGAAGTGTGTCATAGTTGTTTTGCTAAAAATAACAGAAACTTGCAAGATATGATAAAATTTATTGCAAAATTGGGGATTTAATTTGTTCTCGAAACCTTTGCGTTGTCCAATCCGTGTCCAGCCATGTCAGGAATGTTGGGACATTTATCCTACATATTTTAGTTAAAAAATATAGGGGTGGGTGTGTCACGGTTTTTTTTTACTAAAAATCGCCGAAGTTTCCAAGATTTGGGAAATTTCGAAAAAATAGACTTAAAAAATAGTTTAATGTTTTAATTGGAAAATGCGGTAAAAAATTTGTAATATAATATACAGAACGAGTGCTGCCACATTCGTGACTCGGCCGGACACATATTCACTAATACCAAGCTGGGGAAAAATTTGAACTAAATTTGAATTTAGTGATAAAAATACTTGTTAACGTGACAGTACTCGTGCAGAATTATTTGACACAAATCAGACTGCACCAGCGAGACAAAAACTTACTCATCTAAACTAGACTACTTTTTTGTTTGAAACTAGCGAGACTTACAATTTTAAAATTCTTAAAAATTCTGAAGAGTTACTGAAACTTATAATTTTTAAATTTAAAATTTAAGAATTTACATTTGTAATTTAATTTTGGTTTAAATTAAAATTTAAAAAATCTGCATTTTATCTAGTGCAAAGTCGATCCGCCAGGTACGGCCTATCGGTCGGTACGGCCTGGATTGGACTATCCACTCGTCTCCACTGTCGGTACGGCTCTGGTCCCCGGTAACTTTTTCCAACTTTTCGTAATTTATTTATTGTTTACCCATTATGACCGTCAAAATAAAAAAATTAAAAGCTGTGGCCATTTATTACCCTCTGATTTCCCTAGTCCTTCAGTAGTTTTAGAAAAACTCGAAAAACTTGAAAGATTCAAAATTTAACACTGCGCTATATTAGGAGATATCCAATTTTTTGGCAAGAAAATGTTCAAATTTAACATTCGGTTGGCATAGGAGAAATCAAAAAAAGGCAGAAATTTTACTCCTCAGAGAGAAAATTGTGAAAATCAATGACCTTGCGGTCATTGATCAGTGTGCATCGTCACGAATGCATCCCACAGAACAACTTAAGTAATTGATTTAATTTATCTGGCAAACTTTGCCACGCAAAGAGTAACGAACTTTGTGTAAGCCACGGGTATTGTGTTTTAATGCGTTAGAAACGTTAAATAAACTATTTAGTAAGTCGCAATACATTACAGACATTTGCATACTGTCGTACAATATTCCGCTGCCAATTAAAAGATAAGATAATTAATGTTGCAGATAGATAAGATAATTCCTGTTGGTATGGCTGAGCCATGTCGTCCATAAATTATTCATTACTCCTTATATAATCATTCCAACTCATCACCCAACTTTAAAATAAATCAGGACATAACAATGGATATTGGGAAGGTTTCCCGTATTTTAATTCAGGATGAAACACTTATCAAGAATTGGGAGGAATTTTATTCCTGCCTGAAGTTTGTAGATCCTGATTTTAATCAATTGAAAAATTCTTACTCAAACTCTACCCTCACAACGTTTACATTATTTAATACAATTTTGAAACGATGGGTCTCAGCGAGGGGAGAGTGGGCCCGATTAACTACTCTGATTCAAATCCTGAAACAGAACGATTTCATCATGTCCGCAGGTAGGTAGTAGGAACAATTAATAAATTACCTTTAATAACCTTGCATAAATTAAAAATTTTTACATAAATTTTAAAACGTTTCTATATACAGAACTGCTTGAATCCAATTGTATTCCAATTACTACTGCCCCGAAGGACCCCGTCAAACCATTCATATTTCAACTTGGCAAATCATCCCCCACTTTTACGGGACGACACAAACAACTCGCGGTGCTACAATTGTTTATGAAATCGAAAACAACCGTGGCCATTACGGGATTGCCCGGGATTGGAAAAACGTCTCTACTAACGAAATTAGCATGGACAGTTATCGAACGAGAAGGATACTCCTGTATCTACCTTTTAGGCGAGAACTCTTCCACGATTACCACCTCTATCCATAAATTGGCAAAGTTAACATCAACCCCAATCCGTGATGAGGGAATGGATGAAGTTAAAGAGTCAGCGGAAATCCTCCTGTCCGTATTATCAAATTTATCAGCGAGTCAAAAAATGCTCTTGGTGGTCGATAATGTTGACGAAATGAACGAAATTGTGGCCTCCATACTTCGCGCACTGGTCCCCTACCCGGAAAAGTGTTTTGTTGTCGTCACATCGAGAAATGTTGCAGTGCTGTCTTGAATTCGGGACGAGATACGGTTAACCCCGCTGGATGGGGGAGATGCCGCTTGCCTGATAAGGGGACTACTTCCGGACGAAAAGGCAGACATGGTGAGAAATTTGGCCACACTGATGGAGAACTTTCCCTTAGCGATTCAACAAGCTGGCGCCTACATTAAGCATGCAAGGAGGATTAAAAATGAAAAGTATTCAATTCATAATTATATGGCGGAATTTCAAATTCGTAAAATGGAAATGCTGCAACAACCGTTATCACCGCTGGACTCCGAGGGGTATCAATTGACATCCTTCACCGCGATCAGGATGACGGTTAGCAAAATTGTAGACAATGCTGACGGACAAGGTGGTATGGCTGAAATTGTGCTGAAACTAGCATCCTATTTAAATCCTGATAGGATTAATTTCAAATTTATTCAATACCTTATGCAGAAAATTGGTAAGGAATGCGTAAGGAAAAGATGGTTTGGTACTGGTAGAATCAAAAACTATTTTGAAAGTAATTTTAAAAATTTTGGCGCCACTAGTTTCGACGACGCTGTAAATGTACTTAAATGCTTCGGTTTACTCAATGTCATAAAGGAAAATGAGGAATTGGTTGAGTTAAGTTAAGTTAATATGCATCGTTTAGTGCAAGAAGTAACGCGGCAAATATTTAGAGATGGTGAAGAGAGATTTTTGAAAGCTTTATTCACAATTTTTAGCGAAATAAATGACCCTCGCAGTTTTTTATGTTTTGAAATTTGTTATTTCCTTGAGGAAGGCTTAAATTACACGAAGTGGAAAAATGTTATTGAGTTCTATGTTTTTAGGAAGTTTGTAAGATACACGGTTGGCGAAGGGGGTCGTATTGTTGTTAATAAGATGCGATCCTCCCCCCGCCACTATGTAGCTAGGCACGATCCTAATGAGATATTCACGGAGCAAAGTGAGGATGCGATGGATACGATGAAAAATCTTCAAAGATGCCTCAATATGATGTTAGGAGTGGTTAGCGAGATTGGAGAAGATTCTGCTGATCATAGTGCTATACAGATTGCCGGCGCAGTTGTTAGGCTGTCGGCGATATCACTTTTGCACGTCGCTAAGTATTGAGGATGGATGTTGAGTTATGGCATAGATACAGATCACAGGGCAAAGGCATGATGTGTACATAATTCGCAGTTTGATGCATGTAATTTAAATTTCATGGACAAAATATGCAGACCTGAAAGTAATTTATAAATTTTTTTAGAAGAATATGTTTCAGCTTATTTGTTGGTCCGAGCAAGATAATATTATCCAGCTCAAAATGTGAGATCCATAAGTTTTCATTGGGGTTCCTTTCCAGTTGTGTTTGGGCGTCTTTCTCTATAAATATTAGAATTGTGTCTGGGGATGCAACGAGTACTCGGTTAGACTTGGTACTCGGTGAACTCGGCATATTTTTGGTGAGCTCGAACTCGGCCGAGCTTTTTTGGTACTCGGCCGAGTTTTACTATTATAATTTTATGGTAAAATATGTCAAATTACACAGATGGAAATGTAGAACACTACTCTAGATTTAGATCTCTTACAAAAACGAGAGTACACAAATAATTATTTCTAGTATAATCTTTTGGATTTACGACATTGTTCATTATGTAATTTGTCAATGAGTTAAAATCAACTTTACAATTGCCGTATTTTCGGGTGAGAATGACAAATTACTCGGGTTTTCGAGCGCTCGATGACCGAGTTTCAGCGAGTACTTGAACTCGGTCCAAAATTTGGCCGAGTACTCGAACTCGACTCGGCTTGAAAATTTAGGACTCGTTGCATCTCTAATTGTGGCGATGATTACGAGTAATGGATACAAGTACATATGTATTCAGTTTGAGCGAAATTCCTGTAAATTGTATATATTTTGTTTTCTTTCGAGGCATAATATAATAGATTCAGCCATAAATTTACTTTTATTTTACGTCCCACAAAACCACTCTGTAACATCATGATAAATTAGTTAAATAAAAAATGTTTAAATCTGTTAATTTGGAATTTTATAAATCACGTTAATTGGTGTTTGTCGAGTTTGTCGAGTTTGTCGCTAGGTGTCCAGGGCTGAAAATCAGTACTTGTGCTGACGCTCATTCGACACCATTAATAAAAACTTCAATCAATCAATCAATCAATCTCTATACATTTTAAATTAATATTGAACTACATAATTGTATTCGTTATGTCTACGCTTTGGCTTATCTGTCTATTATAAAACTCTTATTGCGATTACTCCATTAATGAATAGACTTAATTATGATGTAGGTAGCAAATTATTGATAAAAATACGTAGGTAGCTACATCAATTACAGATAAATGATGCATAGTAATTGCACGCAATTAGTTGAATCATTGTCAGAATTGTATGTAGGTAATCACGTCCTAAATATCAGAATTTGGTAAAATTATACAATTTAATCGTGGTTCAAGTTAGCAATTGTCACAACCGTAAAACTCGAATACTTCCACGAAATAAATGCTACATTTATCTTTTACTTATTTGAAGTATCAATTGCAACCTTAAGAAAGTATAGTTTTGTACTTATAATATAATTCAATAATTAATGGCCAATCACAATATAAGTATTCCCTTCATTTATGGTGATTACAGATTTTACATGGTCGGATGGTTACTAATTGATTACACAAATTTCAAATAATCACGGCCAATCAATCATAAGCTGTTGTGGTTGCCAGATTTTCAATAATTTTTTTTCGAATTTTCTTTTGACCATCGAGTCAAAATGTTACTGTCACATTTACTTCCTCATTTTGAGCGTCATATATTTCTCTGTTCACATTTAAACCTTACAAACATATATTGGAACGATACGAGTAAAAATATAGAATTTCGTCGTAATAGAACTAAATTGCAATCCTTTGCTTTTGCAGGCCACGTAGCCTACATTTTTGGAATTTTTTCTATACTGAGTTCTTATTATTGGAGAAATTCTACAACCTTAAATAAAACTAGTCACACCATAAGCGCTATTTTCACATTTTCTTACGTGGTAATGATTTTACTGGACGTGGCAGTTTACAGGAATGAAGGAAAAATAACAGCCTTCTTAAAATGTCTTGGTCACGCGGAAAAGTACAATTGGTCATGTAGAAGTAAGACATTACGTTTTCGCTTGTTAAACTTAACGTAAATAATTATTACTTATGCCCTTTAGGTAAACGAAATAATGAATTTTTCTAAAAAATTGTTGGCTATTTCCTTCTGCAACTAACAATGGCGTGTAACATCACAACGCTCTGTGTATTCCTGATAATTGTATTAATTCCTGGCCAGCCTCCATTCCTTGGCTCATTTTTGATGAATTATATATCTGAAACTTATGCAAATTTGTCCCACGCAGGGTTCATATTAGTCACTGCAGGATTCCAATGTCTGTTGTGGTACAGTGCATCATCCATTGTTGTCGTCATTGGGTATAGCTTCGTAATTCCGGTAGTATGGATACTGCATCGCCAAAGCATACTCCAATCTGAGAGGTACATATAAATACAGAGGGTCCTCCAAGATTATGGGCCTTGATTTTTTGGGCAAAATACGCGAATATTTTAAGTTTGTGGTAAGCTCTAGGACCCATTTTCGAATTTTTTAAATTTAGCGACTGGTTGCACGATGCACCTTGAACGGAACTTTCCGAAAATTTTCAAATATTTTGGATTAGCGCCATTTTTCTAGGTTATAGGGCCAAAAAGCTACAAGGTCTATAATCTTGGCGAACCCTGTATATTTCACCATGAAACGATACTTCATTGCACATAAATAGATAATGTGATTGAAATACTTGATTTTCATGTAGCTGGACAAATTTGTCAGGAGTATCCAAAAGATTAAAGTTTTACGGAGCTTTGAAAATATTGGAGATACAAATGAATGACATTTTTCAATCATACTTTCTTCCAGCAATGCTATCCCTCCTCTCGCTAGTTGTTATAAGCTTTTCTGTGATAACGATTCTAATGTGGGACGAAACTATGTCAAACCCAGGGATGCTATTTATTTTGGTGGGACTTATTAACGCTGTCCCTATAGAGATAATTGTATGCACACTTTCTGGAAAAATTAACAAACAATCGACTGAATTTCTGAGACGGATGGTTTCCACAACAGTGATTAATCAAAACGATGTCAGGTTGCGTAAACATATTCGTGCAATGTTACAGTTGAAAATTAGGTTTGGAAATAATTTCATTGATATGCAAACACCGTTGGTTATGATGAATTTTTGCATAGTTCAAATAGCCAATACATTGGTAGAATTGGTAAAATTATTCCATTGAAAATAATATTTAAATTGTAATTCTTTTTATTTAAAACACTTTAGTAAAATTGATAAAGTGTTAATACTAGAAGGAAAATTTAGAATAATGAATTTAGCGTAAGAGAGGTATGATTGTTGCTGATGTTACATAGTAGGGCCAATTGTTATGTCCAATGGACAAATTAATGTAGCGAACGGGGTTTATTGAATTTTGAAAAAGTAACGATATCACGAGAAAGCCCATTAAATTATCTAAAGGATAGATAAACTAATATTCAAAATTTCCTCGTTTTGAAGCCACGCCAGCCCAAAGTCTTGGCGTTAGCTCGCTTGCGGTACGCGCTCTAAGGGATATTGGTTAAATTTCTAGACGATAGAATTTTTTATGAATTCCAAACTTGTGTGTGGTTTAGCACATCTGGCTTCAGTTTGGACCATTGGTCATATTCCAGCAGATTGAGGTTCGGCAACAGTGAACTTTCTTCTGGTTCCAAAATGGAGTCACAAATTTAACACCTCAACAACCCAAATACTATTTTGGCCTCATGAGCAGGACCAAAATCCTGATTTCACGTCTAGTCGCCATTTTTTGGTTGTTAGTGGTCCAGGGGTTGCACAATCGCTTTCATTATTTCAAAAATACTTTTTGACACAAAATTCCACCCCTACGGAAGAAAATTCACGTTTTCAGCCACAGCCAACTTACGCCCAAACAAAAAATCACAACACCAAGATGGCGGGTCCGTTTAACGTTTTTGAAATTTTTATGGATAGGCTGGACCGATGGGGTGTAGATAGGGTCCTTTTGCCATTTTATTCATCCTCAACCAAAACAAATTGATCATTTGATTAAAAATATCGGTTTTCATTTTACAGGCGGGTACCGCATGACCAGCCCCCGGTTTCTAGTGAGTCTATTTTATACTTCCCGTGAAGTTAGCAAGTGTATCTCTTTACCTCTTAAAAGAATAGGCCTAACGTCCAGTTTAAGGGCCTGGGACGCGGTTTTACTTAACACGTTCATCTACAGAGCCTTTTTTCCTTCGGGCCGGCATGGATGCCGACAAGCTCGGTTTTTCCACGCCTTATGAATTTGGGCGACCTTTTTGACAGTGGCACCCAGCTTTTTCTTTCTGTCATCGACACTACTATGGAGTTACTGGCATAACAGGAAGTACCTGTTATGCGAGTGCGGAGAAGTAACGTAAAATCGCGCTTTTGTCCTCAGGAACGTAGGTCCCTAATGAAATCGAGAGAGAATTTAATGCTTAATTCGGAAAATTATCAACCTAAGCGACCCTAGGTTTCACGCAGAGCAATATCAAAAGTTAATATATTCTGCTGAAATTTGATGTGAAGGTTAAATTTACTTTCGAGTAGCATATTTGGTTTGATATTTGATATGAGATGCAAAGCTGTACTGAGAGGTTTTTAATTTTTCCGCCCATGAGAATTTTGCCAAGTGTTCTGAACATCTTATAGCGTGGTTTCAATTTTATGTGAAGGAGTCATGGATGTTAGGTACCGCTGCACATGGTAAGAAGGGCAGAGCAAGTGACACCGCGGAGAAAGCAGAGTAGGGGAAGACCTGTCGCCAAGAGGAAGCTGGATCGAAGCCTGCTAAGATACGATTTGTATATCTACATTACTCATTCAAAACATGTTTCACCTGCCCACAAGGGATGTGACTTCCATCGGGCCGAGCACTATTTATGTGACCGCATTGCACATACTTTTAACCCCACATATTAAATTTCGTGGAGTCTAAGTTCTACCAGAACCTATGTGCCGACATAATTAATGAGCTTCCCTTATGATATTATTGGCACAAATTGTCTCACATAATTATCACGCAGGTTCCATAAGTTTCCATACTTTTATAGAATCCATCCTCCTGTCAATATGCCTGCCACATTTACTCACAACATATAAGCACACACAACAACACAACATTGGCGAGACTGCCGGGGGAGAAACTCACGAGGAGAAAGTTTGACATGAAGCCCACTCGGAAATAGATCAGGGTAACTCTGTCACCTCCGACTACATCCTGAATTTCATCTCGGAATCGATTATTTCCCTCATGCTCACTTCCCCGAAGAGCCTGTGCAATCCTGCTATGAAGGGAGGTGGGCAGTGCACACACTATGCGCGTTTTTCAGATACTTGACCAATTGAATTCGCCTTGAATTCTTGAATCGTCCATGTTAAATTTAGATATATCAAAAATCCAATAAAAAAATAATGAAAATGTTCCAATTTGCCACGCACGACCCAAACTTGTCATTTTGCACTTGTCGTCATTTTGTGATTTTCTGGAAGATACGGAGCCACGAAGTCCGAGTCCGAGGAAAGTGTTTCGCACGACTTAGCATCTTTTCAACTGAATTTAATTAATTGGAATGGCATTGGAATGGGCGTTCAACACTAATCATTCTAATGCGTAGTAAATCAGAAACATTACCTGCACCGGTAAATATTTCCTAGTCCGTTGTCACTTTAATTACAAAGTTGAGTTAATGCAAAAATTATTCACTTACCAGGTATACTATCGAGGTGTTTTTCGTGTCCAGGGTACCCACTAGGTTTTTTGCAATCTACTAGGACCCTAGATGAAGGATCCATTCATATTTCCGTGTAAACCAAATATTTGGCGCCGTGGCGTTGCGCCAAATTCGGCAAATATGAATGTTTTTATTTTTTAAACCGCCATAACTCTGTAATACCTCGATGGATTTTCAAAATTTTTTACTGAATTCATGACAGAGGGATCAGCTTTCGCATGAGAGGAAATTTTTCCAAGATTGGTTGTTTGAATTTTTTCAAAATTTCAAAATTTGTCAAAAATGTCAAAAAATAAAAGTTTCATAAAATAAAATAAAAAATAAAATAAAAATAAAATCTCACGGGAACTTCAAAAGTTATCGAGGTTTGAAATTGGTCGAAAACGCAGATTTTTAAATTTGACGCCACGCCACGGCGCCAAATATGAGTTTTAAACGTATTGGGTACCCTGGACCCAAAACACACCTCGATAGTATACCTGGTTAAATTCCTAATGGTGAAACCAATGCCAAGAAAACAAGTAGACAGAAGCTTACGTTTCGCTGCAAGAACTTGGTTCTGGTGAAGGAGGTAACAAATTTGGGCCTGCCCATGGAAAACCCAGACAAGTCGGATGAATTTGAGGACTTGGTGACCTCATCAATTTGTGAGTAGACGTCATAGCTTGCCTATATGCAGTGTTTAAAGGGTATTTACCAAGTGGTATATACCACTGGTAAATACTGGTATTTACCGGTATTTACCACCGAGCTAAAGTGGTATAAAGTGGTACAAAGTGGTAAAAACCTTTTTGGGGTATTGTGAAAAAAATTTTACCATATACATTTCAAAATAATTAACAACAAATAATTAATTTAATGATGAGGAAAATTATGTTAAACTGTAAAGTATTTACGTAGTATTAAGAATATCATTTAGTTTGGCTTTCCCAAACTGGAAATTAATCAATCTTGAGTTTTTACCACTTGATAACAGTTTATACCACTTTTTACCATTTTACCACTTTTTACCACTGTGATGGTAAAAATCAAGCAAAGTGGTAAAATTTAAAACACTGCCTATATGATTCATTGGTAATAAATTCTGCAAAATAATTTGCAAATTCAATCCTCCGCAGCATCTCCACTTGTCCACAGAAAGGTTACGCATCGCCCCATGGTGACGTTATCTGATACAAGACACGCCAATGAGGAAGCACGAACAGATCCTGAACATGATACATTCAACAGATCCATTCAACAGACCCATTCAACAGATCCATTCAACCTACGAGAACTCAAAAACTATCGGCTAAGGCTGGTAAAACAGAAATTTGAAGATCAAAACAATGAAGATAATCTCGAATACGCGTTAAAATATAAACGGGGAGTAGTTAAAGTTGACAGAGAGTGTCAAACCATCGCCCCATCATTTCTTATGGAACGCAAAAATCCCAAATTAACATAGTTTCAGATAGTGTTGTTCGTGTATTTATTTGATAAAATTCTCACCTGCTTACATGCATTATCTCAAATCTCAAGTGTCTGAAGACATGAGTTCGGAAACGTAGCCAATTAATGACTTACGAGTGCATGCATTAATTTTACTCGAAAATTTTAAAAATTTAGATTTCATATAATTTACAAAGGTCGATTCTTCTAATATTGAAATTATATATAGTTATATATATCTGTATAATTAGATTATATACACAAGTAACAACACAAACCTTACGCATTTCAAACAGAAGTTCAGTTGTGTATTTATTTAAAATTACGTAAATATGAGTAAAAATATAAATATAAATAGTATAAATTCATAAAATCCACCAAAAATACTAACAAGTCATCTTGAAAACATTATTTATTTCTTAGCAATACAAAAATGTTCTAAATTTATGGAAACTATAATTATTTAGTCATCCACGTTTCAAGGAGTGGTAAAACTGGTATTAAATATTATTTAACAAATCAATATATTTAATCAACTTAACCACATTGTCCATTTATGTACCAATCATGAATCCTATCAAGTTTTAAGCTCATCTGTCAACGTAAAAAAAATTACTTAATTTTGGCTCATTCATCATTCATCATCCTTGGTCACATTATCATTCTACCGATATATACATGTCTTTCTTAAAATAGATACCCTTATATTTTGCAACATCATGACGTGTTTAGCTTTACGAAGTTACAAATACTGTTTTAAAATAGACTCTTAAATACGATTCATATTATTACGTATGTAGATTGTATTTAGTTGGAACTCGCATATCCTAAACGTATCTGTTGTTTTTATTTGGACCAATAAGACAACTCACACTATGGTTCATCTATTAAAGCTGCAGTATTTTCCTGCACAATTTTGCTGAAACTTGTTGGCCGATCTCTTTAATGCTAATATTGGGATATGCATTATGTATTATTGGGAATGCAATGTTGGGATGGCAAGTCTGGGCGGAGAACACGAACTCATTATACTTTACTTGAGGTGTGATTTTGATTGCAAATGTCGTCTCGAGTTCAACCACGCCATCCCCCAACTTAAAAATAGCTAAGTTTGTCCTCGAATCGACTCTTTCTGCCTTAAAGACGACGCCATAACTGCCCCGTCCTAAAAGACTCTGATATTTGCTAAACTCTGCCATGTTGTCAACTTTGACCTGTTCTACCGAGGTTACTGTTAGTTTTACAGCTTAACTTGCCATAGAATTTGAACTTAATTTGTAAACATTTAATTAAATATTAATAATTTTTTAATCATTACGGCATTGAAATCTGTTCAGTTTACCTATCGAAAAGGTTCACCGAGAAACTGCCACTTGGAGTCGACTCCACGCACTGTACAAACAATTCCATACCGCTGAGAGTTATTTCCGACGTGGTCAGACTCACACTATATAAAAAATTACAATAATTTCGTGAAGAATTCATTTATTGCATGCTAAAAAATACTATACTTGAGACTAATGATCGATCCACCAATCTTTATAAAAAATGTCGATTTCGAATTAGTTCTGCTGCATTTCATGCCTAGGTTAATATTGTGTGTCTTGCACTTAAAAGCAAGACATAACTATGTACTCATCATATTAAGAGATTATAATCTCTGGATCAATTTTATATCTGGATGATATCATAATGATAAAAAAACGATGACCTCTGTATATCCTGAGGATATCAATTCATGTCCGTAACATGTCAGTGTATGTCCTCAGCGTGTCGCTATTTCGCGACTTTTGATGTCTCATTGATGTTCTTGTAGATATCGTAGCGATGTCATTAAATTACACGGATTCGAGCTCCTTTGGATATCCTTGATATATCTCATTTATATCAGTTAATGATGTCATATTGATGTCTTAATGATATCTAGTAATTTCATCGCTTTTATCGTATTCTTTTTATTTTGCTTTTAAATATTAATTAACTAATTAGTCATTACATTAGCAGTTTGGGTAAAAACAACAAATTTAGTAAACAAATTTATGATAACCTATTCTTTTTTGCTTTAAGTCGATCACTAGGGTGCTGGAACCACGAAATAATAGCTTTGGAAATCTCCTTCTCGGTCACGTCAGGAATTTTATCCATCGCTGATTCTGTTAATATCAAGTTAATATTACTAAATAGAATGACTTATTTTGATTAAGTATTTATATACGTGGATAGTTTCATTGTTTGGAAACTTACCCGACATTATGGAGTACTGTCGTCGCAACTTTTAGAAGCACTTTAACCAGAAATATTACTAGTTTCCTGACCTCCGTAATTTTCTAAAACTATTACTGCCGGTTGGATTATAGCTGGGGCTGGCAGTTGGCGAAATGTGTTAAGAGATACTTTTTTAATTTCTTGTTTAGCACGTTGTAATATACGTTTCTCTCCAACAACGGTTTTTCGCATTGTTAATAAGATGGAAAATGTAGAATATTTTCTACTACAGAATTAATTGGACTTGTGAAATATCCAGCACCCGATCAAAGAGCAGTTGTTTTGATGTCAGAAACAAGTCATAATGCCGATATCAGGAAAAGGTGTAGTTCCGATATCATTAGTTTGTCTTTTAATGATATCATCAGCAAGTCAATTAAGTGACACATTTAGGATATCATGACCTCACACATGTCTACTTTAGATATCCTGTGGACATCAGTGTGATATCCTTAAATAGATATCAGTCAACGTCTTGAAATGACATGTGGAAGATATCATCCTGATATTGTATATTTTCATACGGGAAGTCATTTTAAAGGAAATTTCGCTAAATTTCGGACAAATTGTTAAATATAAAAATAAAAAACTGCACACTAATAACTGGATTTGTAAAAAAATTATCGCTAAAATCCCATAACCATTTTTATTTTCTGAAAGTTTTCATATTTACTTGTTGAGTTTTGAGTTTTTTTGTAATTTCGACAATTTTTAGGCCATGCCCATATTCACCACACCATTCAGGTCAAATAGTATTAATTTGCATCGAATTTGACATTTAATAGTTTTTATTTATTTATCTGACATACTGCGTGAACGGTATCCGGAACGCAGCCACCACCGCGATTCTCTAGGGGATTGGTTCGCCAACATTGGAGTCCAGAGTCACGGGCTGGCACTGACGGTCACTCCTTGTAAGTGCATGAAAGTCAGATTTGTCCGTAGGAATTGCGATGGCAGATCGAATTACAATATTCTGTTTTAAAAATTAGTATTTGACCATTTCCCTTCTAAATACTGCCATCGCCCCAATTTCTCGTGGACCATCTCAATGAAAAATAAAGTAAAATGCTAGTATACAATTTTTGAGATTTAGAGATTTGTATACATAAATACATAAATTGAACTATGCACCTCAATTGCATTGGATGGTCAATTATGGAGTACAGTTATCTACGCATACCCAGTTAAACGAAACAATTAAATTCCTGTACATATTTATCTGGCTGAACCTTGTCCTCATTTCCTACTTTGATGGATTGATTACCCCTCTTAAATGTTTTTACTCTGCTAGCTTAACATAAATAAATCCTTTACCAAATCCCAACAATATCGGGTTTGATTACATGATTGCGTAAATCAACTCTTGCGTCAGGACATTCCAGCGGCAAAGGTTGCCGGCGAGAATATTATTAAAACAAAAGTTTTAAACAAGGCGGGAAATATGTAAATTTGACGAGATCTCACATATGCAGCGGAGGAAATCACGCTTCTTATCTCAAGGTAGGACGTTATTCTACCGCCACATATTGCTTAGTTTCAAATGGCAAATTTAAGCCTAACGTTACCGACCTTTCGTGTTTGCCGCCATTTTCGATTTTAATATGTAAGGCTTGTTCCAAATTGGAGCAAAACCCCAACTAGGGACCACAACGAGGGAAACCCTGCTCGCTTTTCACGCTCAAACCTTGGCGCTTTCTACCCCACGTGGATGATTTCTGTATTTAGTTCCACATAATCTCACCAGGTGTTGCCGCGATGTGAGACCGGCATATTTAAACATGCATCCTATCACGCCTAATTGGTAACCTTACACAATTTCCACATAAGCCAAACCGATAAGATATCTAAATCCCAAGTATTTATGACCTAGAACGAGTATTAACTAACAACTTGTATAAAAATCAACCCGCTATAAAAGAGGAGTTTTGATGCCAAACAAATTCAGTCCACTTCTCCTACTTCAGGCCTATCCCGTAAATAAATAAAAACAATAGAAAATTCCCACAAAATGAAGACCTTCGCCATCATTGCCTTCTGCATTGTCGCCTGCTCCGCCGGAGTGGTTGAACACCAGCCCTGTGGTAATATTTTCACTCAATTTTCAACAAAACTATTTTTAGCCCGCCAGTATTAATTGCCCTTTACAATGTAAATTAATATCCCGCCGTCCCATTTAAAAGCTATATCTCTCATTTCCCCAGGTGGTGCTGGCCAGGTTCGCGAGGTGAGGATCGAAAATTGTCAAGGCCCCATCGCCCATATGGTCGTGGGAACCCCGTATCCCTCCGAGGCTGACATTATTCCCGCCGACGCCGCGGCAGAGCTTCGTCTCAAGATCTCGACCGTCTTCATGGGGCAAACTGTGGTCATCATTGACAGTACGCTTCCAAACTCCTCCGTTGTTCCGGATTCCCAATACACGATCCGGTGGTCCATCACACCCTCCAGCCTCCTCGTGGGGAACACTGCTCCCGTCAGTGCTGAAGTGTTCAACGAGGCTACCCAGGCACTCATGCTCTGTGGCAGGGTTACCGTGTCCGTTACGGCTGCTTAAGTCTCCCACCATAACTACTTAACTAGCAGGACATACGCAGAATTTATTAATTGCAATGTTAAATTTATCGATGCAAATAAAATTAGGAAAATAATAATTAACCAGAATGTTTCGTGGTGCCCGTGGAACCAGGTAGGTCTACCGAAACAGTGGGAACAATAGGCTAATGAACAATTGTATGAATGTAATCATCTATTGCTTATTGCCTCTGCCCGATCACAGGGTCACCATGAACATGTCCCCTCGTTAGATGTTCCCATCATCTGCTCATACTTGTATAACAAATTCCAGCTACGTCCATGGTTAGATTTTCATTACTCCACAGTTTCCACGATCCCCTGCTTAAAATGTCTTCGTAAAGTTCTACATTATAAGGTGGTCTAATCTAACCAGGCAGTTTTTTTCACGTAATATTCAGATCTTGATGGGCCCAGTTTTAATTTGTCAATTATCAAAAATTTAGTTTCCCAGAAAACCAGGGAAAACGTACTTACATATGCATCATTCCTTTCCCAATCTCATTTTCCTAGTGTCATTTGACACTAGGTAACTAGCAATACTATGCACTTATGCTAACTTAAATCCATAAACATCTGAATTTGCTCCCAGAAACAGAAAAGCGTTAGCCACATACTCTCTGTATTTCATAAAGAACAACATAGACGGACATGACAAATGGGTTCAAAGTATATACGCATCAATACACAAAGATTGGAATACGTAAATTTGCAAAATGTAAACACATTTCCGTAAATGCGTATAAGCATTAAACTATTTAATCAACACACAATTCAACAAGCACAATGAATCTTACCTACTATGAGGTTGAACTCTGTACCTGAAAATAATCAGTTTATTTACTTTTGACTTCTGACGTCAATAGCAAAATGCTACTATTTCCATGCATCACCCTCAAAGTCGTGTCAATCCCAGTACTTTAGATTTACAAATACTTCTCTACTTTGCACATATTCACATAACTTACATAAGTATGAGGTTATCTGTTTTTAATAACCGAAGGACCTCATCATCCTGGTTATCTTTCCACGTCAACGCTACTTCCTGGTCCTACCGAAACTTATTTTCGCCACATATTTACCAAGTCATAGCTCTGCATTATTGTACAGTCAATATTGCATATGCTTAAAACCTGTTTGTCCAGCCCCACTTCATATCTAACATGTATTGTATACAAACTTTTAAATACTCTCGCTAGAAAACTCACTCGATTTCATAACCAGGAAACTCTACCGATAAATTATTTACATAAGTAAGTAAACATCAATACAGGAAGACACTCTTTAAATAAATAATCAAAATGCATAAATTCGACTCAACTTCGGCAACCCATCCACTTCAGACTCTACCACTCATAAAAAAATACGGTCCTTCGTCTACACAAAATTTCATTTACGGTAATTTAATTTCACACATCTGGTAAATTTATTTGTCAACTAAATATTTTTTCCATAAATTTTCATTTCATTACAGAAATTTAATACTACTTAATTCCTTAACAGGTGGACAGCTTGCACAAATATTCACCATGAGGCGCACCCACATCTTCTCAACTGTCGCCATCCTCCTGATCTTCGCCGTCCCGCTGTCCTCCATGGTCGTAACGGTAGATGCCTCGTTGTGGGACACTGTCAAGGAGGCGGCCAAGAAAGTCAACCCTTACACGGCCTGGGGCGCCTGCATCATCGGATTTATTGCCAATCTTGCATAACTAATATTTATACCGATACGCATAAAATTATGTAGTCTTAATTCACAAACATAGAAACTCCTTAACTCATTGCAGTAAAGTCACGTTTCACACTTATTAAGGGGTGAAAGCCCTTTATAAGATCGTTATGTCCGTCTGTCCGTCCGTCCGTCCGTCCGTCCGTAGCTCCGATAACTTTTGAACGAAAAGACATAGACACTTGAAATTTTGAACGTAAACTCCTAACGTCAATGGACAGGACGAGTTCGAAGATGGACACTGTGACATCGTCACCTGTGACGATGACGTCGTCACAGTGACGAAAAGTGACGAAAAAGTGTCACGTGTCAGTTTTGACATGTGACACATCATTTTTAACTAATTTTCAATGAGGAATTCGAAAATTCATGTCATTTTGTGTTTGGACGTCACCTGTGACGACGACATCGTCACGGTGACGAAAAGTGACGAAAAAGTGTCACTTGTCAGTTTTGACATTGACACATCATTTTTAACTATTTTTCAATGTCAAATTCAATGGTGACCTCCATTTTGACCTCAGAGGTCATGTAAAGGTCATAGGACATATCTATTTCAATTTCAACTGAAATTTAAACCCGAATTCAATGGTGACCTCCATTTTGACCTCAGAGGTCATATAAAGGTCACATAAGGGTTATCAACTGTTAAATTTGACACAAATAAGACACAAAAGTCGAAAACACGTCAGAAGTGTCAATCTTAACAAATTTTCGAACAATTTGATATTCACATTGACGTATGACACTCCTTTCACCCCTTGGTTACATGCGTTGTAACGGTTTATTTACGGTATAATCGGAAACTCCCAAATTGCACATCAAATTAAATTGACACTAGTAATTATACATGAGTCATATCAAATGTACTGTGCATGCAGATCCATTTCCCTCCAGCGAGAGAAAAACTCGAATTCTGTCGCGTGTGCTCCACCACTACCCAAGTGGCGTAGGAGAATCTGTCTCATTTTGCTCCTTACGCAAAATTTAGATACGTTGACCGGGGTTTTGTTACGGCTCTTGCCATATAAGGTGGCCCCCACCGCAACTTTGACCTGAAAAATCTCATATATTTTTGATTTTTGTCTCCAAATCGTCAAACTTGAGTCAAATATGCCTGGAAATAATTGATAAAATTCTTTTCAACCAGAATTTGCCTTGATTACGGACCCCCATTTTCTAATTGGCTGAATTTTGAAAACTAATTGCATTTTCCGTATTAATTTTTCCACGATTGAAACATGGAATTTAGTTTTCGCTATTAGCACATTATTCAATAGGTACATATGGGCAGAATTTGCTAATTTGGTGTGCATCTAATAAATAAACTTTGTTAAAACGAATCCGTTAAGCATACTATTTGATTTGAAATTTTGTAAACAAAAGAAAGGTCGTTAATAATTCGACAGGTTGTTAATAACGCGTCCACTTGTTCTGAAAAATATTCAGATTTTGTGTTCATAATGGGTTTCATTTCAAATTGAATTTCAATTAAATTCGATTTTCAAAACTA
Source organism: Folsomia candida (assembly GCF_002217175.1). Lineage (NCBI taxonomy): Eukaryota > Metazoa > Arthropoda > Collembola > Entomobryomorpha > Isotomidae > Folsomia > Folsomia candida. Next base: position 147,701 of record NW_019091250.1, on the reverse strand, counting down.
AAAAACCCGGTAACCAATCTGAGTGAAAAAACTTATTAGGAAAAATTTTTATATTTCTATTTCGGCGTGGAACAACCCAAAGTTAAAATCCTGCACGCTATAAATATATAAAAAATATAATTCATTATATCCTTATCTCAATCGTGCAAGAAGTATTATGTGTACTTCATTGGGTTTGGTTTATTATTATCGGGTGCGGATAAGTACTTATCAAAAAATTGAAGAACGAATAATGTTGTGTGAAGAGTTCGGACGACGATGGTATTCAGTACAAGATTGGGGGACGTATTTAGTTTTTTAAACAGGTAGGGGAAGAAAGTTGAAGATTGTGGAATCTCGGCAAAAATTGGAAGGATCGAGTATGGTTGATATTTGCCTCTAACTTGGGTAAACATACCGTAAAAACTCAAGTAGTAGCCGGGGCTACTATTTACAAAATTGGTGACTGGGCCCGGCTACAACATGGTTGAGCATAAGGCTACTATTTGAGTTTTTACGGTAGTTGTTTTGCTTCTTGAATTAACATTTTTATTCTGCGCTGTTAATCTCGACCTGGCGGTTCTGAAAGTTTTGACATTTAACTCCATTGTACTTTTACTTACACATTTGGCCAACGAATCCATTTTGATGTTGGTATTGGAGGTGGTGGATGTACGATATCTTCCCCGTGTTCTCATAAAATGCGCCGTCTAACCCAACTTAGTGTCTGGGATAAAAAATATAGAAATTTTATACATTCAGAAAAGTAGTATCAGATTCACATTTTCTATAATGTTTGTAACTTCAAATTTCAAACAAGTGACACTCTGTTCATAAATCTCATCCCGTGAAACATACATTGATGCGGTATTTTTTAACTTTATCAATTTTCACGCCAAAATAAACATATTAACATTTTCCTTATGAGTAATTTAGTCCAGGTCTCTTGATCACGCAAATTTATTGTCAACACGGAAACCACTACGAACACAAATTCTGAATATTTTTTGCAAAAAGGTTTGACTATATTTCAGCACACAATTCGAATATTTTCAAATTGAAAGTTTTGCAAAAGTTGACATTTTTTTCCAAAGATGATAATGATCGTTTTTATATATTTATAGCCTTGAAGATTTTATTTTTAATTTTGCGTTGTTTTACGCAGAAATAAAAATATAAAAGTTTGTCGTAATCAATATTTGGAATCTGAAGGGTTAACGTTTTTGATTATTTGAAAATAAAATTTAATTGAAATTTGAAACGAGAACCATTATAAATGAAATCTGAATAATTTTCAAAATTTGAATAGCAAAATTTGAATAGTTTAATACTTGCTGTACATTTGAAATTCAATAATTTAGTTTAAATTGTACAAAGTCTTATACTGAAATAAAAGTAGGAATTTTTCTTTAATTTTGATCAAATAGCAGTTTTTCCACTCATTTCTCCGGATGGTAAGAAATTTGCTTTGAAAATGAAAATCATTATTTAAAAAATTTGCATATTTTTCAGAACAACCAGGCTTCTCCCTTCAAATTAAACTGAAGTGCGATTCTGATAAGAATTAACGAATTGTAAACCTCATAAGAATATTTGTCTAGCGTTTTTTTATAAAATGGATTTCAAAAACAACTAAATTCAAAATGTATATGTAGTCTTCAGAAAGAATGACAAAATTTGCATATTTTCAAACATCGTCTTTTATTTACAGACGTTTATTTATATTTATTTATTTTATTTTATATCCTGATCTCAAATTTTTCGTGTTTGAAATTTTGAAAATGAAAAAATGCGAAATTTTGATACCATAGTGGTAATTTTTGCTATTCAGGTTTATTTAAAATCCAGCAGGTATGCTCGAAGTGGAGGAGAAATTGTGAATTACATCAATTTTATAAAGCATAAGATTTAGGGCAATTCACGTCAACCTCCGTAATGTGGGGAAAATAAATAGTTTCGTTAAAGAGTATGAATGAGAAACGACGGTTGCAATCATATGGTGGCTTCATAGTTTAAAGGCGAGAAGACGAAATCTCTCATTCTCGTATAACGTGAGTACACCCAAAATTCTGTAGTCTACGGTGAGCTGTATGGAAGATGGGTGCAAATCCAACCAGAACGGCACACTCAACACTCTAGCTTAACTTACATAAGAGTTCCACAATAACGAGCAGATATGTACTTACTGACCGTTAAACTTTGCCTTTTTGTATGATATCGCACTTCACAGCAGCAATGCTTGTGCTTAAGTACACTCTTAGCAACTTGGTAATAAAAAAAACCAGCGGAGTAGATATATGACTCTACCGTGACGGAATTAAACATTTACACCATGTGGGTATAGATTTAGTAATAAAATAACACTCTTTGGTAATAATTTTAACACTAATTTGTGTTACTTTTTTACCATACAGTATTGTTTTAATACCAAATCATTACTATCGTGGTAGAGTCATATATGCACTCCGCGCAGTAATGATTCATTAAAATTTTGCTTAGAGTGTATGTATGTTCGTTCCTCCTTTGCCAATCACCTCCCCTTATCCCAATTAGTTGGACATGTTCCACCTACACACTTCGTAATTTATGTACACACTTAATTAATATTTATAAGTGCGATTAAATTAATGCAAATTCTTATCTTCAACTGGTGACTTTAATTTCACAATTTGATTCGTAATATATGTATCAAAGTATGGACCGTTTGTTTATACTTAATACCATCTTTTAATTTCCGTATAAATTGATAAAATTCGAATAACTCGCACCCTCAAATTTCTACGTAAACCCGACCCATTTCTTATAAATAACAACTCTCATAAAACGCTGCCATAAAAATTAACTTGTACCAAACTCACCCCACATTTATTGTCACGATAATTCTTAACCAATCTTGTAACCTACCCAAATAAAAATATTAATCACAACTAAACCTCTGTGCAATTAGTTGTCCCGTGGCAGGACGACCCAGTAAGAAGTAACTGCATACATACATCAGTCAGGGTTCCTAAAAACACTCATTTACCACAAACACCAACACATTTCCTAAATACGCAAGGAAAACAAGTTACACAAAAAATCCACCGCTGAGAACACTAACTTTGATAATCAAGCCTCTATTAAGTAGCGCAGGCTACTTTATGCGATCGGTTAGTTAGTCTGTCCGTCTGTCTGTCTGTCAACACTATAACTCGAGAATGGTTTGTCGCAGCGACCTGAAATTTTTAACACATTTTCTTCACGGCTATAGGGTGACACCCTATTAAGGGGGTGTAGCCACTTTGTCGACATCATGTCGATATGCATGAATTTGTGGTCGATATGCATGAAATTTGGGCAAAACATGTTTTTCTGTGTTGTCGACATGTCGTAGTGTTCAGTTAAAGATCATTAGTTTGTTTTTATTTAATTCGTTTTTAGGCATTATTAAAATTTGAATCGGTGAATTATTTGTTTTATTTTGTGAAGCATTCTCAGCATTTTTCCGCTACTTATGTATCGTGCTTTGCCGCACTATATTTCTCTTAATCTTGCGGACCGTGACACTGGCAGAGGCAGACACGTACCCCAATCTGCCCCCTCATCCATGACTCATTACTGACGAAGGATTCCCATCACTCTCAATTTCACCGGTGGCAAAACTGTGTGTGTGTGTGGGGGGGGGGCACATAAATTATTCCCCATAGAAATTTTTAACCAAATCTAACTTCAATCCTAACAAGCTCCGCTTCCCACTGAAGTCTCCCTGTCTTAAAGTCCCCACACCCTCCGCGGCCTGGCAAAATTTTGTTTAATGTTATGTACACAAGACATAAACCCCAACCTCATCATGTAATAAATTCTTGCTCTAATTTATTTCTGTGTTAACCTAATTAGTAATTTCCTTATAAGATCTCTTCCAATCTCCCTACGCTACTTCCGCCACTAATTTTCTATCTCAATCCAGCCAGACCTTTAAATATACTTGTAACACGTACTTTATCAAAAATTATTCCTGTGATGCAATCCCTGTCTACATCCTACACACATAATTAATTAAAAATCTCAATTTACACACCTCACAAAGTTCCAGTCTTGCCATATAAAAAGTACCTCTTAAACAAAAGAAAAGACTTATAAATGTACCTGACTTTTTTAACGAGGACCTAAAAAAAACTTCACTATTTCATCACCACCACCCCCAACAATCAAAGTCTGCCTTATTTAAAAAATCAAACTCAATCAGTTCACCAGAGTCGCTCCGTGGGGTGCAACGTCCCAAAAAAAATACCTCGCAAAACCAAATATTCCACCAGATTTGGTGGTCTCGACTATTTATACCTCCCACCATGGACTTAATCACGGAAATAACGTGCTGGAGTATAATCAAATGCTTCGACCTCTACGAGTTCATGGTGAGATTCGCCATCCGCATAATCTTTCCCATGGTCAAGTGGTACGTGGATCGAGAGCTGGGCATACTGGGGCACAACGCGGAGGGCAAGGGTCCCCTGGGGATCAGGGTCCATGACGAGAAGGAATTCTACCTCCGCGTCTTCGTACGGCGACACACGGGCCTGTTCGAAGCCCACATGGATAAAGTCTGCACGATCAACGATGTCAAAGCCATGGTGATCAGTGGACTTCAGTCGACCAAGACGTTGGCCTTTATGCACCCGCTGTCCACCATACTGGACAGATTTAATCTGCAGAGTCGATCAAAAGTTTGGCAGGTCGGGGCGGAACATTACGATTTGGGTGAGGGCAATATTTACTTTCATATTAACCCTTCCCGTGGGAAATTTTCAATTAAAATTTGTTGTCTCTATTTTTCAATTTTTTCAAATTTGCAACCGCGATATTTGTGATCTTGCCCGTCACAAAATTTTTAATTCCCAATTAGAAATTTAGAAATTCGATAAGACTACAATTTCCTGTCTGAGTGGGTTTTAATGGTTACCCGGTCTAAAAAATTTGAATACAAACTAAAACAATTTTTCCCGCCAATTTAACATTTAATTTTTTACAAACAATTATCCCACATTTTTACATTTCTATTTAAATAATTCGTATATATTTAAAATACGAATTATTTTATGAAATCAATTATTTCATACACATTAAAAGGTTAACCATTTCTTGTCCCTCACAGGAAACGACCTCTTTGAGACCATCCTGTGCAAAAACCTCCTCTACACCTGCGCCTACTGGAGAAATTCCAGCGATCTCGAATCCGCCCAAATCGCCAAGATGGACCTCGTCGCGCGCAAACTCAAACTCAAACCTGGCATGAAAGTCCTCGACATCGGGTTCGGCTATGGCGCCCTGGACTACCACCTCGCCAAACACTATGGCGTCTCCGTCGTCGCGATCTCAATCTCTAAGGGACAAATCCAACACGCCACTAAACTCTGCGACGGTCTCCCGGTCGAATTTCGAATCTGCGATTACCGCGACCTCAACGAAAAATTCGACCGCATCGCCGTCATCGGAATGATCGAACACGTCGGACATAAAAATTACCGTGAATTCTTCAAAGTTTGCAACCGCTGTCTGACCGACGATGGCCTCATGCTCCTCCACACGATCGTAAACAACGACAGGAACATTCTCGGTTTCGACTACTGGTGTCACAAATATATATTTCCGAACGGCTGCATCCCATACTATCTACAAGTCTGCAAAGCGATCGAGGACGTCTTTTTAATCGAGGATTGGCAAAACTTCGGCTACGACTATTACAAAACCCTGGCCGCCTGGGAGGTCAAGTTTGAGGAGAATTGGGACAAATTGGCGCCAAAGTATGGGGAACGCTTTCACAGAATGTGGCACATTTACCTGAACTGTGCACAAGCCTTCTTCCAAACCAGGTCGTACCAATTGTGGCAAATTGTCCTGAGTAAGAGGGGCGTAGAGCGGGGTTATGAATCTGTGAGGTAAAAGGCAACAACAAAGAAAATAGGTTTTTTAATTTCACAGTATTTAAAAATTTAAACCTTCCTATTTCTTTTATAAAAAATACAATTTTCATAAATTGTGGATGGCGAAATATTTTGGAATATTTTATAAAAAAAAACTACAAAATTTCCGTGGAAAAACGATATTTGCATCATATTAATAAATATAAATGTGGCAGATGTGTACATAACTATTCATGGTTTATGTGACATAAACCATTTGTGTGGTCACATACGTGTTCAAAGAGAAATTATTCATTCAATTATTCACTCATTCACATGTAGTATGAACAACATTAATTCCAATATTCACTCATTTATTCAACCACTCATTTATTCATTCAAACATTCACTCATTCATTTATTCAAACATTCACTCATTCAAATATTCACTCATTTATTCAAATATTCACTCATTCAAATATTCACTCATTCAAATATTCACTCATTTATTCGAAACTTGTGAAATGGCGTTTACCATACGCAATATTTTCTTAAATCATTTGTTAATTCAGTAGCTTGAAATACATACAACATATATAGGTAATATTCATATACGAAGTAATTATTCGTATGCGGGCGACCTAAAGCTGCACATTTTATACATTAAAAGTTAATAAAAAAATCATGTGCGTCGAAAAAGGTTCCTGGAATATAATGATGCACATTTGATAATAAGAACAAGGAACACTTTAAACTGTTGAATGAGGATCAGATTTATTCACCATTGCGACCGGTTCGAATCTCTTCATCAGGCTATGTGGTGAAAAATAGACAAGCTTTATGATAATAATTACTTAGATAAATTATGGTGACAATTATAATTACTACCTCTGGTGTAAAAATATTATACATAAACTCGAACTATACATGAGTGATCCTTCGCCATTATTTCTAAAAAGATTAAATAAGTAGATAATTGAGTAAATAAGTAGATAATTGAGTAAATAAGTAGATAAATGAATACATATGTACATGCAAGCTACTATTAAGTACAAATTACCTGTTTCACAATGGGTGGTTAAAATTTTGAGAAACAAAATAAATAAATAAATACAATTGTTCAAATATTGTTAAAGTGTGGACGAGTAATAATAGTGGTGGTGGTCAAGCTAAAATCATTCGTAGCGTCTAATATTTACATAACTTGAGAACAGTACTGGTCCATATATTACTTACAAATATCATTAAGCGTATTGACTTTCTTATAACTACAAATCATATTCCACGAATGCAGAATTTCTTTATATTTATTATTATTGGACTTGTTGGCTTCATTTCGTATGAAATCTATGGTTATTTTACCTAGATTGGATAAGGAATTGTAGTATGGCATTACAATAAACGATGTATTTGTTGCCTCAGTTCTACCTGATACCTGAAAATACCTGAAAATTTTTACCATAATCATAATTAATGAATGAGAAATGTCGGACTGCAGATAATCTTCACTTTGATTGAGATAAATGAGTGATAAATTCATTCATAATTCTTTCAGTATACATTCACTCATCCCGTTATTCAATTCAAAATTTTATTCATTCACTCAATATTCATTGAATAAATAAATGAACCATATTTATTCATTCATTATTCAATGAATAAATGAATCACGCAAATTTATTCATTCAAAGTTCATATGATTTTGAATAATCCACACTCATTCATTATTAAAACTCACTTTATTGAATGAATGTGAACAGGTATGGTCTGACGTATTTTATTTATATCTTTATCTTCCCGCACTGAATCCGATGGGACAATGACCCCATCGAAAAAGCATCCTGTAATATGTTCCTAGAATTTTATAGTTTTCCCAAGCATATCATCAATGTATGAAATATCGTCGTACTAATTTTAAAAAGACGTCTCATTTCTCTTCTTAATTTTAAAAAAGACGTATCTCTTTTCTCCCTAATAAGTAAATCCGCCAAAGAAGAGAAATGAGATACGTCTTTTTTAAAATTAAGAAGGGCAATGAGATACGTATTTTTAGAATTAATATGACGATATGTAATAGCACTAATTTTTACTGACTTTATCAAAGGCGAAGGGAAATTGACAACCTCTTCACAAGCCGAAGCAATGTTCGTCTTTTTCCACCTATTGAAACACAACTACTACCTTATCCCGTTGGCAGTTCTAGGCCTACTTCTGATTGATCCTTGCACCCCGCCGTTCATTATGTCTAAGTCGGTGAGTTGTTCAACAATACGGTGGAACGGATGGGTTATTCTGATCCCACTTTTCGAGACGCACCTCTGCGCTTGCTTCTGTTACATTGGAACAGCATCATTCGTATATAATCTCATGGCTGGCATCAGCTCCCTCTTGAGTTACTTTCAGCTGCTTGAAAGGTAAAATTAATGTTCAAACGTCGTTACCGCCCGACCTTCTCAAAAAGTATTTTATGGGTAGGAAAATACTTGGGGCTTCATCCCTAAATGATATTGAATCATGTGTCTCAAGATACCGAATGATTCAAGTAATTGAGAAAATAACGAGGAGCCTTTCTCAAGGAAAAGGTCGTACCCTCCATAGCTTGCGGTCCCGATGCTGCAAGTAGCTGCGCAATATGTTATCATCACGATGCATAGCGAAATTGCGATGCCGGTTTTTCTCGTATTCACGATGGCGTCTTGGGTCTTCAATTCGTCTGTCAAATCTCTGACGAAATTGGGCAGGATGACTTATCAATATACAAAACGATCTGTGATACGCAGGAAGTCGAAGTCATGTGGAATGCTGAAGATCAAATTTGTCTCAAATTTTGTAGACAGTGGGACACCATTGGTAATTCAGGATTTTTGCTTGAGTCAGACCGTATCGCTTATTCTGATAAGGGAAGTAAAAAGTGCATGTATAGTCTTGTGTATATAGCCTCCTTGCATACATGCAAAGGAAATTAGGATAAAAGTTATCATGATTTTTAACCGATGCAAATATCAGACGTACTTTTCATCAACCTTCTAAAAACCAGTGTCAAAAAATCATTATAAATACTCGATTACTAATTTGTTTTTAGTAATTATGTGTAGACAAATATTGCACATTACACACGTGTACTTCGTGGTTAAATGTTTACTTAATTAGCACAGGCTGGTTATATCAATTGAAGAAATTGATTTAATTATATTTATAGGATTTGTTAATTATCAAAACATTGTGCTAATCTAAATAATTTAATAATTAAGAAATTAAAAATCAGCTATGAATTAGTCATAAAATGTTTCATGTTTGATCCCCTAACCTAAAATCGGCAGATTGCTGGATCGTCTTAATTATTAAACATGATTGAAATTTAAAATATACTGACGTTGTGTCGTAATGAGGGGTAAATTCTGTGTACTGAAGTTATTTTGGTATAGTATAAATATTTTTCTGTTGGGATGGAAGAATGTCATGACGCGACTAATGAGAAAAGTTGATTAACGTTTTTCCCGTAAATTGTTGGTAACTATACTTGGTATGGTACTGATTTAGCATTTACGTCATTATAATACAGTCTGCCTTAAAAATTGTGACGGTTGGATTAAGTACTAATCCTTAATATCCGGGCGCTAAAACAAATTTGCATTGAGTCGCATTCAGGTACAGAGTCGAAATTTACATTCCAATCTCTTTACTCGTGGTGTGTTTTTCCTACCTGGTTATCTTTCTAATTCGGCAAAGTGTTGGGACTTGGAGCAGAAATTCATCCACAAGGATTAGCCTTGGAAGAGGATATCTGCGAATGCATTCGCGTTGTACCCGGAGCTAGGGCTTATGTAGAGTTTGTCTGTCGGTCTATTCGTGTGCGACAACTTTAGAAAGTGCTGATTCATCTTTATGAAATTTGACAAATACACGTGTTACGATGGGTTAGCAGATGAATTCGATCCAAAAAGAACTGGTGGATGTCAACGGTAATGTGGGTAAAAGATTTGGTGCAGAATTTTCGACATGACAGTAAAAGGCTGAAATTGGGAAACTTGAGGCATAAACTTAAAATTCAGTCGAACTAGAAATTTTTCCGGTGGGGCAAAAATCGGGCCACTCATCGATGTTTAAAAATTATCATACGGAGTCAAACTTTGACACGACAATATAAAATTGCTCCACGCGAAATTATGATGAAAGATGTGAATCCAATTAATCAATATGAAAAGTTTATGCTAATTAATTCATCTGTAAATACGAGCTATGAGGATATTGACGGAGAGTTTGATGCTTAGGAGAGTTCCAGGCTCGGGCTGTACAAAACCACACATATCGCGTTTGTTATCCACAAATGAGGTCACCCATGATTAATACACATAAGGATCTGTAAACGATGTACTGGGGGCTTAATCTTTTATGCCATGCATAAAATGAGATCACCGGCGTTTAATAAAGAACCAGTGCGAAGACGACTGCATTCTGCTCAGTTCTTTTGTGGACGCAACAAAACCAAATCAGTGACTACTTTACATTTTCAAGACATGGAGAAAGTACAGCTGACCATATTTTTTGCAACCTTTGCAATCTTCCTTCTCTCCTCGATGCAAACCGCGTCCGGACAACAGAGCCAATTTCTAAGTTTCTATAATAATTCTACCTGCACTGGGACTGCTTTCAATAGTACGACTTCGAACACAAATTTTGTCATTCCTGCGAACCTGACAATCGTCTATTTCCGAGTAAATGGCTTGTAAGTTGTAAATTTCTTCACAAATTTTTCCGGAATTAGTGTTCGTTCAAAAAATGGGACAAAATTCCTTAATTTTTAAAATTATAAGATAAGGACCCCCTACTAGCCGACGATTAGTATGGTCGATCCAGAAAGTGTAGAGCAAGGGAATTCTCGGGAGGCTAAATGGCCGACCTCGCCATAAGCAATAACATGTAGAGTTTGAAAATTCACCGTACGCTCAGTTCTTGACCGATTTTCAGAATTCCGCCCGTTTTGGAAACATTGACCTCTTGTGCGAAATATATAATTTCAGATTTTTGAAATTCGTCCCCACCCACCTGTTATCAAGGTCACAAGGTCAAAAACAAGTAGCATTTCTTTATTGAATTTAAAATTTCTACGACCGTATTCGAAGGTCGCCGAAGTAAATTATTGGCGGCAATGCCTGAAATAGTCAGGGCGTCGTATTGGCGACCAGTTGGTCACACCCCCTGCTTCGGAGTCAGTGTGGGAGTGGTCCAAAGTCAAGTATCAAGAATTAAAGCCACAAAACATTCCTTCCCGACATGGTTTCTGACGTCGCCACCGCGCATAATCGTACCCACGTCCTTCTTCTTAGCGATTTGATATTGTAGGTGACCCCATGGCGACGGGGGGTGTGGCCATCAGCGCTTTTTCCAGGACCCTATCCAAGCACGGCATGTGACATATCATTTTTCTCTGCTCGCCAAGGGGATTGCAGCGACATAATTAGAAATTAAAAAACCACACCCCCTGTGGGTGAGGCCATCGACCCCCGCCGAATCTTGCGAAACCATGGCATGCGACATATCATTTTTCTCTGCTCGCCAAGGGGATTGCAGTGACATCATTAGAAATTCCAAACCCACACCCCCGTGGGTGTGGCTATCGACCCCTGCTAAATCTTGCCAAACCATGGCATGCATCACGTGACATGGTTAAATCTAATTCGAAAAGTCGAAAATGACCACACCCATGTTGGGTGTGGTTTATGAAATTCTATATTTCACTCGTCATCCACTCATCCAGCTGAACAAAATGATATATCACACGACGTGATTTCCATAAACTCGAAGAGTAGCTGATAACCACACCCACTGGGGTTGCGGCGTATGAGTTTCTGTATTTCAGTCGAGATCCTCTCATCAAGCTGTGAAAAATTATGTGTGGTAAGCCATGGTTTGGCAAGATTTGGCGGGGGTCAATGGCCACCCCCACAGGGGGTGTGGTTTTTAAAATTCGAATTATGCCTCTGCATTCGCCTAGTGGAGCTGAGACAAATTCGGCTGGAGTCGACAACCACACCCACAGGGGGTGTGGTTTTTTTAAATTCGACTGATGCCTCCGCATTCGAATTGACGAGATGAGAAAAATGATGTCGCATGCCATGGTTTGACAATATTCTAAAAAAATCGATGACCACACCCAGAGGGGGTGTGGTTTTGGAATTTCTAATTATGTCACTGCAATCCCCTTGGCGAGCAGAGAAAAATGATATGTCGCATGCCATGGTTTCGCAAGATTCGGCGGGGGTCGATGGCCACACCCACAGGTGGTGTGGTTTTTTAAAATTTTAATTATATCACTGCGATCCACTAGGCGAGATGAGAAAAATTATATGTCGCATGCCATGGTTTTGCAAGATTCAGCGGGGGTCGATGGCCACACCCACAGGGGGTGTGGTTTTTTAATTTCTAATTATGTCGCTGCAATCCCCTTGGCGAGCAGAGAAAAATGATATGTCACATGCCGTGCTTGGATAGGGTCCTGGAAAAAGCGCTGATGGCCACACCCCCCGTCGCCATGGGGTCACCTACAATATCAAATCGCTAAGAAGAAGGACGTGGGTACGATTATGCGCGGTGGCGACGTCAGAAACCATGTCGGGAAGGAATGTTTTGTGGCTTTAATTCTTGATACTTGACTTTGGACCACTCCCACAATGACTCCGAAGCAGGGGGTGTGACCAACTGGTCGCCAATACGACGCCCTGACTATTTCAGGCATTGCCGCCAAAACGACGCCCTGACTATTTCAGGCATTGCCGCCAATAATTTACTTCGGCGACCTTCGAATACGGTCGTAGAAATTTTAAATTCAATAAAGAAATGCTACTTGTTTTTGACCTTGTGACCTTGATAACGGGTGGGTGGGGACGAATTTCAAAAATCTGAAATTATATATTTCGCACAAGAGGTCAATGTTTCCAAAACGGGCGGAATTCTGAAAATCGGTCAAGAACTGACCGTACGGTGAATTTTCAAACTCTACATGTTATTGCTTATGGCGAGGTCGGCCAATTTGCCTTTTAGTATTATTAACATTGGCCGATGTTCTACACTTTCTGGATGGACCATAATCGTTGTTGTTAATGTTAAAAATAAATAAGATTGATTGAAATATTAATTTCTACACAAACTAATTCCATAAAAATGCAATGCTCGCACAATTAAGAGATTTCTGTCCCAAAAAGCATAATTTAACATTGAAAAAGTAGTTTAATGCGCACATATACCTAGGTACAAATTACACATTTTGTCACGTAAACAACACTATGCTAGATAACCTCACAGATTTTTTTGTCTCTACTTTGTTTGAAAGAAGAACAAGCCCGATATTTAAAATATTTATGTATGCATCCAGTTTTTAGATGAGAAATCCAATTTTGCAACAAAGCCACTTTTTGCAACATTCGTCTAATTCGTAGTGGGTTTGGAACAACTTGCTTACCCGGGACTGTCGGCCTAAATAATACCCGGATCCATACCCGCCGAACCAAAGTGATGCAAGGATCACATTTTTTGAAGAAACGGATTTCCAAGGGTTATCATACTTTACTATTCCATCCTCCCCCTTAAACGGCATGGCCAGATCGTATTTCTTCTCGGGAGTGAATTCATGGCAGCATAAAATTTCGCAAAATGTGGTGGGCGGATCTTGTCTGAATGCGTCGGCAGAGGTGCAAACACGAGGGTTCGGATTTACGTTCAATGTTAATATAAACACGCAAGTGGGGTGGGTGCGACATGGGTGTAACGCGACACAGCCACCACCCACGACTCACTGACCACCCGGTTAACTATCCGGCCACCATTCACGACTAGTACCGTGAGTACGACTCAAAGGTCGGGTGCGGGAGTGACACACGGGCCGAACTGTTTTGCCCTATTGGCCCTCATTTTGACCTTGACCGTCATCACATTTCAGTAAAAAGGAGAATAAGTAACCCGTACCCCTGGTCGTGATCAAACCAGGGATGCGGGTCCTGAAACACCCCACTCCCGGGCGTAATTCACTCTTCTGCCATCTGGCAGCCAAACTCATGCAAGACTTTCTCTTGCAGAAACGAGGTTCTTCCTCGCCTTCTTCCTCTCTCTCTCAATAATTCAGTCTAAACTCTCCTCTTAACAACAACTTCAGTCTAATCTCTCTCAATAGCAGCATATTTTTCACATATCTTCTCTATAAATAATATCTTGTATAAGATTCGTTTTGAGTTCAGTGTTTAATAAATTATTTATTTATCGTAGAAGATTCCCATTGTTGCTCACATAGCATTTAACAATCGCTTTGCACCGAATAGAAAGGGTGTCCTCCCCTCTGGAGGTCAGATTCAGGTCACATAGGGACTTTAGTTCATAGTATGTACTACATACATATATATATATACATACATACACACGCCCCTCTGGCGCATTTAAGTACTACAGCAAACCAGTTAGTGTTACAAAATAATTATGCAAAGTACAGAAATTATACATTATAAATTACGCACAGGCCGACATACATAAATGCTGTACAAATATACGAAAATGCTGCTTCGCATAATAAATAAAAAATGTTTGGAGATTATTCGACCAAAAATTATTTACTTGTGGAAAACATTACAGAGAGTCGCTTTTTTACCTGTGCACAGGTTTGACTTTTAATAGCTCCGGAACGGTTTGTCGCATCGGTTCAAAATTCTGAAGATAGTAGCGTATGGTTTTAGAATCGGGGTGGGCAAAAAATCAAGTCTCCAATTTCAAAATGCCACCAATGCCACCAAAATGCCACCCACTGTCCCCAGAATATGAGGCCACCCGAAAAGCTATTTTCAAACTAAATTTCTAGCATAGCAAAATAATTAAACATCTTAGAAATGAAGGAAAAACAGTTTTGAAATCCGGAATCACCAAAGTATTGAAAAATAAAAAAAAGTGAGAGGCGTTGAGCTGAGGACAACCCCACCGCATAGAAGTAGACCATCAAAAATTTTAATTCCGACCGTGTTAAGGAAAATCAATCAGCTGACCTCCAAGGGCACCCCACCGACCCAAAATTAGTTTGCACGTAAAGTGGGTTGGGCTTAGTTCGAGAGCTCAATCTGCTAAAATGTGATTTCAACCAGTTTTAATGATTATAATACTCAAATACATTAAGCCAAAAACATTTTCAGGAATTTTTCTTCCCTAGCTTTTAAATAAGCAAATGAGAGCTAAAACTGTATATTGGTAAATGAGTCAAGTCCGACAGGACTGAAGATATGTACATAAGTTTCTCTTTTTGGGGACGTATCAAATGGTCAAAACCCTTTTCGGTAGCGACAACTCAATCTGTTCCTGATAGCTTTCCATCACTTTCATCCATACTTTAAAAAAATATTTGTCGTTCTAAACTCCGTCATTCTGATCTCCGAATTAAAGTTTTCATGTCCATATCGTTTCATCTTGTTCGAGCTCACTTTTCCCCTCGGGCCATATAGAAGGTGTAAAATTAAAGGAGTGAAATGTCACATCATTTACTATCAATGTAAAAACCAAGCTATCTTCAACCCGAGGTATAGTGTCTGTACTTTAAATGTACTTGTGTCTTGCTGAGGATTTAGAGAAGTGACTTTCTTGAGTGAATAGTGCAATATATGTAAGTTAGCAATTACTTAGATTGGATTTTGTTCCAAACAACAATTAACTAAACTTAATTCAATTGCCAACACAATTCAGAGCTCTGCTACAAAAATATTTGATTCGTGATTTAACATAATTACAAATTAATACTGAGCAACAATTACAAAGAACGGGACGTTCCCGCTCTTGTCTGCCAAACACTTCGACTTAAAATTAAGTGTGGACCATTCCCCACTTGCTACGATTTATAACAAAGAACGAAGCGTATGAATTTCGCCCCCTATGGCACCACCACAACCACTACATCATGGGGCAGTTGTACACATAAAATAATTTCACATATTGTAGACTAGCGTATAAACCTGTCTCCCGCCAGGCGGGACTTATTTAAATCCATATTTATTTATTTACGAGAGATTAGGCCCGCAAATTGCGGGCTCCGAATCATTCATCTAGTAATTGTTGATGAAACCATCTCCCGTCAACCACCACACCCCCGGTTAATTCATACTTCCCGTCACCCTCTATTCTGTGTCAACCTACATATGCACTCGGGTTAACTCTTATTTCCGTCAATCTCTATATCCTGGAGAAATACTACTTCCCGTAAACCCCAGACGTCCCCCCTAACTCCTGTTTACCACGCTCCTCGTTAAATCCTACATTCAGTTAACTTCTACTACCCGTCGACAACCACTCCCACCGTTAACTTCTACTACCCGTTGACAACCACGCCCCCCGTTAACTTCTACTACCCGTTGACAACCACGCCCCCCGTTAACTTCTACTACCCGTCGACAACCACGCCCCCCGTTAACTTCTACTACCCGTTGACAACCATGCCCCCCGTACTCTTTGTATGATTCGAGGAATGCATGTCGAGCATGACTGCACAGTTTTTTGCAACCCTCGGTTTCACATATTTAATTAGTATTAATAATTATGTATAACTATAATTAATAATTACAGTTATACATAAATATATGCAAACTGCCAAGTAGATATCAAAAGTTGTAGGACAGTCATACACTGGCGAAAGAACGGAAAAGCCCTGGCTTGTGCTGAAATATATTACCGATAAATTGTAATTGGATAATTGTGATTGGACGTGATAATAGTGGTTCAATTTATATTCCGATAAATTATTTACGTCGCCTGACATGCTTTATGTGGGTATTTTCCAAAGTTCCCGACGGTTCACCCACTTGGGGGTGTGGTTTTTTGTGATTGTACATCACCATTGGGGTCCCCATTCCATCCCGATGTATTATTGGTGTCGCACTAGGCAATTAAATTGATTAACGCCAAAGCGCTGATGGGCACAACCCCTGTGGGTGTGGATTGAAGAATTATATCCGCTAATGTGACCGTCGTCAGAGGGTGTGGCCCTGGTAGGGTTTGGGTATTGTATTTTTCACGCCTCCAAAGCGGAAAAACTCATTAATTGTAACCTGGTTTAGGTTTTCCACACCCCCAGCCACACCCACAAGTTCTTATAAGAGCTAGGGGTCATATTTTGAAACTTTCCAAGTTATGTAATTTCGAAATTTCCAATACCATATGACGACAACCAAATTTTACGCACCAGGGAAGTGTGGTCAGTTTTTGACCTTGTGACCTTCATTACAGGTCGATGAGGTCGAATTTCGAAAATTTGAAATTTTATATTGCAGCCCATCGTTCTAGTCTCCAAGAAATTTCGAATTTTGAAAATCGGTTGAGAATTGCAAAAATGGCTCAATTTCAAACTTCCAATGCTTATAAGCATAGAACAGGTCGGCCAACTAGTTTCAGCAAAATCTGTAGTGCAGGAAAATGCTGCGGCTTTAATCGATGAACCATAGTAGGATCTTGCCAAAACAATTCTTCCTACATCGCGCGATTTAGCCATAACTAAATACATGCTTGCACTTAGGACTTTTTAGAATTTTTATTGTGCACTTAGGACTTTTTATAATTAAGCATCGACTGCACTTAGGACTTTTTAGAATTAGAACGACGATATTGTGTTTCGGTAAGTCGAAAGCTTTCATATTTAATCAGGGTATGTGTACATATGACATCGTACTCACAAGGGACACTCACGACCTGTCGTTCGTGTCCAGGGTACCCACTATGTTTTTTAGAATCTACTAGGACCCTAAATGAAGGTTCCATTCTTATTTCCGTGTAAAACTCATATTTGGCGCCTTGGCGTGGCGCCAAACTTAAAAATCTGCGTTTTCGACCATTTTTAAACCTCCATAACTTTTGCAGTTTCTGTGGGATTTTCAAAATTTTGGACTTAAAATGATCACAAAGGTCAAAATTTGAGGGAAAAAATAAAAAATGTAAAATTTTTATTTTTAAGAGATTTTTAAGATTTTTTCGCCGAATTTCCACGTGTAAAAAAATCTCAAAATTTTGACATAAATTGAAACAATCAATATTTTGAAAAACTTGATTGCATACTAAAGTTGAACTATTTTTCATGATGTTTGAAAATTTTTTATAAAATCCACCCAGGATTTCAAAAGTTATGGCGGTTTTAAAAATAAAAACCTACAAATTTGGCGAATTTGGCGCCACGCCACGGCGTCAAATATGAGTTTTACACGGAAATAAGAATGGATCCTTCATTTAGGTTCCTAGTAGATTCTAAAAAAACAAAGTGGGTACCCTGGACACGATTCGTGTCACACGAACGACAGGTCGTGAGTGTCCCTTGTCAGTAATCGGGTTTAACCGTGAAAATTAATCACACAAAAAAGCTTTCACGTGAAAGTCTCACCATTTGCTGAGCCGAAAAAAGTGTCATGAATTATTACATGAGTAATGAATTTCATTACGCTGAGTACATTTGTACGTGTATATGAATCCAACTCAACTTACTTACATATGTATAAACACAAAAAAACACCAACATATATACATATTATTAATAAGGTTAGGAAATTACAGCCAAATAATAGAAAATATTTCGCCTGTCTGCTGTCAACCCAAACATAACTTTTGGACGAATATACAAGTTTACTTCAAGCTTTTATTCCAATTTGCAAAATGCAAACATTGCTGAAAATGAGAGAAATAGTTAAAAATGGGAGAGTTATAAAATTGATAACATTGTTATTTCGAATCGTGCTGACGTAGTAAAAGAAACAAAAGTTTTATTTTTGTTCCACAAAAAATTCAAAGTGAAGTCAGCGCAGACTGGTATATCAACAAAGTTTTAAAGCCATTAGTGATCATTCCACGTATTTATGGTGATTACCTCCACAAATTACTTTCACTTTGCCCTAAAATTAGAATCGCGATGTACTTTCAAAAGTAACATGAAAGTAACGGTAAAGTGAAAGTGAAAGTCGAGTCAAAATTCCCCAAATGGGAAAGTA
Source organism: Folsomia candida (assembly GCF_002217175.1). Lineage (NCBI taxonomy): Eukaryota > Metazoa > Arthropoda > Collembola > Entomobryomorpha > Isotomidae > Folsomia > Folsomia candida. Next base: position 128,857 of record NW_019091250.1, on the reverse strand, counting down.
AAATCTATGGTAAACCCAAAGTTTTACTTTAGCATTGCCGTTGGAGTTAATATTTACAAAATCAAAAGTAAAATGGAAAAGTGACGGTAAAAGTAGTGATAAATCCCGAGTTAACATTAGGCGATAGGTTTTAATCAAAATAATTGCTTATGTTACATATATACTGAAATTTCGAGCTTAATGTAGTTGTTATAATTGGTTATCAAGATTCTAAACTGATAAATCTTACGTATTTTGTAAATTAACTGAAATATTCTTAAGCCAAAATATCCATCACCTTGGATCACCAGTAATGCATTAACATTAGCGGCAATAACGTAGTCACTCATGCAAACACACTAGACCAAAATCCTGGCACCTCTGAAATGTCACAAAGAATGATGTTTCCCACCATTTTGTCCTTTGTTTTATTAGTAGCAAAATTAGGCGAATTCGTTGCCGATGCTGACGACCAGGTCAGTATTGCTCAACTTATTGATGGATTAGTATATTTCGATTTAAAAATTCTGCATGAAGACCGCCACTCGTACTTATGGCCAAAGCCACTAATTCCCGTGCGTATTCTGTACTGGCCGCTGGACCTAGATGAATATTATTACCTCGGCGATAATCCATCTCAAAGGAAAAACTTCCCACTAATTGATTCCAGTCAGGTACGCGTTCCTATATGTCAATTAACTTTCGTGGTCAACCCTAGTTTAAATGACTCTACTGCAATGCAAATGTTATTTCATCATTGCATGGGTATATCGATGAAGCAATTTTTCTTCAAGTCTCATATATGGGACAAAGTAGTACAGCGCTCCTTGGATTCCGTTGTTATTCTTGTTAGTAATAACTCGATAAAACAATTGACTGTGAACGATTATTGGGGTTACATATACCCCTCAATTTTTCGATTGCAGCTAATCGTCGTTGACACGGGGATGAAAGTCTGTACATTTGTGCTCCCGATCGTCGCCCAAAAAGTTCTTAATCTGGAATGTTTTCCACTCACGAAGGAATACGCGACACACATAACATATCTGGCAAGACGAATAATTGATCCACTAACCCATTGGTGTAGTAGAGAAGTTTCAAAAAATGTCGATCGCAATTATCGTAATGATCCAGTTCGGCAACTGAATTTCTTATCTAAATCAGTTAATCCTTTCGACTTGAAGATGAATGATCCCATTGAGGAGGTCCTGGTAAGTATAGTGTTCTCAAAACTGGTCAACCAAACGACATCAATGAGCCACCAATGTCCCTCTTTCATGGGGCAAATATTTTTTTTCGAGCCACACGATTCTTCTTAGTACGACGTGGATGCGAACATAGTAGTTACTTTGTTTAGCACATATCGGTACTTAACGTGCCACAAGGAACAGTACCTTTCCTGTTTTACATTGCTCCATTTAAGCCGTTCGTATGGTTGGGGATGCTAGTCACGTTGCTTTCGATTATTTCAATGCTCTGCGCTTTCCTGCATTGGTGCGGAAATTCTCAAATTTCATTCACGCCTTTGTTGTTTTTGCTGGCTACAATTTTCGAGGAGTGTCCCTCAATCCCTAGGGAAATTGCGGGCTTGCCTTTCGTTCGTTATATCCTAGGCACCTGGTTGATCATGTCCGTAATTTTGACAAACTGCTACAACGGGATGCTAACTACCGAGTTGAACGCTCCATTGCCAATTTTGCCTCTGCAAACATTTGACGATCTAATATGCGAACAGACAAGGCACGACACGGATGTGTATTTTAACCGGAGTATCACACACGAATGCAGAATTCTTTCACAGACCATTGCATTATTACATGGTACGAAGTTGCAAGGTTCACCATACTGTGAGCGAAAAATCAAGTTATATATTGTCAAAATTGTTAACGATGCCTCGATTATGGACAAATTAATAGCTGGTCTGCAAATCTCGAAGGATTGTTTTACTATTCTCTCTCTGCCGGAAAAAATCACTTTAGGAATTCAAATGGTCCCAACATTTTTGGACTTTCTTGTCCAGGTCAACGTGTGGAGGTTGGCCAATTTGCCTTCATACGTCTGGCTGGAATTCGAATTCTTACCGAAGCACTACATATCAAAACGTTTTTACAAATCCAAACAAATTTTGTACTTGGGTATGGAAGGAATTATATTTACGGGTGCGGGGGCTTCAACTGTTCAAAGGAGTTACCTTTCCCTGTTCGAATCTGGGATTTTGAAGCGCTTACAACATGAATGGATAGTTAAGGGATGGCGTGGTAGGACACCCGTGTTGGGATTTAAACGAGGACTTGGTCATGATAGTGTTTCCCTGAGTGGGTCGTTTGGGACGATTTTCATTCTATGCGGTTGTACCTGCCTATTAGCACTTATCGTCTGGTTTTGTGAAATCTGGCGTTTGGTGTGCTCCCGTTGCCTATTCACAGCTAGATTTGCATACTATAAGTTGATAAGAGTTATTTTGTATCTAAAATCATTGTCATGGGGTGGTTAATTACGAATTATGCCATTCAGTGCAACAAATGTGTATCTAAATAGTATTTAGATACACATATGTATTTAGTAAATACAGATGTACCTACCTACTTAACTACCTACACACCTGTTTTCCTACAAAATTGTTACGTGTATATTCTTTGTATGAGATGAGAAAAATTTTGGCTGAAATGTTTGCGGCGGCTACGGCTAACTTGTAGCACATCTTTGACGAACATCTGCCAGAGGGGCACCAGGGTGACAAAGGATCTCCTTAGGGTAGAAAAATAATTTAGAAAAGAGAGTCCCATTTACGACCTTTTACCCTTCTGTCTAATTGAAATCTTTGATAAGAACTCGTACCAAGCGGAAAATATTGAGAACCTAGAGTAATAAATAAGCCTACTATTTACATAGGTTTGCAGTGTGGTCAAACTCGCAGTTGAGATATTTTAACTAGGTGATATTTCATGCCAGCTGGAAATCCACTCATCAAATTGGAACATGGACACTCTCACAACATACAATTTCATTAGGCCTTTTCTATAAATTTTGTGTGGTTGTGTTGCTCATACTGGTTTCTAAAAGTTGACACATTCAGATGAAATTATGCAAGAAGCTATAAATGACCTGTGGGCAGAAAATATGAAGTTATAACTTTGAAATTATTGACTACAGAGGATGGATTTCTTCGCTGAACGACGATTTTGTTTTTAAATAACTCAGAAACTATTTCGAGTTTTGACTTCAGATTTTGATCATAGCAGCATGTGACCCTCAAAAATTTGCCTGCAAAAATTTCAAATCTCTATTTTCAAAAAATGCTGGCCACACTGACCTCTGAAATAAAAACAGTGATATTTTTTTTCCAAATTGAATTATTCGCATAATCTCTCAACTCGAAGAACTTTTGTAATATGGCAATGGGTTGGTGAAATAATTACTAATTGGATTCTCCCACTTGTAAAGGTTCCTCACATTTCATCACATTTTTTTGCAATTTTTTTGCAATTAAAATTAAAATTTTAATTAGTATTAATATAAAATTTGAATTGCTGTTTGCACAGCGCTTCTCGACACTATTATCTTCCTTGCTACAGATTTTTGTGGTATTATTGGAATATCTGTTGAAGTCAGTAGGCCAATTTGAGAACGGCCGGAAATAGGATTGCTTGGACGTGTTTTTGCGATGGTGATATGGGTCCACTGACTACCGATATGAGCTTGTCGTTACAACCTACAGGTAGCTCCATGCACGCGACCCAAGGTAAAAAAGGAGATGACAGAGAGTAAAATTATCCAGCAGCGATACAAGGTTTTTGAGTTCCTCTAGAAATAATATGAAATAAATAAATATTTTAAAAATAGTTATGAAAATATTTAATTTTTCACACTTACTTTAGCAACAGCTCTGTATAACGTGGCATAAAATACGGCGACCAAATGGAAAAGAGCAATCACAAGAATTAGAACAGGTTCTGGTACAGTTTCTAGAAAAACCGGAAATTTATCTGTGAAAATATTTACGTTTTTCGGTAGGTTTAGAAATTTGGTTTAAATTTGCCGTAATATAAAATACTTTAATTTGCTTCGATCCCACCGACAAAGTAAACACGACCTCAAGGACCTGAAGGACGAGATACTGTAATAAATTCCTGTACCAGGCATGGCTAGAAAAGTCATGATCTAGATCAAATTTGATTGTGAAGATTAAATAATAATAATAAGTTCTAATATGTATTACTTATACATAATACACATCTCTGGTACACGGATAATTTCAAATCTAAATAACATACCTTATTCATCTTGTTTCGTTTTGGACGTCCAAAACGTTTTTTGGAAAGGCGAGTGCCCAATTGGGTAATATGAGTTGTATCAGTTTGCCCCATTTTTCTTACTTTCGGACACCTGTCCTGGGTGGTTTTGGGCCAGCGAAACCCTGTATGTACGAATCGCGTAATACGATAATATTTAGATATGTATGTATTGCTTAAAATCGTAATCGAGATTCGAATCTATTCTAAAAATATATGCCATGAATAATATGAATTTAACGAATATATGCAACACGTAAAACCCACACATATCCTGCCTTCCCACTTTACTTACCCATTAAACAATTAATTACTTAACGTGATTGATGTGAACATGCACGTGGGGAATGATCCATCAGTCCAATACATTTCACAACTTGTCAACAACTATCAATCTGGAGCTTTGTATTTGTGTAATCGACACAGAGACGCATTATGAATGTTGTTGCCTTTATTAATTAATTTGTCACCCGAACGAAGTTACGTGTGCACAATAAATTGGTCCCACCCGCATCGCAACTAATTGGAAATTCCATTCATATCATGTCACGTTAGCATTTATGGTGTGCAAAATTAATTAATTTTTATCACGACATGTTACCAATCAATTGTAAACAACTTGAACCTCTTCAAATCACCAATAAATAGTGAACCCCCTCAATTTATTAAATTCATGTCTTCTTCACCTCTTTCTAAATCAACGCAACAAACATGAAGCTCGCCCTTGCTCTCCTTTTCCTCGCAGTGGTCTCTGTCCATGGTCACGGCTATTTGGCAGATCCCTTAGCCCGTACTTCCATCCATATCCGGCCAGACGAACCGTACCGCCCCCCTTACGAGTGGAATCATTCAGGCATCGAGTGCCGCACTCCGCCCACCTATGGCCAATCGGGTACTTGTCTACGGTGCGGGACCAGCACCGACATGAATTCTGGGGGTGCCTATGACAAGAATGAAATTACTGGAAACTATACGGCCGGATCGGTAAGTATCATATTACATACTATTTCCAGTTGCAGTTTGTTGGTTGATTCCATTATTATTCCCACGTGACCTCTGCCACACCCATATGATATTTCACCTGAATTAATTACCTGAATTGAGCGTTTGACTATTGTTGTACCGTGTTATTATCATGGGGTTGGAAACTGAATGCCGGCATGTGACCCCTGACCTGGACACAGCTATTAAATGTCATCTGACACATTCACTCTTCATGCCTGCTAGTCATGCACTTGAAAAGCCTAGTCATATAACTAATTCCTTTCTGCAGTTTGTCTCCCATTTTGAGCTGCGCGCTCTACTCGATGACTTTTTCACGTTGCCCCTGCTATCATTCTGTTGGGTTTAACACTTTTATGGACCTTCCATATGACCCCTAAACTAGCCGCACCCCTAGGACTCCCCAACGTAACCTGTGACCTCTGCACACCCCTTGAATGTCGCTACGTGACCCTTTGGCACGAAATTTAACTTCACACACCCCCTCTCCGTGCCCCCTGGCCGGGAGCTTGAATAACCTAGTTTAACAATAGAAGAATAAAATTATATATTTCGATTCCCTAGATCATCGACGTCGTCGGAGAAATGACTGCCAACCACAGAGGTTACTTTGAGGTGGAGCTCTGCATGTCGGAAGTCGAAAGTGACTACTGCTTCTCCAAACTTCCCATTGTTGGTGGAACTGAAGGCCATTTAATTCGAATTGACAACAGAATTTGTACCAGCTCGGCCGGAGGCGATCACGAGGATAAAGCTGTCACTGCCCGCGTCCAACTCCCGGTTGGATTTACGTGCAATAAGTGCACCCTGCGGTGGACTTATAGGACTTCATACCCACCAGGTTAGTTAAAAAATCAAACATATGTAGAACACTGTTTAATTAATTATTTGAAATTTTCAGCGGCCGACCATTGTTTCAACCCGGACGAGTCGGTACAAACCTTCCGAAATTGTGCCGATATTACAATCAGATAAATTTTCATTGTCGAATTCGATCTTATATCAAAAGGATGTATTAATTATTTGAATAAATTATCCCAGCATTCAAAACTCGTTTAATAAACAGTTAATTTATTTACTTGTCGAGTTAAGTAATGTGTTCGCAGAGTTTACAATAATCGCAAAAGTTGGGAAAAATAATGCAAAAATTTGATAGCCTATTATCGATAACGTTTTGTGATAAACAATTTCAATTTACATTCGGGGTACTACTAATATCGCCTTGCTTGGGCCTATACAGACCCGCCACACCCTCTCATAGTGGTGAAAAAGGTGAAAACCCCACGTTTTCACATATCCAAACTCTCGCCAACGTCAAATTTTGCCCGAATTTTTTAAATTTTTGCCTTTCCAATTTCATATCCCAGATAGTTGCTTTATAATGCGTGACATCAATCTCAACTTTTTTGAGATTTCAAATTTTTTAGTGTCTAAATTACGAGTTGGTTAGACTTGGTTGGTTGGATGGTTACGAGATGGACCAAATTCAAGTGGTGAATCTGGGAAAAAAAATTTGTTGGAAAAAAATTGTGTTATTAAAAAATTATTTGAAATTACACACATTTTTACAAACTATTATTAATTACACAAAGTTCCCCCAACCTAGAGCAAATTTAGTATCGCTAACTTGACAAGGCTAAATAATGTGGGGGAGATTCGAAGTTCGAAGGAGTTCGAAGTCCGTTTCAGAAGTCAATATTTCCGTTTTTTGCAGGGGCTTAACTGTGGAACGATGAAATGTGGGGGGATGATCTGTGTGGGGATTAACTGTGGAAGGGATGAAAGGTGCGGGATTAAGAGTGGGGTATTAAATGTGGGGGGATAAACTGTAAGGGATTAAGTGTCCGGACACCGGGGAGATGATGCCAACAAAATTTAAATTGGGTTTCCCCTCTCCCTCCTTTTGCGTCCCTTATTACAGATTTCAAGTCCTGCTCAAAAATAATATTTTACAACACTGTATTTTAAAAAAACTTCTGTAAATAATACTTTGTGTGGGGGTATCGAACTGGAGTAATTGTGAATTTGGCAATATTTGACGCCACAGCATATTCGTTTGTTTTTTAATCTGATTTATTGATGCCAAAAACCCACAATAATAAGACTGGACTCGTTGGAGAGACATAAAAAGAGACAAGATCTTAACATTAAAACTATTGGTTGTATCACTAAATATTTTTAATACTAAATCTACTCATTATAATTATATCATAACAACATATTTTCCATACAAAAATTCACTTGATCGTTTCTCCAGCAGCCATTTCTTACTCGATGGGACGAATAATTTTGCGATAATTTTCGGATTTTTCCCTCTCCTCAAAAATCGCCTTCAAAATATGAAATAAATTTAAGATGTGATAAAAAATGCAGTTTTATCCATTCACGCTGTAGATTTTGTTCAGGAATTGATTACCAAATAAAATACCAAATAACAACAAAATTTAGAAAACACGTACAGGAAAAATAAACTTATATTATTTAGTACTTGAAGAGAATGCTAAGTCGAATTGAGTGAGGCAACCAATTCGTCCATCAATTACTCAGTTCTTCTTCTTCTTCCCCTTCCCAGCTTCCCCTTTGTACTTGTCCATTTTCTAAGATTAACAACAAAGTAGAGAATTTCGGTAAAATTTCACCACAAATAATAAATTTCCCTCTAACAAAATGACAATACCTAATTAATTAAAACCTTACCTCCTCATATTCCTCCTTCGCAGCCGCAGCAGCCTTTTCGTACTTCTTCTTGGAGGTGATCGGTTTACAAATTCATTTCTTACCTAGATGTCAATTTTTTTATTGTTGTCCATCTATCTTATCTTACCACTTCTCTTGTGCACAGCTCCAAATAGTCATTTCCAATTTTGGTACACTACTCCAACAATCATGCCAGGAATAGTTCGGACGTTGGAGATAATCAATTAGACAAACGTTGGCCTCCAAATAAATTTTATGAAAAATTTTTAATTTTACAAATTTATCATTAGACTTGTACACATCTGACAACAATCTTGCATCACTTTCACCCAACATGACTTGGCATCATCATCGCAAAAAAATCGAATAGAATGCAGAGAAATGCATAATAAGTAGTTATTCATTTGCATTTTTCCCAAGTGACTTTTTTAAATAAATAAAAATCATATTCTTAATTTTGATGAGTTTCTGCAAAAATTGTCTAAATTTCACTAGGAATTAAACATTTTTGTGCTACATATTATTACTTCTCGTGTTAAACGGATGTCAAATTGGATTCAATTTTTAAAATTTAATTTGACTTAATTCATGACTCATAGTATCCTCGCATACATAATTTGTTAAATAAAAATATTTAATTCCAAATTGGAGACATCTATGTAGTAATTATGTAGTATTTATCAGGTTATTTTAAGTTTTTTAAAAAGTTTGATATACATATTTATTAGTGCATATAAGCCATGTAATAATAATGCAATGCAGTAATCATTACAATTAAAAAATTGGGATTAAAGACGTCCAAATTTTCATGAAGCATTCCATGAAATCTGATTTCCATGGAAATGCTTCATGATAGATAATTTTCATGAGCCAACTCTCACAACATAGACCAGTGCGGGTCACCGATTTTTGTCGAGCTGCCCTGTATTTGGTATTGGCCCACCTTTCACCAAGCAACAGCCGATCTATTGTATACGTGGACGTTAATATTTATCGAAAATCCGAATAAAATTCAAACAATTAATGCATCTTGTGTTATTTCCTGTTCTCATTAGTAGTTAATTAATTAGGATGGATTTCAATTTTAGTCGGGAGAGGGGTAAGCAAATTCAATCATACTTTAAGTATTTATTTGTAATTAAATAATGAAATATTTTTCTGACAGGACATTTGCCAACTTCCGAATTTAATAATCATCCCAAACATTATTTTTACTCGTCCAACGAGCCAGATTTGGCCAGGAGTTACAGAAATGCTGTGATGCCCGTAAAACCCCCACCGTCGCGAGGGGTGCGTTTTGTAAACTGTTAATTTTTAATTAATAATTAAAAAAATTTTACTGCCTCTTATCCAAGGTCCTCTTTCCACCGTCCACATCACAGCTACAAAATAATGGACAAGCCGACTTTACCATAACTTCGCAAACAGTTTTCGGAACTGTGACTCAAATTTACGACATATTTGGAATAATTGGGGAAAATCACATCCTCTTCTCACTAAAGTATGTAAGAGAATAACTGATCAAATTCGGAATATTAAATTATTTATTTTATTTATTTAGAACCGTGAGCGGTCCCATCATTCCAAAAATTGGGGATAAAGTTGTCGCCGAAGCTTTCCCCGTTTCTGGAATGCCGTTCAAACTAAATGCTACTAAGGTTAGTATCGTGGATCACGATTTGACATGCAGCTCCACACTCAGTTTTGATCAGCGAGATGAAACCAGTCGTCATGACAACCCTACAGTTCAAATGGAACATTCCTCAAATAAATTTATAGGAATCGGAAGGTAACTTTAACTCACTAAAATCAGGATAATTTCGACCTCAAATTATGACATATTTATTTATTAGCTCACTCACTTCTGATGCAGAATTCGAATCTGTTCCCTGCAACGTAATTCCAATAGTGGCAAAAAAACAGGACGACCACACCAGTCCCACACCTATTCTTCCCCGACTATCCAAACAAGAACAGCGAGACGAAGAAAAAAAAGCGGTCAAGAAAAAGAGAGAGCATTTAAAGAAATTAGCCAAACTTGAACAAGCCCAACTGGAGGCGTTACTCGTTTTAAAAAAAGAGTCACTCAAAGTCTCTGGAGTTGCTGCGGGTGAGAAAAAATCGGCTGCGGTTGAATACGCCGCAAAATCAAATTGTTCTTCTGGGAGGAAGAAATTGTCAAAATTACAAGAAAAAATGAAGAGGGAAATCGCCGACAAGGAAAAAACCATGGCGCAACTCCGTTTGGAGAAGGTCACCGATAATCGGCAGGGTGCCAACAAGAAGAAAGTTAAAAGCCTTTGGAAAGAATGGGCGAAACGGGGTGAAGGCTCCACCTGGAAAAGTCGAATTAATTCAAAGAAGACTAGTTAAGTTTGCCAAGCAAGTAAATTGATGACGTATTTTTTTCTAGAAATGGTTCGAGTTCCAATAAAAATCACGTTGTTAAATTTATGCAATAAGCATTTTCAATACGAAATATCTATTTCGTAATAAAGTTCACGTGTGGTGAAAGAGTGCGAGACTTTCTAGCTATTGAGATACATAAATAGACATGTGCAACGCATTTATAATAGAGATATGCATTTATATTTATAATAAAGAGGAATATTATTAAATTTTTATGGTTAAACAACATGGTACAAATTCTAGGAGGAATATTAAATTGAATTTATTACAATTCAAAATTGCTTTAAGTTTGAGTTATCCTTGAACTTGAATACTTACATATTCTCTATTGGAATCAAATTTACAATATGGGTTTTTACGTAACCTTCGTAACTGTCGTAAGCGTCGTAAATGTCGTAAATTTACGTCATTTACGAAAATTCCATGTTTACGAAGCTGTGTAAATTTACGCACGTTTGAGGCATATTTTTCGTTCGTAAAAAAATTTCACAAGTCAAAATTGCTAGATTTTCGTATCTTAGGAAACATACTCCATTAAAAACTTCAAGTGCCATGATACATTTTACGAAATCAGTTTTTACGAAATTATTTACGAAGGTGCTTTCACGTAAACCCCATTGTAAATGACGTAAATTTACGAATATTTTTTTTATCAATCCACTGTTACGAAGGTCGTGAAAACCCTAAACGTTATAAATGGTGGTGATTTAATTCAATCCTATTCATTTTTTGCTGCCAGCACGCTACAAATATGTGGCTATCTTTTGACGTAGTGAATATTTTTACCAAGACTAGACCATTGGAGTAGGTCAATCATGACTACATATATTCGTTTTCAGATACAAGCTCCGGTTAGACTGAACTTGTCTGAGAATTAAATTGCAGAAAACTTGAAGACATCCTAAAATACCGCAGCGGTACAAATAAACCAAAATTTTGCCAGGGATAAACAACGATCTCGTCGACTCATAAATGTCTTCTCTACGAAAACAATAATTTAGCCAGAATTTATCAGATATTTGGAAATTGATCTCAAAATTGTCGAAAAGAGCTAAATGACTCGAAACGCCTTACAAACAATAACAGGAAAATTACACATTGTCAAGGTTTCGCTTCTTCCACCTTTTCGGTGTTTCTTCCGGGCCATTGTGGATGAAACGGAAGAATCGGACGAAAGTGGAAGAAATTAAAATTAAAGGTGAAATGATACAATACAAGCGGTAGACCTCAATCTAAGGCGATGATTTCAGTTGACATTTATTATTATTTCAAATTTAGAATTTGCTGAAAAATAATAAGGACAAATTAGCACAGAGCCTAAAGATTTGGGGGCATAATTGAAGCCAATACTGGGAAGTCTAAGTATTAAGGTATGTTCAAGAAAAAAAAATTAGCTTCAGAAAAATATGCATCCAAGAGAAATCGACTTTCACTTTTGTACAGAAAAAATCGGATCGAATTAAATTACTACCCTTTACATACTTTTTACTGCAATTAATAGTATGTAAAGGCAAAGCGAGTATTACATATGTATGCGACAAAACGACTTTTATAAAATTTAGTGTTAGAAAATTAAGCAGAATTAAATCTGTTAATATTTAAATACATATAAACATATAAAAAGTCATGGCATTTTAACTAACCAAACCAAAAACCTCTAAAACTTTCAAATTTCAAATTTTCAAGTACCCAAATGCAAGATCATCTCTATGTATGATTTCTATTTTAACTAACCTTTATGGCACACAGGTATCTAGATACATATTCTCATGGCATTTTTTAACAATACCCCCCCCCCACCCCCAGAAAAAAATAAAGCTATTTGTAAAAATATATCATGACGACACCGATGGGGGGGACCTGTGCCAGATATTTGTACACAGTTTCTCCCATCGTAAAGCGGTCACAATGCGAGTATGTAGTTGGAATCACCATCTGCTCGGCAGTAGATGGGCATCCATTGACAGAGACATATTTTTAGCACACCACCCAGGCTCACAATCTCAAATTTTTCTTCCAAAGTAAAGTAGTTTTAACTATATTTCAGCTTAATGTATATGAAATGCAATTAACCTCATAGAATTGGTGAATGTCCATAATGAAAAAATTCTCATCACTCCAAAAAGAAAATTTTGTTAATATTGAAAGTTATGAATCGTAAATTTATAAATTTGAAAATTTTGTGTATCATGATAATTCATGATACACAAAATTTCTACTTCTTGGAATTTTTAATTTATCAATAAAGGCACCTAGACAAACCAAAATAAAGATTCATTTTTAATTCAAGATTATTTCATCAACAATTAAAAAAACTATTAACCACCCATTACACGTCAATTTTTCTAAATTTTAATAACGCATTATCCATGAACTTATCTTCGGTTAACATATGGTTGATTCTTTATTAATGGATCATTGTCCATCTGATTGGCTTGGTAGCCGATCCTCAAATGCTTTATTACACATATCAACCATACCTACCCTCAACACATATACATATATGCACAATAGATCTAGGTCAGTTTGTCAATGTCGGACAAACTAATGATAAATTATTCATTATAATCATTTGATATTCGTGTATTTGTCTCTTGCGTGTTATCCTTGCCTTATCTGACAATCCTTATCTGTCCCATTTACTCCCATATTTAGGTCAGATTTTGTATATAACCGTATTCAATTACGATATTTATTTTATTTTACCAACCTACATCAGAACATTGGTACCGTAACGAACGAAATGTCTAAAAACATTGTACTGTTTGGAGAAACTGGTGAGTTCTGTATGTGACTGTAGTTTTCGCATTAATATTTCTATCCTCCCCAATTAATTCCAGGGGCTGGAAAAAGCTCGGTGCTCAACCTTCTGAAAGGTTCTGAAGTTGCCGCAGTATCCGATTCCGCCGTCGGTTGTACCTTTGAGCACACCATGTATCCCATACCACCAAACTACAACGTCTTCGACACAGCCGGACTCTCTGAAGGAAGCGCCGGTACTGTCGGAGCAGACAAAGCGATTGAACAACTGGAGAAACTCTTGAAACAATTGTCTCTCACCGGAGGGGTTAACTTGCTCATCTTTGTCGCAAAATTTGGCCGCATCACGAAAACTGTGGAAGACAACTTTAACCTCTTTGTCAAAACGATTTGCATGAACAGGGTTCCAGTCCTCTTATTTCTAACCAACTCGGAATGGGAACCCAACCCGAGAAAGTGGTGGGAGGAGAATGCCCAAGAATATCGCAACCATGGAATGATTTTCGGGGACTCTGTTGTCGGTTGTGCCGCCAATCCCGACAAATATCCGGCCCCTGTAAAGCCCATGATTCGTGAACGAAGGAAACAATCGCTTAAGGAGTTGACCAACCTTATCGAGAGGCATGCACTCCAATCAGCTTGGAGGGTGGTGGATCCGGCCGCGTGGCTGGGCTCGGTAGTGATTGCAGTAATTCAAATATTGATGGCAGTGTCAACCTTTTTCTTCCCGACGGGTTCCATTGTCACAGTCCTGGGTAAGTTGGGACTGAGCAGTGGCCTTATTACTAGTATTGTTAATATGTTCAAATAATGAAGCGACTATTGATAAAGTCGAGTTGAATAGAAATAAATCAGATAACTATGTACTACAAGTATTTCCAATTAGCTGCAAGTGTTTGGTAATTATTTTTTCGCTTATCGTTATTTCATCAAAGCTGACTTCTTCCCAGTAAAAAAGCAGCGTTACAATTGGTATACATAATTAATGCCTCTTCATTACATACTCATCGGATACAAATACAAGTTCTGAATGTGTCCTGGTCCTGTGGTCAACTCGTTAACACGTTCTCACTCATCCCTTTGTACTGAAGGTGAATATTTATAAGCTACAAATGTTCACCTGCTCAGGCTGGCTTGTTTAATTAAACCATACAGTGAAATGAATTTCATAAGCGTTTGACATTGATCAAGGTGGCAAAGATGAAGATTGGAATCCAGCATTGCAATATCACCAAACACCAGTCAGTCTTGGTTATGCCGTCTTTTTTACCAATTTTATTGCCACACGTGCCGCATAAATTATGATTGCATATTGTACAATTTCTTACCCACAATGCAAATATGTTTGTTTGTTTGTAATCCTTTATTCAAGTCTTAACAGATATCAGTTGACAACGAGGAAACTGGTTTTCAAACCATGATACAATAATACAGACACAGAATACATATGTACATGGGATTGGCCCTCGTGAGCATCAGTTCGATTCTGCTTCGACACAGTTGCATACCTTCGGAAAATTTGTCTCTTATCTGCTATTGCGTGTAAACCGATTGAGAAGGAGGTTTTTTCTCGCGCTCCTCTGTCCACCACCATCCACTCTATGCCCCAATTCTGAAGGGCCGTAAAAATTTTGCTCCAACTTCTTTTAATTATATTGGTGGAAATAAAATATAATTTAACCGAATAACCGAATTAGTAAGTTGTGTAAAATAATAATTGGCAATAATAATATTTAAAAAATGTGACTTATACAGCATTATTTGTTTACGGCACTGATGAAAATTTCTCATCAACCCCTTGACATACTTGAATTGGCGGTCAGATTTTTGATTCAAACACCTCCCTGTCAATGAGTTTATGTACAATATATCGTCGGCTTAATCATAAAACGAGCAAAGTGCAGTCTAATTTTAAAAAGAGCGAAGTACTGTATCCGCTTAATTTTAAAGAGAGTAAGGCATCAAAAAAAGAAGAAAAAGAGCAAAGTGTAATATAATAAAATATTTAGCATGTTGTGGGGGTGGACTAGAAAACTCATCTCTAGGATCTCATTTGTCCTGGCACGCCCACTTTAAGGGGCGAAAATTTCGAGTTTTTGGCGCACATAATAATTCGCCAAAATTCCAATTTTGGTCGTATATTCATAATTTTTACATTTCCTGGCTCCTAGATCAATTATCTAATAAAACGAACATTTTTTTAAATTTGATTGTTTTGAAATTTTTCGTAGTAGGATTTATTTTTAATTTCATAAAAGTTGATTTTGTTATTAGATAATTTATTTTTAAAAGCCAGCAAAACAAAATTATGAACACTGAACCAAACTTGGAATTTTTGACGAATTATTATGTGATTACAAAAACTCGAAATTTTCGCCCCTTAAAGTGGGCGTTGCCAGTGCAAACGAGATCATAGAGATTTCCGCTACACTATAGATTCAACTCCACCCCCACAACACGTTATTTTATTGCACTTTGCTCTTTTTAAAATTAAGCAGAGACGGCACTTTGCTCTGTTTTTTGCATTAAGGTTGAGGATTATGGAACATTTTTGGTAAATTAATTTGTATTTAACATTTTTTGTCTAATCTTAGCTTGAAGTATGGGCTCCTCCGAAGACACTTACGAGATACTAGTAATTGGTGCCGGATTCTCTGGCATCTATGCTCTCCACAACCTCCGCAAGAAAGGGTTTGCCGTGAAAGTTTACGAAGCGGGAACATACATGGGCGGGACGTGGTACTGGAACCGCTATCCAGGCGCACGGGTCGACACTGACAACCCCATCTACCAATTCAACGAGGAAGGACTTTGGGATTTCGCGTGGACTGAGCGCTTCCCGGCCCATCCCGAACTTCAAGAATACTTCCGCTATTTGGACGACAAGCTCCAACTCAGCAAGGACATTCAGTACAACACCAGTGTGAGCGCGGCTCAGTTCGATACCGCTCGGAATCAGTGGCAAGTCAAAACGGATGATGGTAGGGTTACTTGGGCTAACCATCTCTTCCTTTGTACTGGATCCACCACAACTAGGTAACCGCTTTCATCAGTGTTCCGATTTAGCCGGCCTAGAGTACTTTTGGCCACTGTCCGGCTAAAAGTGGTTAATACCGGTCAAAAGTGGCTAGTGGCCAAAAGTGGTCAAAAGTTAGCCACCTGTATGTAGGTCCGCCATCTGAACATACGTATGTATAATGGTTCATCTGGTGCACCACGACATGGCGACACTTTTGGCCACTTTTGACCACTTCCGGCTGACTTTTGGCCGGCTAAAATGGCTGGTTATAACCGGTTATTATAGTAAACCACTTATACCACTTGAGTTAAACTTGAGTTATACCACTTGAGTTAAACCACTTGAGTTTACTCCACCCGGAACACTGGCTTTCATGCTTGACATGTTTTTATGGATATGGATTTCCAGGAGCTTCTTTCTCGAATTTTAGCAGTGTTGGTTCAAGAAAAACTTAATCGGAAGTTTGTGCAGATACGTTTTTAGGATTTCCGTAACGCTCCGTATCTCTTGAGAGTGGTCAAAATTTGCAGAAGAAATTTCTAAATTGTATTGGGGCATAGTCTTCACATTTTCCATATGCACTTTGAAAATTGTTACCATTCTCAAGAGCTACGGAAATTCTAGAAACGTAGCTGCACACATTTCCTAATTTTCCCGCTCGATTTTACTTTACCCCAGGTACACGCCTCCCTTTAAAGGTTTGGATAGATTTAAAGGAATCTGTCACCATTCCTACGTGTGGCCGAAAGATGGCGTCAACTTTGACGGGAAACGCGTCGCCGTTATCGGCACGGGGGCCAGCGCGGTGCAAATCATTCAAGAAATTGGGTCTCGCGTAGGCCACCTAACGGTTTATCAGCGCACACCCAATCTATGCCTCCCCATGCAACAAGCCAAGGCTGCCGATCCCAGCAAAGCTGCCTGGTTCCCGCCAAAGTCAAAGTTTCCCGAAATATTCGGTACAGCTCGGAAATCATTCTCTGGCCTCAATTTTGATTGGGAACGGAAAAATGCGGCTGACGTAAGTCCAAAGGAGCGACGCGCCTTGTACGAATCTCTCTATGCCCATGGCGGGTTTGCCTTTTGGCTGGCCAATTTCCAAGATATGCTATTCGATAAGGTAAATTCTGAACACTTATAAGTTATCATAAATCCCGCCCTTCAGATTTTACTTCACTCCTTATTCCTAGGAGTCCAACGCCTATGCCTACACCTTCTGGGCGGAAAAGGCCCGAGCCAGGATACATGACTCGGTGAAACGGGACATATTGACCCCGCTCGTCGCGCCGCACGCCATCGGCATTAAACGGCCCTGCCTGGAACAAACTTATTACGAAGTTTTCAACCAGTCTAACGTCGACCTTGTTAACGTGCGGGAATCTCCAATTTTGGAAATTACGGAGCATGGGGTTCGAACAGAAAATGAGGGTCTCGTTGAAGTCGACATTATCGTCCTAGCCACGGGATTTGACTCTTTGACAGGAAGTATCAAAAGTATGGACATCCGCAACGGGAAAGGAGAGAGTTTGAGAGATATGTGGAAGAGGAATGGGACATCCACT
This sequence comes from Folsomia candida, assembly GCF_002217175.1. Lineage (NCBI taxonomy): Eukaryota > Metazoa > Arthropoda > Collembola > Entomobryomorpha > Isotomidae > Folsomia > Folsomia candida. The sequence goes on along the minus strand of NW_019091250.1, from coordinate 111,137 downwards.
TACTTGGGCCTCACAACAGCCGGATTTCCAAATTTGTGGTACATGTACGGCCCCCAGGCAAGTCAAGTCAAGTCAACTACACAAATCCATTGTTCTGATTTAGCCGGCCAAAAGTTCTTTTGGCCACTGGCCGGCTAAAAGTGGTTAAAACCCGTCAAAAGTGGCTAGTGGCCAAAAGTGGTCAAAAGTGTCGCCATCTGTACATATAATAAGTAATTCAGCTGGTGCACCACCAGATGGCTACACTTTTGGACACTTTTGGACACTTTTGACCACTTCCGGCTGACTTCTGGCCGGCTAAAATGGCAGGTTATAACCGGTTATTACCACTTGAGTTTATGCCACCCGAAACACTGCAAAAATCTTTAGTAAAGTGTCAATAAAAAAATATTGTATGTAAATAGGCCCCCACTCCCCTGGGAAATGGGCCCACGATTATTGAGATTCAAGGGGAATGGTTAGTAGAACTGATGGTCAGGATGAAGGATGAGAAACGCAGATTTGTCGATGCCAAGAAAGAATCTGAACAGGGTTGGACAAAGGAGGTTTGGGATGCTTGGGAGGCAAGTTTGTTCCCGGAAGCGGATTCTTGGTATCAGGGGGCCAATATTCCTGGCAAAACTAGGGAGCCACTCTGCTACGCGGGAGGATATTCCAAATACGAGGACCTGCTCAAAAAAATTGCAGCCGAAGGTTATAAAACATTCAATTTGGCATGATTTTCAACCCACCGAATTTTAATACGGGGGCGAATAATTAATTTGTTTTATTAACTCCCATTCTTTTATGCAATAATAAAGAAATCTTAAATAATTTTGTTCGTTTCATTTCTGACATGAATAAATAACGTCAACATATTCCTTTTACTTTTTTGGCGAGATGGAGTCACGTTGCCAAGTATCCTTGACATTGTTCCGACAAATCGGGACGTTAGTCATGCATTAAGGTCACCGTTAACTGATGTGATTCTCCGAGAAACAATCAACTGCATACTACCCCATGGTTGACTTTAAATAAGTTATTGTATATATGTGTGATGATTAACTACTCACTAAAAGTTGTTCATATATTAGTTGTTGTGCAAGCTTCTTCCCATGCGTGGGAAAAGTGTCCCTGTAAATAATAAATTTCTTTTCTTGCTGGCGAAACATACTGGCACAACTTTTTCAAAAACATCAGCTAAATAAATCTGTTTTTCAAAGTAGTCTTGTACACTTTATTGCTTTAAATTACATTCATTGTCTTTCATACACATACTTCCGGTAAACACATCGTTGTCACGTTTCTAATAAGTATTTTACTACGCTAAGACTGATCTTAATGGAAGGGTATTTATAATTTCATTGTCTTTTGCTACAATTCTATGGGATGTTATTGTTTTCTCGTTCTTCTTAAAATATATGTATACATGGGTCTAAGAGCACAAGGTGTTATGAGCATCCGAGGTTATCACCAAGACTACGAATGGCTGTACGTGTATTACGTAGTACAGTTTTAGATTCTACGACAAATCATGTCTGATTGATTGTCAGTTTACATTGCATGTTTGTCGGAAGTAGTAGGGGGTTGGGCAGGGAGTGGGCGGGTTTCATGGTCAAGCTGTAAAACAAAAGTTATCGGATAAATGCATATGTATTTAGTGGCGGGTGTTTGTTTTAATTTTTTTTTGTTTACCGCGTCCAGCTCCGCTTCGGTAAATAGGAATTTTAAAGACTGCCTGATTGGAGGAAGTAGCATTAAGACGACGGGGAAGAAAATTGCAATTTCCTTAATCGACTTAACCACCCAGAGGAAGACAAGTGTAATTATTTGGATAACAGTGTACAAGTGGATTTTCCATGTGGGGACCTGAAATTCGTAAAAAGTTGAAGTTGAGTTTACGCTTAAACGCATAATCTATTTAAGTCCGCCTTTCGCTCATTTCGAGCTTGAATTTATTTTAATATGGAATTGCAATTGTGAAAAATTTAGTAACCCATGGGGGAATCGAACCCACGTCTTCTGAATACATGTCAGACGCTTTTTCCATTGAGCTACCAAGGCACCGCCTTCTTCACATTGCAGTTTTACTCATTTTTATGTAGTCGTTCTGTGAATTTCTACTTCCCCAGGTTACAACGAAATATAATTTTGAATTACCCGTCGAACATAAACAGTTTGAGGGTGAGCGTCCTTCGAGGTGAAAAAGAGCACGATTCGATCACAAAGTTGCGTCGGTTTGAAAGAAGTTACTCCCATAAAGAGAAAAATTCCAAACAAGACCGGAACAGGGATTAGTTTCAAAACTGGCGCCAGAAAGACAGAGGCCCCCATCATTACACTCATGAAGAGTCCGGAGAGACGGTTTTCTGCAAAAATGAATGTAAATAATTATGACAGGGTTTTGGACACCAATCCTGAGGGAAAATGGGGCAAACTGATACAACTTATATTACCCCATTCGACCCCATAAGACACTTTTGAACATGGACACTTTTGGACATATTTGGCCACCGTCCTGTCCAAAAAGGGTTTTGGACGTCCAAAACGAAACCACGAATAATGGAAATTTCACGAAAAGTACGAATTGTGTCTCCTTACCCCGAATTTTTACTATAGTTGGTGGCATTCCGGGCGGATTATTTTTCGAGTATACCGTCAACGCCTCAACATGGGCGAACGTTCTCAACACAGCTATACTCATCCAGGGAAGGCCACAAATTCCGCACGCCAAATTTGTCACCGCGAGCACAACGGGATCCCAGTGAAGACCGAATGCTTTCTTAAAACCGCCCCGAGTTAGTAAGATTTTCCTGGAGTAAAGTGAAACCATTGCGTGAAAAGGTTGCTTCTTTAGTTTCTTTAAAAAGTTCTTACTCGCAAATTTCCACCGTCATAAACATAATAAGGAAAATCAGGCCTCCGGGTAATATAGTGATCAACGGCATCCAATAATTGAACGGTTTCTCAATCCCAAACGGTGACACGACCCAACCCCTTTTTCCCGGCATGGTTGGACTAAGACCGGAAGGAACTTGAGTTTTCGTCGTCTTGACGCCACAACGGTAGTCAATCATCACCATAAAGATTATTGCTACCGGGACGCCAAAATCGGAAAGTATGTCGCGAATCTACAAGGCAAAATATTTCCAATCTGTTTAAATTACCCGCCATTGTATCTTTAACTTTTAAATTTCCGGTTCACCTTTTTCGGAAAGAAATTAGTTAACTTGAGACGTTTTAGTTTGTATGCAATAATAAACGTTCCAAACATTAGGTACGCCGACATTATAGCCGTGTTGGGTTGCCCCACAACGAAATTTGATTTCTGTTCACTTTCCCCCTCGTACTCGTCGGAACCCGCCATCCCGCCATTTTTGGTTAATGGATTGGCCAGAAATATCCTATACGAGACTTCTAAACCCTCATAGACAAAAATAAGTGACGAAAGGGCGGAGAATATTTCCATCGTGAAGCGGGAAATGTATTTCACGATGGCACTTCCTTCCAACGAGGCAACCACGATGGTGATGATGAGCACCCACAAACTTATCCAGACCCGAGCCGGGAGGAATTCAATTGCATGCATTTCCATAAAGAGGAACAATTGTTCGTCAAAAATGAGCAGGGGACCGGTCGGAGCAATAACGTTTAACGGCTGTCCGCCCAACAGGGCAAAAATTATGCCGGAAGACGACGCTGCCACCAGGGTTTCCGACACGCCGATAAATCCCGCCGTTTTTTCTTCCAGTAAACCACCAAATGTGACGTTGGGTGCGATGGTGGTAAAATATAGGAAAATTGTGGTCGACACGGTCTGTGAGTTGAAACCATCCACAAGGTCAGACTTGTACCATAATATCTTCTCTTTTAGATCGTTAATCATCCCGCCGAATAATTTATGATGGCGGTGAAAGGTTGTCGGAAAGGTTTGGGGTGAATTTAATGCCCCAAGTTCATCGCTTTGTGGCGGCAATATGCTGCCGATACTGGAGAGGCGGTCTTTGTTGTCGATATCGTCCCTTATCTGGAGGATGAGGATTTCCTTTTCCTGGAGAACGTGGAGGGGAAGAAGTTGGCAGAAGTTGTGGATATACCCAATCCCCGGGGGTAGGATGATACAGCGGTCAAAGAAGTCGGAGAAGGCGGTGAGGATTCCTTCCTTATTTTCGGCGGAGAGCATGCCTTTATTGAATTTCTGAAATTTGGCGGTAGTAATTTTAAAATTGTCAAATTGGCCTACTATTAGGGTGTCACTTACATTGTCGCTTATCAAAGTACCAACGGATCTTCCAATCTCGGTAAATTCTTCTCTCATTCCTTCCGGACTTAGGAAAATAATAAGAAAACGGAAAGGATTTCTGGAACTCTGAAGTAAAAAGATGGGTTTCAAATTTGCGTACTATCAAACGTTAGCGCAAATATTTGCAAATATTTTGAATATATATTTTTTTCATAAATTGTACACATTACATTTCATAATTGGAGTAAAAACGTGCCAAAATCTTGCAAATTATTTTCAACACATATTTACCTCTTCTCCACCGGAGTTGGAAAATCGCACCAAAACCATCGCCCCCATTCCCACTGTTGTGCATCCTCCCCTCAAGAGGATAAGGGTACCCTCCTTATCATCAATTTGGGCGGAAACGCGCCGACTCTTTTCATCTTTTGCGGGAGTGTCGTCCTGGAGGAATTTTGCAAGGCCGGAAAATGTCCCCCTTCTCTTGAGGACTCTCCTGTCTCTACTGGGGGGAATGAGAGCCGTATTTTGGCGGACAAGTCTCTTCATGCGAATACTGTCTTTCCTGGGTAATTTATCAATTTCTTCCTCCCCCTCCCCCTTACCAGACAAGACTCTGAGCTGTGAAACAGGTTAAAAATTGAAAAATGTTTTTCTTCAAGAGAGCTACCTGCACGCGAAGCAGTGTTCCCGCCTTTACTAAAACGGTTGTAACCGTAAGTGGTCAAAATTGGCCAAAAGTGTCGCCATGCAGTGTTCGCCCTGGCAAAACAGGGCTTTTTTGAAAAGCATGCTTTTCTGCTGTTTTGCTATATTGAAACTTCTATCATGGGTAGTTGTGAAGTATGGCGCTAGATGGCGACTGTTAAATCAGCAAAACAGCAAAAAAGCATAAGCAAAACAACAAAAAAAGCAATGTAGAAAGCAATTATGCATTTCAGCCCTCCATGCTTTTTTGCTTGGAGGGCTGTAATGCATAATTGCTTTTCACATGCTTTTTTTGCTTTTTGGCGAACACTGTAGTGGTGCACTATGGGAACTATTTATTATATATTTAGATGGCGGACCAATAGGCCACTTTTAACAGGTTTTAACCACTTTTAGTCGGCCGGTGTAGTTTTGGCCCCCTAAATCCGAACACTGTTGCGAAGTAAGAAATGATCGGACACTCACCGAACCCCTTCGAATTCTAGCAGACGATCCTTTCCTCCCTTCCGCCAGGACTGTGCCTTGCGGTTTAGTGAAAAGTAATAAGTCTTGGAATATGTCATCCAGTTCGGCACCCTCAGCAAATTGTTTGACGAGAAGTTCATCCACAACGTTTCGAAATGTCGCGGGTAGATCGCTCTCTGATGGGTCGAGTAAAAGTACAGCTGCAATATCCGAGGAAAAAATAATTAAATAATTTATAAATAAAGTATTGATCTTATTAGTAAAATAAAAAACAACAAAATAAGTAAAAATAAGTAGTATCTGCATACATCTATTGTTTATTAAATGGTTCAGTTTTGCCGTGAAACAGTACGGTATGGGAGCCACGTGGGGCTGGCCGAGACGTCCAATCTCATCCAGGTCTTGTTCATACTTGACCCAGCGGGAAATCTCGAACCATTCCTTAATTTCTATGGATGACCGTGTCTCAAAGAGTTGAACAAATCTATACACCTATGGCAAAAAAAAACTTTAATTTAATTCCTGGCCTGGTTTAATTACTTATTTTAAAACTAATTTTTAGCCCGAACCAGGGCTTATGTACCCGTTCTGTCCGTCTGTCTGTCTGTCTGTGTTGCGATAACTCAAGAACGCTTTGACCGATTTGGATGAAATTTGGAAGAAATGTGCATCTATCGAGTGTGACGTGCTGTATAGTTTTTGGGGTTGATCGGCCAAGTGGTTGACCGGTGGGGGTCATATGAGTGGGTGGGGTATTATGCACCAAAATTTCAAAATGGTCGTAGAAAGCTGAAATTTGGTACAAAGCTTGTTTTGGGGGCCTAATGGAAGAGGATGAAATGAAATTGACCAAATTTTTATCTGGAGGGACCCTATTGGGTGACCCATTCCGATTTTTCAAAGTCACCTGGTTCGGGCTAAGCAAAGCTGTACTGATAGGTTATTAATTTCTCGTCCTCATCGAAATAATTAATTTGCTATAAAATTAATTTTGATTTCACTAAAAATACAAAGTTCCATGCCAATACATAAATTGCAATAAAATACTTATCTACCTTATCCTCCTCCACTGGACTAATCGGTGACATAAAACTGCTCCTCCTCCTACTTCCTACTACCTGCTCAACTTCGCAAGATTCCGGCATAGGATATTATTACTCCAATTCAATTGTACCCCACAAATAAATAATCTTATCTCCAAACTAATTAACTACGCAAATTCTCCTTGAAAATAATATCCATTATTTTATTATCGATTGCCAAAACAAAATTGGTTTCGAAATTGGTAGCAGATCGTGAAAGAAATAGCGAGAATTAAATTTTTCGATAAGGAATGACAAGCCCTTAAAAAAAGAAACATGATGATGGTTGAATATATCAATAACTGAAAAAAAGAGCTCAGGTAGGGAAAGAGTGGAGAGAGAGGAGTCTGCTTATGGGACACTTTCTCCCACTTGGAGGGATTCGGATGAGTTTCATCGATTTTCTCAATCCGATTCAGGATCGGGTGGAAAGCGGAGGAATAACGGGACATCTCCTTCCACCCGGATCTTTTCCCACAACAGGGGAAAGTTAGGGTGCGAGAAAGTGCACAGTGGAGGAATAACTTTGCTCCTTCGACTTTCCCCGTATTCATTTCTCCCTTTGGTTCATATGTAGATATGTGCACCGAATGTCCATAGCATTTATATAGTGGGGAAGGCTGATATTAGGGTAAAATTTTGTTACGATTTGTACACTCTTTCACGATACCCTTCGCACACACAAAACTGATATACTCTCCATCCACCCTAAGGCGATATGGGAGACTATATTCAGTTCAATGTAAATAAGCATGCATCGAGATTTAGTCTCCATTATCTCCGGGCTCAACTTGCAGTGAATGAAGAATATGTATGTATAAAAATATGTATTTCATGTCACGTTAATGTACAGCTTAACAATATTTGTCCCGTGTTAAAAAAATCGATTAAAGAACAGCAGTTAAGAGGACATATCTATTATATCGGTGAATATTACTGACGCCTTTTTCTCAGTTAATTAAACTTAATGTAAACACTCAGTATTCACCCTAGCAAAAAACGCCCTTTTATGGAAAGCATGCTGTTTTGCTAGCGGCTTTTTTGCTGATCAAAATCGGACGCTTTTTTGTTTTTTTGCTATATCGAAACTTACATGTGTAGTTGTGAAGTATGCCGCTAGATGGTGACTGTTAAAACAGCAAAAAAGCATAAGCAAGAAAGCAAAAAAGCAAAACTGCAAAAAATCATGTAAAAAGCCATTATGCATTACAGCCCTCCTTTTTTGCTTGGAGGGCTGTAATGCATAATTGCTTTTCACAGCCCTTTTTTGCTTTTTGGCGAACACTGTACACACTATTATCGTTCCCATTTTGTAACCAGGGAATTTAACTTGATACATTAAATCATTTGTGCCAGTAAAAATTGTATTCTGTGAAATAATTGATTTTTTGAACAATATTTGTTGATTAATTACCAATTTTATTGCAACGATTATTGCCTTGAAATAATTTCTTATAGAACTAATCTAATTTAAGATTCGGTATATACATACTGCACCTTGCCAAAAGTTTAAACCCTCTCATGTCTCGATTTTTTCGAACGCTATAACTTTTCGAAAAAAAAAATTTGAAAACACAGTTCATGTTAATTTTGTAAATAATTTAATGGGTTTTATAACCGTATGAAATTAGGGCAGAAAAACAACAAGGGAGATTTGTGATAATCATATAAATACTAGCATTTGAACAAGCATCATGCTCAATAATAATAAATACATACGCTAACATACCGAAGCTTCACCAATGCTCAAATTAAACCCAATTATTTTTTATTGAAATTAATAAATCTGCAAGGACAAACTATTTTTTTTATGCACTTCTCCATCAGGTTCTTGCTACGCATTCAGTTAGCTTAAGTCGTGGTTGGAAATATTTACTCCAATTTCCAACAAACATCCATTGAAAATGTGGACCGGTGGATGGAATATTTTGTTAGTCCTTGGGTGGAGAGGACTACCAAGATTCACATTTCAGTGTAAATTGTGAAAATGTATCTCAATTATTATTTAACAGATAGTACAGTAAACAAGAATAATTTGGCTTAATTACATTACCTTATATATTTACCCATTTCTTTCTGCCTCTGTGTCGTGAGAACGCATTCCACCCATGTTAGCATTAGGCGGATAGGATGTGGGGATCATTCGCATACAACGTCGTTTGTCGGGAATGGGGTAGCATGCACTGATTACGTGCTACTAACACTCGCCCTCCTGGTTGCAAACACCACAGTAAGTGCGACGGAGGTGGTGCGACAGGCACCAGCCAATATCCTAGTCAAAATATAGTTAATTATTTTTGTAGAGCCCCATGACCACTTTGATAAAAATATTGTAGCGTGCAAAGTTTGTACTAAAAATATTTGCAGAGTTGATATTGTTGAAATCAACGTCATTTTTTTGGTTTTTCATAACTCCTCGGTTTTACAAAAATCACTCACACTTGCATTCCAAATTTTCAAAATATTTGCAGAATGAGGACTGAAAACTTCTGATGAAACGGACCCCACGTTTTGCAATCTATCGGAAATACAATGCATAATTCACTAAACTGACCTCTTTCATTTTACTATGATGTTTGATTTATTTGTTCAGCAATTTATAAGAGAATATAATGCAATCCAAATTAGGCTTAGTTACTTGACAGGAAAGTAAACAACCTCATGGGGATATCCATTTGTACATAGTAAATAATGGACACTGACAATAACCAAGACAAACAAGGGGCACTATATATTGTTTACCCACTCTACTATTTTACGATCGCGTCATGAATCACAGAAAATGCAGGACAAGTTCATGTTTGGAATGAAATAAACCGTTTAAAAACAGGACGTAAGGAAGGGGTGAAGACATTTGTTACGTCACGCGGTTAACTTTTCGATTTTGGAAAACATCGCCACGGTGATGGCCTTCTCACTGGGCCGAATGGCTTCAATTTCGTAGTCCCCGTTCAAAAGTATATCTAGAACTATCGAAACAAAAACGGCGAAATTTTGTCGACTTTGGTGCCGTCCCAACGGTCACGGCGTGGTCGTAGGTTAAAATGTTATTGATTTCCATGATCTCCGTTCAAGAGAATGTCTAAAACCGTTTAAACACAAATTTCGACATAGGCGTCGTCGCCACGACGATGGTGTCAAAAAATCACCTAGTGCACTGTGCACTAGACATGTCTTCAAAAACTCTTAACACCCTATATTGTGGTAACGCTATTCAGAAGGTTATGGCCTGTGATCTAGCGCAATGACCAAGAAGGTCAGTTAGTTAACGAACTCATCGCCTGGTCCCTTTATGTCTTTTGGCGAAATAGAATTCAAAAAAGTTTAGTAGTTCGGAAGTTAGTGCTCGCCACAGACAGACGGACAGACAGACAGAACGACGGACCAAATCATAAAGTTAGTTTCACCCCTTTATAATACTACGTAAATTTCTTATGTGAACCATTACTCCTCTGCTCCTCAACAATCAGTCTGTTATCGCTCTACACGTAATGGCCCATAAGTTGGAAGAAATCATCAACGATGTCCAGGAGAAAGTTAAAATTCTTGACTTTTCCCAAGTAATAATCCAATCTCAGTTAGAATTAAGCAAGTACTTGGACAAAATCCCGCAATTACGAATCCGTCGTGAGAAAGTCCGTGCAGAAGATGTCAAAATTCGTGATACGCAATTTTCATTTAAATTAAAACGTGGTGCACGTATTCCTCGAAAACAATTCGAATATGGTGATCCGTGCCCGTCATCCATGCAAAAAGTGAAACAGGAAGATTTGGTTGGGGTGGATATTCGTATTTCGTGGAAGGCTAGAAATAACACTTTTATTTTTTGGTATAAATTTAATATATACGCTAATGCTTGGATTACTTAGATGCTGACCATGGCTCGAGCAAACAAAATCTTGGATGACGATATCTTTGGACGTTTGGTGGAATTGGGGAAATTGCGACACAAAACACGAACCTTAGAAGCAGAAAAGTTATTTCAGGAACGCAAAAAGAAAGGTGGAATTACTTTGCCGCACAATTCTATATGTCTCCTTTGTAACTTGGAGTTCTGCACGGGGGAATACTGCAATGGTAGTCAATTATTTATATATTTTGTGCACTACATAAATAAATAAGCTAGATAATTACGTTGTATTTTATGTACAGAATTTTCATACGACTTCTTCGCTCGGATGATATTGGGGAAAGATTATGACGCATATCAGGAATCAAAGGGAAAGCGGGGCAACGTGAAGATAAAAAAATCAGGGAAATCACGAAACAGCAAATTGGGAGAAAAACTGAGGAAGAAGCGGAAACACAATATCACGACGAAAAAGAAATAATATTATTATAGTTCGTACATTTTCCTACTCACTTATGCTCCTGAAATTATGTAGTACTTCTCATGGGTTCAGGTTTCTTATGGGATTTCGGTTTTGGATCTACATAGTTCTGGCGGTTCGAATATGGATGAGAGCATCCTATTCGAAACAGTGTTCCGTCTCTACCGGCTAAAAGTCATTTTCACCAGTGGCTGGCTAAAAGTGGCTCGTCAAAACTATTATAATGGTGGTACACTCTTCACCAACACAAAATTATGTTATAATCTGGACCTTTATTAAGTTAAAATTTCAAGCCGATCGGGTAAGTCTAACTAGAGAGTTATCGTACGGATAGACAGACGGAAGACCTCGGCATGTGGCGGCAATAACACACGGCACACACTTTCAAGTTTATCGGATGAGTTTAAAGAAAGTTATGGTGCACGATGGGTACATAAGCCGTTTGACTGGGGCTAAAAATACCAAATTAAATTAATGAATAATTTTCTACTATCAGAATCAGTGATGTAACAACCATATTGATTGAAACATTTATTTTATAATTTAAATTGCACTACTACGCTTCACATTAATAAATAGGCTTTTCGGATTGGTTTATGGTTCACATTTTTGTTTGTATTGAACGGACATGTCTACTTAAATGAGGACTTCATTAGTAAAGCCTAGTATGCTGGTGGTACTTTTTCGCTGGCGAAAAAACCCAGCGAAAAAGTACTAAAACAAAAGTTCGTGAAAAGTACCAAACGAAATTTTATCTCGGTATTTCACTCGATTTTTATCTTGTAATTTCACTGGGCGGTATGCTCGTGGATTTCGAGATAAATTGAAAAATTGGGGCAATATGAACCAAATCAGCGGCATTTTTATAAAATTCATATCAATTATTTACAAAAAGTTTATTCACGCCATTTAACAAAACAATTATAAAACTAAAATTGTGGAGTCAGATAGCAATACAAAAGAAGACATACTGATACAAGTGCATAATAAATTTTTAGAATTTTTAGGAAAATTTATTTAAGTGTAATTAATAACAAAATTAAAATACTAGAATCATGGAGTAATATTTCATTGTCTAATCTCTATTCATTTTAATAATTTTTTAATGGGATGCATTCTTCTTCCTCTTCAGACAGATCTTCCCAAGCTTCATCCCCGGATTTCGTTTTTTGGAGGTCTCTTTTGTATTATTGTGGAGCAGAGATTTCCAAGCAGATTCTAATTCTGGGACTGCAGATTTCTACAAAATGACATATAATAATTGTAGTAAACTTACTCGTTATACAATTATAATAAATTATACATGCGACAGTCATGATAAAATTACACGTAGCTATTGCAATGAAATCGTTACCTGTCTGATGTTTGTAATATCTTCGATGATCCAAATGATTTTCTTGTTTTTACTTGCTCCAAGACTGACCAATTCAAATTATCTCGACTCTGTCATCTGCACCGTCTTCCCCCTCGGATTAGATTTCCTCTTTCTTGTTATATTTCAATTTTTACTAAATTACGGTAATTTAAATACCAATTAATTATTTTAATAATGATGAACTACACGTAAAAATAAGTGAATGTCAACTCTTTCCAGAGTTATGCCGCTGATTTGTACAAAATGGGGTAAAATGGAACAAAATCTATGATTTTTCACTCAACTTTTAGCTGAACATTTATCCCAACAACGGTCGTCTTTTCACTGCAAATGTCAGCGAAAAAGAACGGTTTTTTAGCTGAGCGAAAAGTTGAGATAAATTTTCTCAACTTTTCGGTCGCCACCAGCATACTGAAAAGATAAAAATGTCGTGGAATTTTCACCGGAACGTTTATCCGGTACATTTATCCCACCTGTAACCGCACCTTAATAAGGTAAAAATTGATGCTTTATTACAACCATTATTTCTAAATTCAAATTATCATAGTTTTTGTTGCATCCATTATTATGCATGTTCACTTCGTACATGATAGTTATGATACATATAATCGATGAAAAATAAACTTTGCCCAGTCACGATGTATTTACGTGACACACAGTATACGTTTATATACTCCTGCTCTTTTTGCGTCATCCAGATAAGTTATCTTATCTACATGCCAGAATATTACTTAGGCCCACTAAGCGGAGGCGTGATTTCTTTTTTATTTTAATTTTATTTCATTCATTTCTTCTCGAGGAGCTTCGTTTTAATAAAAGAAAAACAATTTTCCCATCAATAACTACATCAAGAAATCCATTTTTATCCTCGTCACAAATGTCACAGCCAAGAATATTTACTGGTCTTGGACAAATCATGAATAAACTTTTAGAACTTAAAATAAGTCGCCATTTCGGTTAGGAAAATTTTATATAAATAACATCCCAAAAAATTTAACAATGTAAAATAATCTCTTTTTTATGTTAGACAAAAATTTCTGGCGTTATCTGGAGATGAACCCTACCATGGTTTCTTATCCGAGGAGCAGCCAAGACCATCAACTGCTCAAAATTGAGGAAGGAGTTGACGAACGTATTAAAAATCTCGAATTACTTACAAATTCTGGTAAAATGAAAACGCTGGTCAAAATGGAAACATTCATGAAGCGACTCGACGCAAGAAGAATTATGGCTGGTTGTTTTGACTATTAAAAATTTTAAAACAAATTTCACATGTACCAAATATTTGACTTTTTTCTCGCGTAATATAATCATGTCGTCTGCTCTCGTTTTTAAAAAGGCGACGCACACATCTTTAAATAAATTTGCTAGTCAGTCTCAAACTTATTTAAGTTTAAATCCATGCGTTCACTTAAGACTTCACAACATTCCACGGTATGGTAACCCTCGGTGCGCTTCATACTCTATTGACACCCGACATAGCATAAATTAGAATTAGATCCATTAAAATTGGTAAAAATTTCCAAAAAAATTTATACTGAATTATAAGTTGTGCCACTAGTCAGATGTAACGTGGTTGTATCAGGAAGCTCGCACAGCTTCACCAATTAGGGATGGGTACAGTAAATAAAAATTACAGCAGTCTACAATTTCTCCACAATATGCACAAACACTTCAATTTTATCAAATTTCTGGTGACATTAATTTAGGGAAGCTACGAATTTGCCAAAAATTTAATTTGGCCCACTATGACCAAACTCAATAACGCCGTCTCGGGGTACCAAACCTCCTTGAAATAGGTGTCAAGCAAAAAGTTGCCTTAGGAAATGTTAAATTGTATATACGGCTACATATATTGTATGTCGCTATTCCAAGAATGAATTTAATGTATACATACGTCTAAATTTTGCTATATATGATTATCTATACAAATAATCATGATGATAGGATGATTGCAATTTATGTATATGCACATGATCTCATTAATACACGTAGAAACTCATATTTGGCACCAAGTTAATAAATCATTTTCCACGTAAAGATAAGACTACCAGGAAAATTATGTACGTATGTATTTAGAGTTGCTTATCTTTAAACTTAGCGTGTAATGAGCTATGCATATAATGTATGTGACTTTCTGTATTCATATAATCTTTTAAAAATGGTATAAATGTTTTGCACATTTTAATAGGCATTAATCCTTTGACTTGCAAAAACATGTGTATATCTTAATATGTCCTAATCAAAAGCTGAGCCATATCAAATGTACTGTGCACAGCCCCCGTCGCATCGATTTCACCGAAATTCATTTAAAAATATCCCTAGGAATATCCCATTGGAAGGATCAATGTAGCATGACTATTTTTGAATTATATGCAACCACACCCCCTTCGATAATTTGGGAAGAAAATTGGGGAAAATGAGAAAGTTAATGCACACTCGGCACACTAATAATTAGACCCCAGGTTGCATTTGACATTTCAATTCTCCTATGAATACGAACATTTTGATGCATCAAAAGTTTCAAAATTCGAAAATTCGCGCTTTTTTATCGACACAAATCGTTGAAAAACTCATGGTCCCGGTCATTTCCCGGCTGACAACCTGATGCCAGATTTTTCTAAGTCAGAAGAGCTACATTTTCAGCTTTTGTTGTCCAACGGGAAATGACCGGGACCATGACTTTTTTGCGGTCAAAGTTTCTTTGGGAGCCATCTTTTCTGTCAAGTGCCGTAACAAACTATTGCCACTGGTGAGATAATAGTTGCAATTATCGTACTATTAAAATTAGATAGTCGCCCCAAATTAAAAAAGTAAGCTTATCTAATGTTACAATGATGATATCGACTTGATAATTAGCGCAGCTGGGCTTATCAATGTACTTATCAATGTTTAAGATAAGCAAATTTTATTTATTCAAATCGCCCCAAATTAATATGATTCAATCATGATAACAATTGAAATCTTATCATGTTTTTATAAGCCAAGATTTAATTTATCCGCATGGTCAAAGTGCAACACGTACGGCACTGTCGGAAACACAGATTCTGGTGGTGGTGGATACCACCAGAACCCGAGTTTCTCGCTGAAGATGGAAACTGATATTCTGGTGCACTTGGTATGATATGGCTCAGCTAATTCTCGATTAAATAAATTAAACTTAAGTGGCTTCACTAAACACACGACACTTTTTAAGTAGCCTAGCCTATTCATTGCTGATGGGCCGTGTGTTGGGTAGGATAAATCTGTTCCGAACTTCGGTATTCCAAGACTCGAATATCAGCGACATAGATACAATAAGATGCCGGATCTCCCTGTAGGATGCCTTCAGTCATTGGAATAGCGGATGAGAAACTGTCATCCATTTTAGCCCGAGCCGAGTCAGGGCTTATGTAGTCATCGTGTCCGTCTGTCTGTCTGGCCGACCGATAACTCTCTTTAAACATATCCGATCGACTTGAAATTTGGTACACAGGTAGTATGGACAAAGTCGGGAATCAAGTTCGAAGATGAGCCAAATCGGTCAAGTGGTTGACCGGTGGGGGTCATGTAGGTGGTGGGATTATTATGCATCAAATTTTAAAAAATGTCGTAGGAGGCTGAAATTTGGCATGGTGGCGCTATATAGGTCAGAAATTAATAATATGAAGTAAAATTGCCAAAATACTTTTCTGGAGGGACCGTAGAGGGTCGACCCACACTGGTTTTTTTCAAGATTGTCGTAGGGGGCTAAAATTTGGCATGGTAGTGATATGTGGGGCAGGAATGACGAATATCAAGTAAATTTGAAAAAAAATTTCATCTGAGGGACCACAAGGGTCGACCCATGTCGATTTTTAGAAATTGTCACATGGACCTGAAAATTTGCACAGAGGTCCACAACCACTCCAATTGAAAGAGTATATAGTTTGATTTGAAAATTTTTCATTTAGTGAGACCCTAGGGGGTGACCCACACTGGTCTTGACAAATTATGGTAAAGAGCTAAAACTTGGTGAAATTGTAAAATAGGATTAAATCGGTTGAAATTTGTATTAAATAGTCGGATTATTTGATAAAGAGTATCACACACTGACTCGGGCTATATTATGACTGTACTGTAGGTTTTAATATGTGTGGCTGAAGATTCATAAATTTTGCGGAAAATTCTGATTATCTTTCCACTAGCACCCAGGTGGAATAAGTTTGCCCAAATCCGTTTATGCGTCAAACTAGGAAAACAACGAGAGAAGTCTATAAAGAGTGCATAGACCTTGTCTGCTGGTTTTCTTAACCCTATATGGATTGCTGACGTAAGTGTAAAAATTTGGTCATCGCATCTTCTCCCTGCTCTAAATCTACTCTGGGATTCTGCCATTGTCTTGGATGCAATGGCCCATGCTGCTAGTCTCATACTAAGAATCTGTGTGAACACTTTTAACATTGTGTTAAGCAACGCAATTAGTCTATAATCCAGAGGGTTTAGGGGGTCGCCCTTCTTAAGCACCATAACGGTAATAGTTTCACCCCAATCTGTTGGAATTTCCTTCTCCTGAATCTCAGAAAAGTACACTGCTAAAAAAATTTTTACATAATACAATATGTACAGGAAACCAATTCTTGGGATAGAAATTTTAATTTTTCAAGTTATATATTTAAAATATTTAAAAAAAACCTTAAAATACACAAAGTAATGAAATTTTAAAATATTTTGGAGTTATGTTTTTTTCATCATCTTTCAGATAATAAGGACAGGCAAATTTGTGTACATACATAGATACGTTTTTACAATTGGGGTACAGGAGTAATTCTGGCTAGGGTCTCAAGTTCAGCGTCCTCTTCCAAATACTCAAGTTAGTTATTTCTTTCTAAATTTTAATAAAATATTTATATTAAGTTTTTCGTTTTATATGTATATACATACTCATGGACAATATGTCCATTGTACATGCGACAGTATATAACACCCACGTAATTAAGGCTTGACATAATGATAACAAAATATTCGTGGACTTCCACATTTTTACAAAATGCTCAAATTTCAAAAAATCCTTAGCATTGACGTTATAAAGTGCCGGAACGGCAGTAACATACATGAAATATTTCCGGATCCGGATCTTCAACCCAGTCAGTGCGGTTTGTGACATATATCGTCACACTTTTTCTCATTTTCCCTATCAGTTTCTACAGTCAAAAAAATTGATTGTGAGAATTCATAACAATTAAAACGGCTTGAATTTAACAATTGCACAAACTTTGTAAAACCCTTGTAGCTCTTTTAACGTTATTGTTGACGCAAGCCTAGCTCCATTCGCTTTTCTGTTGAAGTTGTATTTCCCAAATTTTATTTCCTTCCAGTAATACGCCCCATTTTTAAACAAGTCAGTGAATACAGATTGAAATATGTCCCCCATACTTGAACGTTTTTGAACAAATATTTCTTCAGACATTGTCCTCAAATCGTTCTGAGTACGAAAAAAATCTTTGTTTACTAAAATTACTAATAATGTCCTCCTTTCCATGGTTGCCTCTTACCTCGAAACTTTCAAGGAATCGATTAATCCCTCGTTCCACAGTGTTAGGAGGTAGCACTCCTTGCACAGAAACGGCCAGGATAGTGGAGGTGCGACCAACTAGTGGAGAGCACTCTGTTTCCACGATATAACCTAATTGTTCATTTGTCCGAAGTTGCGTCATAATTGGCGCCTTCATGAAATCTGAAATCATTTGAGCCTTAATTTTACTCCGGAATGATGTCACATCTGCTTGAAGAATAACTTTTGAACATGTGTTTTTTGTATCATCTGTCCGAATTTTGTATTTAATGACGGTTCCTACAATTTAACCAACCTGTTTAGGATTACAGTTTATTATGTGTACCAAATTGGAATTCTAACCAGAAGGAATTTCAACTTCGCGAAGCATCCTCTCGTAGTAAGATGCCAGTCCTGGATGCACGCCGCGCATGCGGAGCAAATCTTCTACACGGCGTACTATCGGTTTGGCTTTCTAACCACTGAAACTGGTTAGCGTTCCCGAAATAGTGGTAAGATATACATATTTCTGATTTACCAATGGCAGAAGGTTCCCATATATGAACCACTCAAATCTGGGATGGGAAAGAAACTGAGAGTAAAACATCACAAAGTCGTTTAGCTCCAGCCCTGTGTTAACAAACCAAATCTGAATCTAAAATATCTAAAAAGTAGAAATTCACAGAACGACCACATAAATATGAGTAAAATTGCAATGTGCAGGAAGCGGTGCCTTGGTAGCTTAATGGAAAAGCGTCTGATATGTATTCAGACGACGTGGGTTCGATTCCCCCATTGGTTACAAAATTTTTCACAATTGCAATTCCATATTAAAATTAAATCTAAAAAGTTGTAATGTTCTCCATACCTTCCTCCACCTCCAAAAGTAGTTCTGGTGAATACTTTGTTTCGAACAGGATTAGCTCTACATCAGCTAGGCCGCATGGTTGCGTAACTAATTCTCCCACCAAGGTACGGCGATAAATATCTTTTGCAATATTAAATGCATCATTGTTAACCGGAAAGTTCGACATCTTATTGAAAATCGTCACTAGTATGTCATCAATGCGATGACTGAATCCGTCCACAGCAACCTAGGCATTTTCCACGTAAAATCGAGCGATTCAATGGTAATTTAAATATGCCGACATGCCTCAATACCGAAGGGCAAATTGTCAAAAGAAATTTCAAACCCTATCCTCATCGCTCCGTAGAGTTCTGCCTGGAAATATTGCTCCAGCATTTTCACAAATATTGCGTTAAGCGCAGCATCAAAGGCTGTCACAGATGAATGTGGACTGCAAGCAACAGATGTAATAGTTTCTAACAATGCGTGGACGCCAACGGGGTCACGCCAAATTAAATAGGACCTGCCCTAATTTATGAGCGAGGTCATGCCAATACAGGGTTCAATAGGTCACTTTCTTGAATAGGCAGTTTTGTAGGAACTAGGGAAGGTCAAAGTTTGACAAAAATGCAAGAGTTTTTTTTCAGAAAAGGGCAGCCTGAGGGCAACAACCCATTTCTCCACTCACATAGAAAACTTGCATTTTTTCAAACTTTGACCTTCTCTACCTTCGCTAAAACTGCCTATTCAAGAAAGTGACCTATTGAACCTTGTATTCATATGACCTCACCAATAAATTAGTACAGGTCTTATTTAATTTGGCGTGACCCCGTTGGGTTCGAGTATTAAGAGTATTGCTGAATAACAATGATAAACATGTCAAAATTATTAGGAACTTGATTTACTTAATTATTTTCACCCGCACCATGACCTTTGGAACCTTGAAGATTGTGTCTTCCAGATACCACATGAGGGAATATTCTGTGACAAGTATGCTACGGATGTATTGTTTCTACTCAAATGAAATCAAGGTTCAGTCAAGTTCTTATTTATACGTTATATGCTATACCTAAGTTATATTAAAACTTACTTACCCCGACGTTTTGGGACTTAATCTGAAATAATTCCGGAATATAAGCATTCGGTGGGGGCAGCTGCCTAAAAATATTAGAGGAAGAGTTCGCATATCCCTAAGAAATATGTAACTATAAGAATTATTTGATTTGCGTAATTATCGATTGATTTGCCTAATTATTGATTGATATGATTGTACCGTTAATTTTTCACTCTCTATTTTACCATAGTTGTAGTGAATCTTATAAATTGGTTCGTAAAATTTCGTTTTGTTCACTGCCCTCGGAGACAATATGGTGAGCCTCATATTATCTGGAGTTAAAAGTTCGGCAATGTTGGTTAAAATTTCTTCCGAATAGCTAACCACACTCCGATTTTGAAAAACTGCTTCCAAAATGGATTCTTCAATTGAATGCTCCTATTTAGTATTGTTTCTAAATAGATTTACCCATTCATCAAAAATATTTATGAGGTTTCCAAGCCGTTACCAGTAGGTCGGCTCCAATGCTTGTAACCAATTCTTCTGTTAGGTGCGGGTCCCGCCAGCGCCGTTTAACATCAGCAATCTGCTGCATCTCATCCCAAAACCATTCTTGTGGTCCAACCAATTTCAACATTGAAATATACTAAAATTGACACTTTATTAAAGTTTCGAAACATTAATTAAAACCAGCTTAAAATAGGAAATAACCTCAAAAACTAGTTGAACAATGTGATCTTGACGTTCGAGTCCAGATGGAGTAAGTACTGCGGAAATTAGGATCATGCGATAGTCTCGAAAAGGTTTTGATCTTTCGCAGGTAAGGTACGAAATGTAGCCTAATTTTTTGAGATGCTCAGCCAACGAGTTTTTGCTTTCGTGTTCAAAAATTCCGACATAGTACAACTGCGGATTCATTAACATTTATTAATCTACATTTACAAATACTTCTTTAACTTACACTATGTTCCCAGTGCTCCACTAATATGGGAAAGTACATGTCCAGTTCTCTAACGTCACTAATAGGCACAACTTCTAATATTGTTCCTAATTCCTCTCTTCCGTACGGAGACGTATCCCAAATAGGGAAAAGCGTCCCTTTGTTTGGAACATCGCTAAAAAATCTTGCCACACTGTCCTCCAACTCATCTAGAGGTTGTGGTCCGGCCACAGCTATCACCATGAGGTTTGCAGAATAGAAGGTTTCATAAAACGTTTGCAAAGCCTGAGTAACGTTTATTCCGAACTTGGTTGGTTGTTCCCAGACAGAATTTTGGTTCCCTGAAAGTTGAAAACATTAATGGCAATAGAAAAACCTACCTCGCATTGGTGTCGGACCTACCGGTCGCAAAATATCCATACGGATCCCCCTTTCTTGACGTCATTCTCTGAATAGAATTGTATCTAACAGAGTCTTGACTAAGGCCTTTGATAAATTCAGACTCCACAATGGCAGCTTCTCCCTCGACAAATTCTTCACTTAAAATTGGCGATGCAACGGTGTCGAACAATCTACAAAATTATAAGTATATGAATATGTTGCAACTTACACCAATCTTAAGTTTACCTAAGTAACTTACTGTTCCAACCCTTCCTTCAGCACGTTTTCTTGAACAGTCATATAGTAACGGGTGTAGGATAGCTCAGTTTCCGCCAAGAATGAGCCTGCATGACTGATCGCGAAATTTGAAAATCCGTAGGGTGTAGGGTTCTTTTGGTTTCGGGTGAATAACATATGTTCAAGTAAGTGGGCTAACCCAGGTATCTGGCTAGGGTTGTTCATATGCCCTAAATATAAATACTTTGAGTTAAAACGATTTCAAAATGGACCATAAATATTACACGACAACCGTTTCTCGTTTCGTTTCGTTCCCTCCAAGAAACGGAAACGAAATCAACCCTCTCCAAAATTTGAGAAACGAAACAGAAACGAAACGCGTTTCCGTTTCATGTATGATCCGAAACGGTCCCAGCACTATCGGGTTCTATCGACCACCGAACACATTAGAAACAAAAATTTGAAAAACGACTATTTTCGTATTTATGATTATATCGGGCCTGTGTCTATTACTAATTTGTAAATGTAATTCTAAATATGTAAACTAGTCAAGTATTGCAATTCCTGAATTTTAACTTGTTGAATCCAGAATTTGAATGTACAAACAAAACACAATGTTAATGTTAAAAAAAACAAATTTTACATATTTATGTATATTGCATATTTAGAGTACTAGTTTTTGATTAATATATGTCCTACATAAAATATACTTTTTTCAGAAAGTTTTTAGATAAAATACACGAAAAGTATATGTATTATATTTTGAATACCTTTACATAGATACATACATAATATACTTGCAAATATATTCAATACACATATAAAATTACCTAACTCTGCATATTCAATTATGCAAAAGAATTTAATCAAGAAAAATTACTAATCAACTGTTGCAAACCACATAAATATATAAACCAATTTAGTCTCCTTCTAGGAAGAATTATTTTTGTAAATCAAAATTGTTTTAAATTTTAGTGCGATCATGGATAAGGGTTCAAATTTTACTTTTCCCCACTTGACAACCATCTTCAGCAGTCTAATTATGTATTTTTATCTCTGGTCTCTGCATAAATAAAACTTTACCTGCAGCCACATGCAAGCTGGCCGACGCGTATGTCCATGTTTTGTCACTAATTAGAACAACTTTCATTCCATTTTCTAGTTGTCCTCCGCTATACTCTCGGTTGTAAAGTGGATACCCAGATGCCTCAGGAATGTTCAAGGTATTCTGATTAAATCCAGTTCTCATGTAGGTCGACGAGCTGTTGAAAATAAAATGTTTAGCGCACACTTTGTACATATTAACCTCGAAGGTTTATACATATCATTAAAGCCTTAATTGTACCTAGAAGTAATTATGAACAGTACCAGATAGTCTCGGGATGACATCGAAAGTATGTTACTTATATAATGTTAATTCTATATTTATATCTACGAGATATTTATTAGTGTCTCAGAATGAATCGTAAAGCGTACAATCCATCTCAAATAAACACGGATGCGATTTAGTAATAAAAAAAATACAGTGTTTAAAGCAACTCATTGTTTACTGCCGGTTGAATTGTTCTCAGTTAATAAATATGCATTGTTTGTTAATTAATTGGACCAAGTTTTGTTTATGGCAGTTAGATCTTTATGTAATTAGCTTTACATACATAAATGTGGTATCACCACTGGCTGGGCTATTCCTCTTGACGGCCACCCCACAAAGTACAAGTGTTGTGAAGTTCTTATGTGGTATTGTTAAAGATTTTAATAAATAAGAATATTTAATAATATGCGACTTTTTGTGTTTATACCTAAGTATTCTTCTAGTCGGCTCTCTTCGTTTTTTTTGCATATTTCCCCGCCCAAGTTTTTCTTGGGAAGGAACTTCTCCATATTTTCCCATGTGTTAAAGCTTCTCGAACTATGAAAAACCACACCCACACGTGGGTGTGGTCTTGGCATTTTCGGCATTTATAGAATAAACCACATCATGTGATACCAATTATTTTTCAGGAAGGAAAGGCAAGTATCAAATTGGCCACTAACTTTGAAAATCGCAAGGGGGTGCTCGGACTGACCACACCCCCTACGAGGTAATGTGAGATTCCGATCAAAATGTTGATACGATGCGAAGGCAACTTGGATTAATTAATTTGAGGGGCTTTCCCACTTAACCACAACACGGGTTGTAGGATTTGTTTGAAATATAATTTAGTTTTACGTACTACTATTTTTATTTTGCTTAACCTGCCTTAAAACATCCATTAGAAAATTCGACACTTTGAACTATTGCATCTTGAGTTCTGAACTCTATTTGAAAGCAATACAATAACATAATTGAAAATAAACCAATATCGAAAAGACGTAAAAAAATTTCCTTATCAGTCTGGGCATGTAAAAAATACATAAATTCTAGATTGTGGCAATTAGTTAACAAACTTTTTCAATACTTAAAAATTTGAATTTAGTTTTGATAAGTATGATAGATAGAATAAAAATCAGTGAAATATTAAAACAAGGTTTAATATATTTCTCCAAGTTAAGCATCATTATGAACCTTATAAGTTTGAATTAAAAAATTTAGTTAGCATTAATAATATTTTTATAATCTGTAGCCACATTCACATTTGGTGAGGCAAATTTAAATAAAAATTAGCAAATCTAGGTTACATGCCATTCGGAGTTGTGGTCTGGTGGGACATTGTCGTTAAAAAATGGTCCCAAGATATTCAAATCCCAGGTTATTTTTTTAATACACACATCTCAATATCATATTTCTCCCAACAGGTGTTTTGGTTAAGTGGGAGAGCCCCTCAAAGTAATTAATCCAAGTTGTCTTCGCATCGTATCAACATTTTGATCGGAATCTCACATTACCTCATATGGGGTGTGGTCAGTCCGACCACCCCCTTGAGATTATCAAAATTAATGGCCAATGTGATACTTGCGTTTCCTTGCTGAAAACTAATTGGTATCACATGATGTGGTTTATTCTATAAATGCCGAAAATGCCAAGACCACACCCACGTGTGGGTGTGGTTTTTCAGAAATTGGAATGACGATCATGATGAGCTTTCTCTCCTGAAAAATAATTGGTGTCGCATGACATGGTTTGTTCAATTAATTCCGAAAGCGCCAAGACCACATATATCATTAAAACATCATGACACAATACTTTGAGTTGATCGCATTATCCAGCGACCACCCATACGCACTCAGTTTTTACCTGAACCTTAAGATTTTCTTTGCGAGGAACATAATGCTAAATAAAGTTCCATCGGAAATGTAATTTAATTGACGTGATTCATGTTTACCCGATTACCTCCAACTGGAGCATTATAACACTATTTTTTTGCCTTTGCCTGTGAAACGGCTTGATTAAGCCTATCTTGATTCCATTCATTTAGATCATTATTTGTAACACATTCAAAATAATTTGGAGACAAAAATACTTACCTTGATCGCATAGTTCCTACAAGGCCAGAGACAAGGGACACTACTCTTACGGAAAAGAAAATGTTTCCGTTTGCTAATACATAAAATTGTATTCGCGTAGTGATAATTGCCTCCGTAAAATAAAAAAGTTATCATCGAACCGTAACAATTATCGATAAACGGATGCAACTTTATTACTGAACGGCAACATTTTCTTCTCTTTAACGGTAGTGTCCCTTGTCTCCGGCCTTCTAGGCACTAGGCGATAGAGGTAACAATTTTTGTCCCTAAATTATTTTGCGTGCACAGTCCACTGATAACACTGTCAATGTTACACTGAGCACCTTGGGAATGTTGAAGGTTGCGGTGGTTGTGGTGCGGACCGCTTGTTGATGGTAGATGCATGTCCGGTGTTTATCTTAGCGGAAGTATACACTCTTTGGATACTCATACACTAAAAATAATTGGGAGACAATATTGTTAGTGATGTAGGCAGTATTCAATTCTACCGGGGGTGACAATTTATAGTAATAATTTGCTATCCGATGGTAATTATCTAATTGTTCCCAGTGCTTGAGATATTTCTCCTCCCATAAAGTAACTAAGGTGCCGGGGCAGGATTTAGGCTCGGTGTATGTGCTCCCGGAGACGAAATGTGTCCAAGACGGTGGAATTGAACAGTACCTGCACCAGGAGACAATCCTGTTAACAAATTATGTTGAGTGTATCTTTGTGCTTCGCTTATGACAAAGTCACCACTCAAGATTCAAGGACTCAATATTCAAAAACTCAAGACTCAGGAATTCAAGATTTTAAATATCGAGATTCAAGATTTAATGATTCAAGATTTAAAGATTCAGGGATTCCAGACAGACAGACTGGACAAATATTATAATTAACGGGTGCCAGTTGCACTCTCCAACTGCCTAGACATGTCATACTCTTCCAATTTTTTTTTGTTTTCTCTATCATCTCGTCCTCCATATAGTTTATGTAGATCTCTCGTCTTAAACCAAGTTCACCATAATTATGCCATTTTGACCCTCACCAAATAAATGGCAAAACTTACGCAAATGATATTAAATGCTTAGCAAACTTGCGGACTCCTCCCCTTTTACGATCCATGTCGGAGTTCCATAAGCCACGCAAGCAGTCGCGTAATCTCCGTCATGTAATGTATTTAGAAGAATTATTAACGGGACTGGTATCGATGACGGGGAAGGAACATTGTGAGCCATTACTACAGAATAATAAGATGAATCTTGGGGAACTTAATGGTCCAAATGACGTTATTTTTATGGGACAGGGAAGCGGGGAAGAGGCACTTATTTTCAGATTAGGGATCGTTATTACCACAACTTATTTATTTTGCTGTATTGGAAATGTTCGGTGGAGCAGAGAAATCTTAGATTTTTAAGTAGGTATTACGGATA
The DNA here is from genome assembly GCF_002217175.1 of Folsomia candida. Classification (NCBI taxonomy): domain Eukaryota; kingdom Metazoa; phylum Arthropoda; class Collembola; order Entomobryomorpha; family Isotomidae; genus Folsomia; species Folsomia candida. The sequence continues at coordinate 85,127 of NW_019091250.1, read as the reverse complement.
TTTGAATAAAATGATCTTAATAAAATGATCTTAATGAAACTGGTATTTGTGACCAAAACTCACCAGGGGCCACGTCTCCGTGCTTTGGAAAGTTACGGATAGAGGTCAAGTTTGAAAGCTCTCCCCAATACGATTCAATCTACCCCAAGCCACCCAATTTAATGGCGGAACTATTTCACATATGGTTACCTTTACTTTTTGGGTGGACCCTCTCGAGGGTGAGACCTTAAGAGCCAATCTTCCATCTTGTCCTGAGATGGGACCCAAGGAACTTATGTTTCAAATATTTATCAAGTCTCAAGGCCCAGCTTTTCGAAACGTATGGACAGCAGGCAGAGAGAGAAGACTATCTGATAAAGGGGATTCACCCCTTAATAAATACATATATTTGATTTTGATTTAATTTAATTTTGAAAATTTTGTTTTAACAATTGCGGTTCGTAAGATTTGGCACAACCATATTTCACATTGACGTAAATAACATACTAAATTTACTTCATATATATACATTCACATATTATTTCATCTCGCCTTGTAAGCAGTAAGAGTTTAACCAATTAACCACTATTTTCACTGGATGCTAATGTCAGCACAATTCCTGAACACTTGGGCTGGGTTGGGATTAACGGCACACTCATGCCAACCTGTTAATGCACAATTAATATTTAGTACTTCAAATTCGGCTCAAACATGGTATTTTTTCATTGACGACAGGGTTTTCCCAAAAGTGTACGCAAGTGTCCGATGGGGTAATATGAATTGTATCGGTTTACCCCACTTTTCACTTTTGGACACCTCAGGATTGGAAAACCACTTTTGGACAGTGTCCTGTCCAGGGTGGTTTTGTCCCTGATTGACCATACCTCCCCATCCCGGGTAAGCTGTTCGATACGTCCATCTTAACGTGCATCGGTTACATCGCACCCCAGCTGGAAGTTGAAGTCTGGCGGTGAGTATTCTAGTTTCGCTGTTTGGGTATGGGACGCACATTCTTTCTTCTGGAATGATGTCTTCACTTCCTCCAACAATTGCAAGTTTCTGGAAACAACCTGGCGACTCGATGCTAGTTTGGCACAAGTGAAACTCCATGTATCCGTAGTGAGCAGCGCCGAATTCGGTTCGAACATCGATAATCTATCACAGAAACAAATATGAATTTTTCTTAATTATTCCATCATAGTAGGTCACTCTTACAGAGCCAGCGGTATAGTTCTTGCCAACGGTTGCTTTCCCATAATAGCCTCCATTCTCATTCTCTCTGGGGGCAGGATCGCTAGGAACGTCGCCACACATGCCTAAGCAATAAGGAGTTTGTTCAGCTACGTGTTTAGGATTTCCGTGACGCTCCTTATATCTTGAGAGTGTCAAAATTTCAAGAACAAATTTGTAAATTTTGGCGGGCTTAGTCTTCACATATTCCATATACACTATGAAAATTTTGACCAGTCTCAAGTCATACGGAGCGTGACGGAAATCCTAAAAAGGTATGTACACAAACTGCCTAATATTTAAATTAGGGAAAGCTAGCCGGGTACAAGTGTCAAGCAAAAGCTTAAGGCACACCCAAATTTAAGATGTTCACATGTTTAAATACCACAAGTAGATTCCGGGACGTCGATTGCTTGAGGAACGTCGTTACACCAGACAGCTTGCCAATTCCAGTTTGGTGGGGTTCCTTCGAAGCCTGCGTGGTACATGTAGTTCCTCCCCGGCGGGTCGATCATTCCACCGTGAGGAACTACCACCCCGACGGCGAAGGCTAGAATAAAGGACAATATTTGGTACATTGTGTTCAAGTCGCAGAGACCAAGTAATTTTGGCACGGTTTGAGTGGTGACTTTTATACCGAGTTCTTTATTCATGTCCACAATACGTGATACTGATTGCGCAAACAGTTTACGTGACTTGGTTCGTGGTCAATCAATGTCAATGTCAATGCTGGTTAAGAATAGAAAGATGTGCACCGTGGTTAAAGTGAACGTGTGCAAAGCCCATCAGTCAAGTTTGTCAACAATTGCTAAGAGGAGATCAATGCTACAGTAAGTAAAATACAAATATCGACAATGATATCGATTCTGCATTCCAACCATGAGATATGCGACTGTTAATTAATATATGTATGGCAGCACTTCTCTGCATTTGGTATTGTTTGTTTTGCACACGGTGGTTTAAATTTAGGCAAACGGACGTGTGCAAATCGTGTGCAAATCCCAACCAGCAAGGTAACCCGTGATAAAAGGAGATCAAATGTGTCGAACCAGTTGATAAATGGAGTGGTGCACGTCTTCTAAAAATGTTGGGTGTATTTTGAAGCTGTAAATTCATGCCCTGTGATGTTAATTTAAATGCTGACCTACGAGATGTGAGACCGTTAAATCAATGATTGCACCTTGATCGATTTTGTATTGTTTTTTAAGTATACTAGCCGAGAATCCAGTTTTCAAGTTGATAGTGCAATAGTATTTTACTAAAAACATAATAGGGCAAGATATGGGTTTAAGATGTTCGACTCCTTTAAAATCAGTTCCGGTTTAATTTTTAATTTTCTACTTCCTAAAATCCTACTCGTGATAATAAAAAATAAGAAATACAAAAATAATTTTGTATCAAATCACCAGCTTCAAGGGTGGGTAGTCCAGTTTTAGGTTTAAAATTTGCCACATAAAGATAATGTGTTACTCATTTGTTAATTAAAAAGAACTGAGCTATAATAAGTTGGACTTCCGAATTGGCAAGAATCACTGCATAAATAATATTGATGAGGACGAGAAGCTCAAGTGAGAGCACACGTTACCCTCCGCTCCTCTGTTTAAAAATTAAATTTTCAGGGCAGGGCAGAGTTGTAGGGCACCCCCACACTTCCAATTTGTGCCCCCTTCTCCCTAGTAGGCCTATCAAGGCAGTGTTAGTGAAGTGGGGACCGTGTTACCCCCTTCTAAGTGACCTATTGGATCATGACCGAATCAGAATCGATGTCAATCCTTCTTCCCCTTATTCCTGAAAGTGGACTCTTATTCTTTCAACCCGTCACTGGATCTACCATCGGAAGATCCCACGACTTCGGTTGTGTACGGGAGGAGCCCCTGCGCCTCACAGTGTCGGCACGGAATTTGAGTGACCGCCCTATGGAGGCTGCCTCCTCTCGTGCCTTTTTAAGGCCTGAATAAGGCGAGAAACTTCCCACTTTAGTTTCCTTTATATAAAACCTTATCCTGATCCGCTTTTTCTTGTTTGGGTGGATCCACTTGGTCCCTTCTCCGTACCCAAACACCCGCGACAGAATCCACAACAGAGTTGGGATTTTTGCCCCTCACCCTCAAAATGAGGGGAGGGGAGGGTGAGGGGCAAAAAAATGAGGAACTGGTGAGCGGAGGGGAGGGTGAGGGGTAAAAAATTGCGAAATTGGTGAGGGGAGGGGAGGGTGAGGGCTAAGAAATCGAGAAAATTTTGAGGGGAGGGCGAGGGGTTAAAAATTTGAGGGCCAAAATGACAATTTTTCCGCAAAAATCATGATGATTCAACCTTCAAAATCATGTTCATTTGCTCCACATGTCTACCGAAGACTAGCTGAGGAGAACTAACATCTGAAAAATTAACTTTTTGGATCAAAAGTTCAAAATTTTTCCTTGCCAGATACGAACACAGAAACCAAAAATTACTTTAATCACTACCATTAATAAAAACAAGTTTTTGAACAAAAATACGTTTTAAAAATTAGTGAGGGGATGAGAGATAAAAAATTGCGAAATGTTTGAGGGGAGGGGAGGGTGAGGGGCAAAAAAATGAGGAACTGGTGAGGGGAGGGGAGGGTGAGGGGCAAAAAATTGAGGAACTGGTGAGGGGAGGGGAGGGTGAGGGGTAAAAAATTGAGGAACTGGTGAGGGGAGGGGAGGGTGAGGGGTAAAAAATTGAGAAACTGGTGAGGGGAGGGGAGGGTGAGGGGCTGATAAAAAGTCCCAACTCTGATTCACAAAGCTCAGGATTGCCCTGCGGATGAACCATCACCAGAAGGATCACAACAGCCCTCGATACGTCGACAATTAAAATGGACACGACGAGGACGGCGAAGGTCCCCCTTCTCCCCACCCCGATCGTGTTTGACTCACCGTCGTCCACAACCTCGTCGTCCACATCACTTACAACTCATTACGACTGCTTTTTGCCGTCGGAGCCCCCCCCCCCCAACATAGTCCACTACTCTTCAAAGTGACTTCATGTCTAAGAACACGTTACATAATTATTTATTATTTATTTTGTCATGTAACAGGATAACTAATTTTTTTTTATATATTGAGGTTACAATGCGTGGTCCCCAACCTGGTCAAGCCAAATTAAATAAGACCTGCACTTATTTATGGATGAGGTCAAATGAATATAAGGTTCAATAGGTCACTTTCTTGAGTGGGCAGTTTAACAGGCAACCCTATTCTCCACTCCCATAGAAAGCTCTTGCATTTTCTCAAATTTTGACCTCCTCCACCTCCGCTAAAACTGCCCATTCATTAAAGTGACCTATTGAACCTTATATTCATATGACCTCATCTATAAATAAGTGCAGGTCTTATTTAATTTGGCGTGACCTAGTTGGTGACCACGCATTGCTAGTTAAGCAGTGTTTAAGCCTACCTAGTCCATTCACATAAAGTGTTACTCGCCCAGTACTTTTGAACCCGATAAGCTAAAATTAAAAGATAGGTTGTATGGTGTTCCTTGATTCAGTATCTATGATTAGGTACCAACCGCTTTTTCCTGATCCCACTACGTAAAAATTTATATAAGCGCAAGCAGAAGAGAACAGCCATCATTTTTTATTTTTACACCTAGCAAAAAAATATCAATTTTTAAAGTGGTGTAGCTTTTCATGGTCAGCTACTATGTCGTCGCCCAAGCTATTAAAATAATCTTAGGGAAGGGGGCAATTAATAAATGCAAAATTTCCGATCGTCTAAGGTCGCAGAAAATTCCTGGAATGTCCAACGCTACAAGCGCCAGAATACTACAAAATCACACTCAAGCGCCGAAGACTTTGGCCATACAGATGACCTGCAAACTCAGCAATCGGAAGAAAGCTGTAAAATGACCCCAAGATGAAGGCCTTCAATTATTCCCGAGTCCCACACGTTAACGATTCCGCAGGAATATGTCCGTGTAAAAAATGGCAAGGTCCTCCCAAGCAGGCACGGTAAAAATGCTGAAATTTTATTGTTTACCAATGTGAATATCTTCATGATGGAAGTGTATTTCAACGAACAGGATAGAACGTTTTATGGCAAATATATTAAGGATTGGACAGTTGCAAAAGAGGGTCAAAAGGTCACACCCTCCGGAGTCACTCTCAGTTGCGGAAAGCGACGGAATTGGTCCAAAACCTTAAATTTCGTCGAGTGGGGGGTGGGGGTAGATGCAAAAAATTTTATTATTAACGTCCTGGCCAAGGTGAAACACCCCACCAACCAATTCATATCGGGTGGTAAGCTGTGGACACTTGTACAGGGCTCCACGCTAACAATTAGTGCGAAATTCGTGAAAAAATGGATTAGGATCCACATTTCTGACTTCATGTTTGACCTTGGCATTTCCCGACCTTAATCTACTTCAACACCAAATATTTATTAGAGTTGAAGAAAATGTATGTTCTGAGCCCCATATAAGTGTCTGGGTCACAAAAAAATTTCTGACCCCGGAATGCGACAATTTGTGCATGAATGGAGCGCGTGTCGCAGCGGGTGCTTGGCGTTCGCGAGTTCAAAAATTTAGCTACGTAGGGGGGATAAATTTTGAAGTGTGACACATGTTTTCTGTTCAAAATTTAACTGGCTTTTCAATGAAATAAAAATAAAATTTAAATTCCCAAAATTGAAAAAGCGGTTCCTGTTTATCCCAGTAACACTTTATGTGAACAGAGTAGGTACATAGTTTACGTTAAATATTTCACCTTTAAGTTAGATTGTATAGTAGTCAATTTTAAATATAGATAATTTGTCCAGTCGTGTCTCCCTAGGGAGACCAGTCTAATTATGCACTGATAGGTTGAATGATACGTGAAGTAAAGGCCAGGGCTTCGCTTGGATAAAACTACTGTGGACAGGACACTGTTGCCCTCTTGTGTGTTGTACGGGGTGGGTGCTCCTTTCGGCGGTTGCGTGAGCCCGGTGGGTGAAATCTGCAAAACTTATTTTTTAAGTAAAGTGAACCCCTCCACCAGTGTTTCTGCTGTTAAATAACACTTGCAAAAAATAAGCTTTGCAGCATTTTTAAACTTTAATAGTGAAATGGCACAAATTAGAGCTAAATTCTCATATTGCCCCAACCGCACCCCTTAATAACCACACCCACGCGCTATAATTGTCGTTTTGGTGATTTTTCTACCTAAATTTGCATATACAAAAAAACACCAAAATCGACGCCATCAGTCCTGCAGGGCCCCCTCCTATACTTTAACCAAGCAGGAGCACCACGCACCAAGGCATCCGAAAAATAACCAAACATCAGGTAAATACATTAGGTAAACTTCTTAAATTTGAAAAAAATGGAAAAATTTCAGGTTCAAAATATAACACTTATTTTCAGGATACTTATTTTGATATCTTTAATGCGATTAAATTTTGAACCTTTTTCTACGTTGGTTTGGATGGGGGGAAAAAGTCGAGAAGGTGGTGGCACAATGCTTTACGACCAGTTGAGTAAACAGGCCTGCTGGCAATGCTGTAGAAAGGGGTCCTCAACAGAGTCCGTTCTCTGCTGGGAAGAGCCAACTCACCGCCATAGAATATATGGTGAGGAGGCCCCGTCATGGATTGAAAACCAGAACAGAAAGATCTGATATCTAGTGACGTTAAATGCTATTTTTCATTTTTTCTGGTTTTGGACACCAATCCTGAGGTGTCCATAAGTGCAAAATGGGGCAAACTGATACAATTCATTTTACCCCATTGAAAACTTTTGTACACTTTTGCACGTCCAAAAACGAAACCCTGATACAAGCCAGCAAACAAACAAGCAAACAAGCATAACAAATATCGTATTACCACCCATCACTTATCGAGGTTTGGCAAGAACCGCGATAATTTATTAGTTTATTTATTTATTACAAAGTAGATTATAATTAAACCTGCCAAAGTAAGATTGGTTCAATAATATTACGATATGCCACAACATTATTTTATCTACGTGGTAATAAATAATTTTCTACGATTTGTAACGTATTTATGTATGTAAATATCAATATGATGCATATATTACTTATTGTTTATAAATATTACTTATTGTTCCAGCCATACCTGTGCACCTTCATTGAAAATGCCGAAATAAAGGGTGAATGACGGTGAATGAAATAAAAATGAGTAAATGTGAAGGAGTCTTCACACACATTAGATGATGAATCAATGGGAAATTTAAATTTGATGTTGAAACGATATTCAATTATCCAGACCTGTGCACCTTCATTCATAATGGTGAAATGAAGGGTGATTGAAGGCGATTGAAGAAAGAATGAGTGAAGGTGAGTGAAGGATTCTTCACCCACACATAATGATGAATTAAATAATTGAGGCTTCCCTAATTTTTCCGCTATATTAAATACATGGGGTGAAGGGAGGGAAATTGAATGAAGGTGAATGAAGGATGGCGATCTTCAAATCCGAATGAATGAAGGGAAAATTTTTGCACAGCTATTGTTCCAGTAAATGCCAGCCAGCAAGTGCATCAATCACTGTCGCAGTGTTTTAAAAAATTCACTTTTGAGATTGACCGAAATTAATTTAAACTTAACACATTACGACTTTGACATAAATATCATGATAAAAAACGTCAGATACGGGCGACGCTAAAAATATCAATATTATACTCCTGTGGTGTGCAATATAAGTTTCGTGCGCAGAAAAATAATTTCACGTCTGACAATTTCACACGAGCCCAGATGAGTGGGTCGTGTGCAACTTGCATAGTCAGGATTATCTAGCTAAAACAAACAATCCATCAGACATTATCTTCTTTTTCCCTGTCCACCTCAACAATGGGTTTGACATGACAACTTGTTAATTGATTGGAGTGTGTTATTAACAAATTAATAACAATTGAAATGATTGTGTCACGCAGCCAGTGTGTGAGCCACGTATAGTGTCAAACATGCCACTATTTTTTGAGACAAACGTATATAAAGCACGCCACTACATTTACCTCCGTACAGTCTCAACCACCACATCGCGGGAATTTATTCTTACCCAAATTTAACATGAAGTACTTCATCCTCATTTCTGCCTTATTGGCAGCAGGCCACTCTTCCTCACGTAAGTCTTCCTCACACCACCAAAAAATCATAACTAGACGCAACTATTACAAACAGTGTTTCGTTTCTTGCACTTTTCAAACATTTTTTGCACTGCAAAGTGGTTTTTTTCATGTGCAAGAAATTGAAAAAACAGTAAAAGATGCAAGAAACTGAAAAAACACTGAAAAAACACTTTCTTGTAGTGGTTTCTTGCAAGTGGTTACTTGCATCCAAAACACTGATTACAAAGTAAAAACTAACATTACAGTTGGAGCTAAGCAATCCTGTTCCGGTTGGGCGTACACGAGCAGCGACTCCAATTTGGTAAATCCCTTCGAGTTCGGGACTGATGCCAGCAACGAGAAAGCATACGGCTGTCGAGTTCAAAATGGGAACGAAGTAGTTCCCGGACATTACTCCTTCAGCACCCGGGCATGCCGGATTGCTGTAGAAGGGCGGGAAATCGTGGCCACTGTAGGGGTTTTCGTTCTCGACAATGCGGGAAGTGCAAATCTTCACTTTCAGCCCTCCGAGGGCCTTCCCCAATGGGGGGAGGCGATTCAAGGCGGGGCGACGGCAAATGGAGAGCCACTCTATGCGATTAGATGCCTTGCCACCGTTGACGGTAGGGCGGCCTGGCTGGCTGGAAGGTATCAAGACTCAACCCGTGCAGCTGTTGGTGCTTGGGGTGGATTAGAAGTCCCTTGCAATGCAGGCTCCGTTCAATTCTTGGTTTGTGATTAAGTCCAAAAAAATTAATTAGAAATAAAAATAATTATGCAACATTTACGTGATCTCAATTCTTTTATAACAAAATTCATTATTAAAATTTATTACATCTTCCTCAAATGAGTTAGAAATCAAAATCAGGGCTTTCTAATTAATTTCTTAAGCTAATTAATTAGCCAACTAAATACGTAATTGGCGGTTTAGAACTAATTGTTGATTACTAATTACAAACAAATTAATCAGCTTGGAAAAATGTTAATCTAGTCTAATATCTTGGCTTCGCTTTTCATTTCAACCATTGGATTTCTACCAATCTTAGCATAGTTTCCACACTCAGCCTGCTTAGATAACATTATTTTCGGTTTGAAAAAAAAAAACTTTAATTACATATTCCATTAAAAATATGTTCATACGTACGAATACCATGAAAATGTGTGGTTACTTATATAAATCGAGTCGGGTAAACTTGAGAGGCCGAATGTGAAATATCTAAAATTGAGTCAAGTTTCTACATTTTCGTAATATTGCGGGTGGGATGAGGCCCTAAATGCTTTCCCATTGTCCCCTGTGCAATTTAAGTTTAGGGCGAGTTTATGCGAATGGGTGAGATTTTCTCAAAGTCATAAGTTCGACAGAGTAAAAGCGATGTTGCCACATGTACTCTGCTCAGCCAGTGGAGCAGTGCGCAATACATTGAGAAAAAAGAGAACATCGCAACACCACAAATTCTCAAATTTTCTTTCACGGGCGGCGCCACACATTTAATTCTCGGGTTGAGGAAGAAGACTCGCTTTGAGCATATACGCCCCTGTTTTACAACCCCACCCCCAGAACTTTCAAGTCAAGTCAAGTCAAGTAATCCTTTATTCATGGACTGGTTTCCAATCCATGACAAAACTCAGCTAAATATATAATGCAACTAAGACCAAGTTCACATTAATTATGATAATTATTATATCCTAGGTATACCTCTAACTATTTAAAAATATGTAGCATCGTAAAATTATGCAACATCGTGAAAAATATTAAAATTTAGTAATACATAAAATCATTTTGGCGTTTTAAAATTAGAAATTCACGATAAAGTTGGACAAATTTGTTGTAAGTCATATTCGCTTCCCACTCCCGTGGTAAAGAATTCCATAACTTGATAGCGCGACAGGTTATGCTATTCTAGGCAAATTTAGTTTTGTTAACAGGAACGGATAGTAAAGGAAACGTACAACGGTTGGAAGATGATGTGATTAAATGGCGTAAATTCCTAAATGCATATTTAAGCCAAAACAAGTCTCTTCGTTCAGCTATGGTTAGAATATTACATTGTTTTCTAAGTTCATTAATATTAATATTATGCCTAATATCTTTATACCTTTGAGATTTGCGTGATCGCATTTTTTGGCTACGATTGGTAGAAAGAAATTGATCAGATACTGGTCTTCTTTTCTCTGGATAGTATTAAGTTGCAAGTCTGAACGAATGGCCCATGTATCCAAGCAATAGTCTGCTATGGAGTGTACATGACAGTTTAGTAATATAACCATGACCTTATCGGTTAAGTAACGCTTTATGCCATATAAATAACCTATATTACTTGAGATACGCTTTGATACAGATTCATAGTGTGTCTTAAAACTAAAGGTAGAGTCAATCTAAATGTAGTTACTTGTTCTATTTCGTGACCACTATCGAGGATACGAGGACAATTAACATATTTGGCGGGGAGAACATAGCCGCTTTTGTAGAAAATTTGATACTTTGTTTTAGCATAATTGAATTTCATATTATTGTCTTTATACCACTGTTCAACAATTGCTGTCTGCTGTTTTAATATAGTTAACATTTCATCCAAATCGTCTCCTGAGACATATATACATAAGTTTACTGCATAAAGAAGGAAAGCTCCCGTAATGACCTGAGCAATTTCGTTCTGGTAAGCTCCGTAGATAAGTGGCAAATTCGAATGTTTCGTTAGATTCGTTAATTGAATAGTTAACCTCATAATTTTGTAATTCTGTTGAGAATATGGGGTCCGGGATTAACTTTTCGCTAGTAACTATAAAATGAGATGCCAGGGCATCACTGACTTTAGGAGGGGAATCATATACCTCGTCGCTATTAGGGTCGACTAGCTTATAAATATTAATATTAGTAGGTTTCCGGTAACCCGTTAGTAGATTAACATTGTTCCACAGATTTTTGGTATTACTAATTGAATCCGTGAAACCTTTTTTGAAAAAGTACTTTTTAGCATTACTTAAGCTGGTATTGTAACAGTTGCGCGCTCGGATGTATATTTTTATATCAAAAGGTAATCTAGTTCGGTCTGCGACAATACGCAATTTATCCCTAGTTTTACTCTGAACAGCTAAATTGGAAGCATAACACGGGTTTAGGTTCGGCTTGACTTGACGTCTGTTCACAGGGGCATGTTCGTCAAGTAGTGATAAAAAATAGTTATTATACCTCTCGAACTCAAACTGTCGACTAATATTAATATTTGTATCGAAATGGAAGGACTAGAGTTAACTTTCTAGTAATGAAAAGTCACAATTCTTATAAGAACGATAATTTATAAATTTTGGTTGAAACTTTACTCTTGCAGACTTTCATACTAGAAAAGTCAAATCGTGATCCGAGCTGGTAAAAGAAAATTGGCCAGCAAGCTTTACATTTAGTTTGTTACTGGAATAAACATGATCTAATAGTGATAGTCCTTTATAGGTTGGACCTACCATGTGTTGCCACAAACGAAATTATTTCCCTGCATTAAATATTGAGTACGAGTCTGCATCTCGCTTTAAAAGATCTAAATTGAAATCGCCTAAAATATAATATTCGGCATCGAATGATATTAAATAGGTGTTGAGTTCGCGGAAGAAATCTACTAATTTGGCTTTAGGAGTGGCAGGGTGACTGTAGAGTATAGCTACAAGTACAGGTTTACAATTCGTTAACATTAACTTAATTATTTGAATCTCAGAGTTATTATCAATAGGAACTAAACATTGGACGTGTTCAAAGTTAATTTCACTTTTCACATAAGTGATAATACCTCCGCCCTGATTGTAGTTACGATCTGACCTTATAAAATTGTAACCTTCAACTACATACATACCATCTTTATCACGGTCTGGATCAAGCTTTGACTCGGTGAAGGATATAAGATCAATATTAATATTTTGGTTGCAAATGAGGCTTAATACATCGTCAAACTTATTACGAATACTATTAATATTTTGGTGGCAGATTTTCAAACCTTTCGATGTTTTGAATTGATTGTATAAGTCGTGGACGATAGATGAGTCGTGGACGATGGATGAGTCGTGGGGTGGGGGAGGTAGGGTTGATGATTGTTCATGAGGGTAATCTTGAGTTGTGATGTCTTGGAAGCGGTGTAACGGAAGTACCTCGAATAAATTTGAGTTAGTGGTTGTCTCGTCAATAGAAATATTAATATTATTGTTGTCTCCTGTTTGACACAAGGTACAATACCAAATTCCATTCTTAATTGTCGGCCATTCGTGGTTTGAAACAGTTGGCAGGCAGATCCTATGATGAAACTGGAGACATTGGAGACACTGCTGGCGAACGGCGATAATAGAGTTGCAGGATCCACAATTCATAGTAGTTAGTCGGTTGGGAGGTCTCCGGTGCCCATCAAAATGATACAGAATTAGTGAGGGTGACTTATTCTTAAGAATAGTATAGGTTCGGATTTGAAGTAATATTAGTATTAATAAACTTGCCTGGTCACGTGCCGGTCGGGTATGGCAGCTAGAAGGTCAGCGGGATCAACCTCCTCCTTAACCTTGCTAGCGCAGGACCACACCCGTGGCAGTTTGTTGTCCCGTTGATTCCTTAAAGTTATGGTAGTAAGGGTGAGTCCACTTAAGGAAAGGAGGGGAGGAAGTCGGCTCATTGGAAGAGGAGTTTCTGTGACCTTTTCCAGAGTTTGGGAGTGGGTGTGGTGGTCGGTGTTTGATATAAGTTAAAGGGGGGATTAGCTTTGGAATCTTATTTTTACAAGATTCGATAAATTTCGATTCTTAGTCATGTTTTTGTAATATTAATATTCTGAGAGCCGTAGAATGTACTCTCTTTCCGCCTCTCCCGCCCGTCACCTCCACTTTGACCGTGAATATCTCTTGGTTCCTGTCGCCGGCCCCTTTGGGAGAAACTCTTATCTGATTTTATTTTTATAGATGCTTCTGAATCTGTCAACAAAAATTGGTGCCCATGACAGGAACCATGAAAAAATGGTGATCAAAGTTAACTACACTCTTAATAATCCGGTAAAGTCACGCTGGTAATGATTTCTCGGTAATAAATTTGGTAATAATATTTTACCAGGTAGTAAAAATTCGTTACCATGTTGGTAAAACTTTATTACCACACGGAACAACTCATCATTACCACTCTGGTAGAGTCATATACTTGTGCTTTTCGGTAATGTTTATTACCATATTATTTACAGTGTAGGTTACGCCCCAAAAGTTTCGAATTTTGACTTCAAATTTGTTTCAAAAATTTCTTCAAAAATATTGCTATCGTTCATAAGTTAAGGTTGTCATCGTAATTCTTTTGTGTGACTAGTTATGGGCCATGATAATTTTGCAAAATAATCACATATTCATGAATATTGGGGGTGGGGTTTGACTAATTTAAAAAGTGAAATATACAAATTGTTTTTCCAAGCTCGCACATTTCATGATAGAAAAATTAACTAATTCGGTGACATGGCCCCGCTTGGTTATCTCACCCATTCGCATAAACTCGCCCTTTAGGTTTATTCAAATTATCTCCACTGCAATAACATACGAGGGGAGACTGATAAGTCATTGGAATTGTTTTTTATTTAAACGGATTTTAAAGTCTGGTGCTAGTCAATCTGTGATTTTTCAACGTTATCTCTATCTAGTTCAATACACTATTTAATTCTATGCCTAAGCTGTTTCCTTTCATCACGAATTTTTATTTCTGAAATGATTTTAACACGCCTTGCACGACCTGAATTAAATGAGGATGAGAGAATCAGACCCTACAGGTCACAGGTTTCGATATCCTTTGAGTATGATATAGTATTACATGGGTGTACTATAACCTCAAAGTAGTTTGATTCCATGACCCTATTTGCGCCCGCCACAACCCTCTCAAAGGTCGACAACCAATAAAATCACTATAGATTCTATGATTTAAAAAAAAACAAGTTGCCCGATCAACATGATTTTTGATACACGAGATGTAGGATGGACAACGTCTAAACGGATAAAATTTCAAAGCTCTATCTTATCTTTAAAGATATGATTCTAGGTACTTATCAATCTCCCCTCGTATTAGTAAAGCTACATATTTATTGTTCACAGTGAAATTCTTCATTTATATGTTATGCATCTATCCTACTTTTCGTGGCTGACACGATGTGGGCGTTGGAATTGGTTCATGAGGAAGCCACCTCTACACCTACTCCGCTATACCTGTTAAAATGTGAGTAAAAGTGTTGTGTGATCCTGCATAGCCTCCAAAACTTTTACCATCCAGGAATTTGAAATCATTCCAAACGGCCCCAATTAGCCTTAGCGATCGTGCCACAATGGTCGCACCTTTCCTCAATGTTTCTCTCCTCTCTGATTCCACCAAATTTAGCGACCGCTCAAATGCATTGGCAGCCTGGGGCAATACAGTTACGACGAATGAACTTGAGCAAAAGCAGTCGACAAGAATCAACACATACAGTATAGGAGCAATAATTGAAAAAACTAGACATCAAACATAAATATATCATCTAAATCAATACAGGTAATACAAAATAGGAAGATTATGTATCTATTTTGTGTGGTTCTTTTGCTCTGTTGGTGCGAGTCCTAACTATAATACAAAATAGTTTGAAATTCATGTAAAATAATTGACAAAATCAATGGACAAATTATCAATAGTGCAAAATAATTGAAAAAAAACTAGACATCAAATTCTGACAAAATACTTTAAAACTGCTACATATCAATTTAATTCATTCCTTTGTTACTTTTGCTAGAAAAAATGATAATCGAGAGAATTAGGTACACAATTTTGCATAACTGGACTGAACCAGTGATTTACACAATTGTAATTCATTTGCACCAACGGTGCAGCACAATAGCACCATAACACCATAGCTAAACAATATTGACCCTCTTGCACAAATCGTGCACAAAAATTGAATTTTGTTATAAGAGAGTATAGGGCGAGCTATTTCTAACGCATGCTACGGTTTATTTACTGGTTGGATAAACATAAATTACGGTATTCGAAATGCATACACGAAATAAATTAAATTACAAACAGGGTTCCGGGTGTGGGAATTACCGTTAATTACCACCCCACCTCACTGTGAATAACTGTGAATAACTGTGAAAATTCAATTGGGGTAGTATGAAGCTAATCTCTCATGTAATAAGTAGTTGTGTCATGTAAATTTTAAAGCTTATACATATATATTTAATCTGTAAAAGGAGCAAAACCAAGTTTTATTTTAAACCTACTTACAATGCGATGCCGTGAAGTGTTTATCACGGATCTTAATGGGACAAACTTTATTTTGCAGTTTAACTTATACTATTAAACATATGTTTTATTGTTTTCGATAATGCTCACTTTGGGTCCAGGAATTTGACCTCAAAGTTTGAAAAAATGCTCGGTTACGTCTTTAGAGGTCAACCACTTTCTCGCTCAATTATCTCCCTCGCAGCTCGCTTCAACACTCAACTCGCTTACTCGCATTGAATTTTTCCAAACTTATCTGTTTTACTCATTTCGATATTACCACATGTCGATAATCTATTTAATTAATTATTCTTGTTAATAGATGAAATTATCCTGTAATAAAATTCAATGCGAGAAAGCGAGTTGAGTGGGAAAGTGAGCTGCGATGGAGAGAATTGAGCGAGAAAGTGGTTGACCTCTCCCGGTTGACCTCTCCCGGTTGACCTCTCTCTCTGTTTTTTTAGGACAAAAGTGGTTTTTAGGCAACCTGCATGCAGTGTGTCCCCATTCGGTAGATTTTATGTGATTTTGGACGGTGGTGTGACTTATTTCCTTCCCCAACCGCTTGACAGATCTCACAGGTTTAAGACCGCCGCACATTTTCGTGTGGAACTACTCAATTTCTTGCACATCCGCTTCTTTATGATATTTTTAGTTGTAGGTGAGAGGATTGTAGGTCGTCCAGTCCGATTTTCATCGTTGATTGACTTCCGGTTCTTCCACCGCAGGACCGTGTTTCGATGAACTCCTAATTTTCTGGAAATTTCTGTTGAGCCCTTCCCCTCCTCCAAAAGTGTTTGAATTTGCACCCGGGTCTGCAATCTAATAGATAAATGGTTGGTAACCACCATCCCAAAAAATAACAGCTGTTGATGTAAACAAAGATTAGTTATGACGATTTTGCTTACCCGCCGTCCATTATTTTAGTGATGCTGCACAACTTTCTTTACACTATGTATAAATGAATGAATATTTATTCATTGAAATGAATTTGAATGAATATTTTTTTTATGTTAATTCAAATGAATGAATTTTGAATGAAGAATTTTTTTTGAACAGGTATGGCAATGAGTAGTAATTTATTTCATGACATTCTTACATAAGTACAATAGATATGTCTATTTCCCCGCAGCCGGCATGGGAGAAGTTTGCCTTGAAGAAATAGTTGTTGCCCGGGCTGTTGTCCGCCAACCGCCCTGTTGACCACTTTGACCTTGGCCGCCCTGTTGACCACTTTGACCTTGGCCGCCCTGTTGACCATTTTGACCTTGGCCGCCCTGTTGACCACTTTGACCTTGGCCGCCCTGTTGACCATTTTGACCTTGGCCGCCCTGTTGACCATTTTGACCTTGGCCGCCCTGTTGACCATTTTGACCTTGGCCGCCCTGTTGACCATTTTGACCTTGGCCGCCCTGTTGACCATTTTGACCTTGGCCGCCCTGTTGACCATTTTGACCTTGGCCGCCCTGTTGACCATTTTGACCTTGGCCGCTAGGTCTTATAGTGCTACTGCCATTCCCAGTGCTACTGTCCTTGCCCTTTCCCCCTTTGCCTTTCCTGGCTAATGTTTCCTAAAATATCATTCATTTACTTAGAAAATTATGACCTCATATAGAAACATATTATATTTACCTGAGCCAATAGTGCTACAGTCAAGACCAAAATTATTGCGATCTTCATCCTCTTATTTTTTGAAAAATTCTGATAGTTTACAAGTAATATTTTTACCTTGAAATTAAATTCCAGACTGAAGTACGACTTCAAGTTTTTGCATTTTTTATCGCATGCGTGGCAGGATAATATTTGCATAAACTAGAAAAATCTCGAAAAAATCGTGTCGCAAATAATCTCCATAACAATGAATTACGTTATGAAGTGCGCACGATTAATTGCTTCAAGCAGAGTTCCCCACTACCGATTGTATTGATGTTGGAAGCTATTGAAATGCAAATCATAATTAATCAGTAGAATATAAAATTTTATCCACACCTGTTAATAGTGAAAATTTGTTACCCAAAAATTATTACAATTTAAAACCAATTAGATTTTACCCGGATATAAATTTGCATTGCCATAAATGCCAAATTGTTGCATAAACTAAAATTTGTTTGGATTACGTACTCGAACGCTACGGTAGTAACGTGGGTTTTAGCCCAAGTCAGGGCTTATGTAACCGTCATGTCTGTTCGTCTGTCTGTCATGCAAATTTTCTAAATTTGACATTAAATTTTACTAATGCAAACTAGAGATAACCTAAGTAACAAATCTAAGCCAAATTTAGCCAAAAACCACCTTTCAGAAATCGGTGGTGGTCACCCCCTCGGGTCTCTGGGATTAAAAATCTTCACATTCTAACTTTCCCATGGCTGCATAAAAACCATTAGCTCCATCCATACCAAATTTCAGCTTGATTAAATGATTTTGAAAAATCGACATGGGCCACCCCCTACAGACAGACGAACAGACATGACGGTTACATAAGCCCTGACTTGGGCTAAAACCCACGTTACTACCGTAGCGTTCGAGTACGTAATCCAAACAAATTTTAGTTTATGCAACAATTTGGCATTTATGGCAATGCAAATTTATATCCGGGTAAAATCTAATTGGTTTTAAATTGTAATAATTTTTGGGTAACAAATTTTCACTATTAACAGGTGTGGATAAAATTTTATATTCTACTGATTAATTATGATTTGCATTTCAATAGCTTCCAACATCAATACAATCGGTAGTGGGGAACTCTGCTTGAAGCAATTAATCGTGCGCACTTCATAACGTAATTCATTGTTATGGAGATTATTTGCGACACGATTTTTTCGAGATTTTTCTAGTTTATGCAAATATTATCCTGCCACGCATGCGATAAAAAATGCAAAAACTTGAAGTCGTACTTCAGTCTGGAATTTAATTTCAAGGTAAAAATATTACTTGTAAACTATCAGAATTTTTCAAAAAATAAGAGGATGAAGATCGCAATAATTTTGGTCTTGACTGTAGCACTATTGGCTCAGGTAAATATAATATGTTTCTATATGAGGTCATAATTTTCTAAGTAAATGAATGATATTTTAGGAAACATTAGCCAGGAAAGGCAAAGGGGGAAAGGGCAAGGACAGTAGCACTGGGAATGGCAGTAGCACTATAAGACCTAGCGGCCAAGGTCAAAATGGTCAACAGGGCGGCCAAGGTCAAAATGGTCAACAGGGCGGCCAAGGTCAAAATGGTCAACAGGGCGGCCAAGGTCAAAATGGTCAACAGGGCGGCCAAGGTCAAAATGGTCAACAGGGCGGCCAAGGTCAAAATGGTCAACAGGGCGGCCAAGGTCAAAATGGTCAACAGGGCGGCCAAGGTCAAAATGGTCAACAGGCGGCCAAGGTCAAAATGGTCAACAGGGCGGCCAAGGTCAAAGTGGTCAACAGGGCGGCCAAGGTCAAAGTGGTCAACAGGGCGGCCAAGGTCAAAATGGTCAACAGGGCGGCCAAGGTCAAAATGGTCAACAGGGCGGCCAAGGTCAAAATGGTCAACAGGGCGGCCAAGGTCAAAATGGTCAACAGGGCGGCCAAGGTCAAAGTGGTCAACAGGGCGGCCAAGGTCAAAATGGTCAACAGGGCGGCCAAGGTCAAAATGGTCAACAGGGCGGCCAAGGTCAAAGTGGTCAACAGGGCGGCCAAGGTCAAAGTGGTCAACAGGGCGG
The DNA here is from genome assembly GCF_002217175.1 of Folsomia candida. Classification (NCBI taxonomy): domain Eukaryota; kingdom Metazoa; phylum Arthropoda; class Collembola; order Entomobryomorpha; family Isotomidae; genus Folsomia; species Folsomia candida. Next base: position 65,913 of record NW_019091250.1, on the reverse strand, counting down.
TTGGCGGACAACAGCCCGGGCAACAACTATTTCTTCAAGGCAAACTTCTCCCATGCCGGCTGCGGGGAAATAGACATATCTATTGTACTTATGTAAGAATGTCATGAAATAAATTACTACTCATTGCCATACCTGTTCAAAAAAAATTCTTCATTCAAAATTCATTCATTTGAATTAACATAAAAAAAATATTCATTCAAATTCATTTCAATGAATAAATATTCATTCATTTATACATAGTGTAAAGAAAGTTGTGCAGCATCACTAAAATAATGGACGGCGGGTAAGCAAAATCGTCATAACTAATCTTTGTTTACATCAACATTAGATTGCAGACCCGGGTGCAAATTCAAACACTTTTGGAGGAGGGGAAGGGCTCAACAGAAATTTCCAGAAAATTAGTTCATCGTATTGCGAAGTCTTCCGAAAAAGTAGCTGTAGGGGGCGCCAAGGAAAAAATTAAATATGAAATGTACAATGAACTGAAATCTAGTTTGTTTACTAAAACATAATACTAGATAGTAAATACTACCGCACAATACAATAAGATCTACTTATTAATTTACATTTTTGACCATTTTCAAGTTAAAAACCAAATAGTACCAGTTCCCACCATCAATACTCTAAGCAATACCTTTGATGAAAATATCATTCTTAGAAAGGGACGGTTGAGGGTCGCATTAGGTAACTTCCATTCAAAAAGATGAGGAACTGGTGAGGGGAGGGGAGGGTGAGGGGCAAAAAAATGAGGAACTGGTGAGGGGAGTGGAGGGTGAGGGACAAAAAATGAGGAACTGGTGAGGGGAGGGGAGAGTGAGGGGCAAAAAATTGAGGAACTGGTGAGAGGAGGGTGAGGGGCTGATAAAAAGTCCCAACTCTGCTTCGAACACTTTTTGGCACTTTTAAGTAGAGACATGATCCCACTTTTCGTTCAGAGCGTTCCGACAACCAGCTAGAATCTATGCTTTCATGAGAAAAGTTATTTCTTCAAGTATCTAAACATAAAAAAATCCATCGGACTAATGTAGGGTGACTTACAATGCATGTTCCCCAACGGGGTCACACCAAATTAAATGAAACCTGCACTAATTTATGGATGAGGTCATATGTATACAAGGTTCAATAGATCACTTTCTTGAATGGGCCGTTTTAGCGGAGGTAGAGAAGGTCAAAGTTTTAAAAAATGCAAGAGTTTTTTTGCGCGGAAAACGCCTGAGGGCAACAACCCTATTTTCCACTCCCATAGAAAACTCTTGCATGTTTTAAAACTTTGACCTACTCTATCTCCGCTAAAATGGCCCATTCAAGAAAGTGACCTATTGAACTCTGTATTCATATGTCCTCATCCATAAATTAGTGCAGGTCTCATTTAATTCGGTGTGACCCCGTTGGGGACCACGCATTGTTAGAAATTCCTCGTTGATTTCATAGTATTTGCCTCACCAAGAAGAAGTATAATATTTTTTACAATGAATGTATGTTCGTTGCGATATGACCGTCTGTTAGGAATGAATATTATAATCTGAATATTAGATGGCCGATCGTAATGAGATGACGTGAACAGGGCAATATTAACCCGAATATTTACCTGGTTGTTCATTGTTTTCTACAAAGCCAGCTAGATCCGTTTTGGATTAACAAGCCTGATATGGTTTGCAAGTATATCAACGATGCTGGCCTTGTCTAAAACCTATACTGTCGTATAGGTTTTGTTTTTTTACAAACAAAAAAATCAAACAATCCCTGTATAATTATCGTATACATACATATGTAGAGGATGACCAAAAAAGTTCCTGCAATCAAGACGAGCTAGGAGATACGTCATAAGTTCATAATAACTGGTGAAGATTACTGTAGCACTTGTTTTGCCATAACAACTCGGAACAACATTGTATGGATTAAAATTTTACTGAGGAGTGCTGAACACAATTTTGAAAATTGAAATCACTAAAATTCCAGTGTTCAAACAAATGATGGATTTGAATTAAATCAATAACAAATGCCTCAAAAATTGAGCTCATATTTCGCCATATTATGCGGATTGGGTTGAATTACTCAAATATTCTAATTACAATGGGACTAAAATAAATCACTGATTTCGGGAAGTAATGATTATTATTTTGTTTCGATACACCCTATTTTTGTATGTGCAACTCCAAGTATATTATTTGTATTTGCAGAAAATATGTACACTCTAAGAAATTTTACCACCAGATTATCACCGCGCGGTGACTATATATGACTCTACCGCAATGGTGGTAACCTACCACCGGGCGGTGATAGAAATGACTATCACCGTCCTGGTGATAGACGTCTACCGGCCGGTGGTAGAATAATCAATATTATCTATCACCGTTCGGTGATAGACCACCACCATTTTTAGCTCTACTTGTCACTGTCTGGTGATGGATAAGTGCAAATAATTTCACATTTCACGAAAATCTTACGTTTTTCTATTGTATTTAGTTTTTTATTCAGAAATAATTTAATAGTTTGTATATATATATGTATGTAAAACCCATAATTACTTTTTTTTACTTTACCCTTTGAAGACAAACTTTCCCCAGACTGGGATCATTAATACGGAAGCTGCTGGCTCAATTTTTCTTGGCTGACATCGATTAAAGTATGGATGATCTGGTAGAAAAAATATATTAATTAACCATTTACCACTGCAAAGAATACGCTGAATTTTATGTTGGTATTTTTTTTGCTTATAAACATACCTCTTGTACTGCGATGACCCAGTCCAAGTAATAAGAAATTATTGCTTATTATTATTATAAGAAAAAAATGAATACCATAGACAGAATAAGCTGGTCATTAATGGAAACTATTTAAAAATCGCAATTTTACCATAATTAACGGGGATGACGGCATGACGTCTGGAAATAGACACTTCGTCCTTCGGGCGTATATTGGTGTCCAACCTATATTTTTCTCGGTGGTAGAAAGGAAACAAAATTTAGGTTGATAAAATTGGTCAAAATTTCGATTTTTTAAATTTTTTACCTGTGTCAATAACTTTACAAATATTCAGGCGCAAGTATTTATTTTTTCCTCTTAGAAAACAAGAAATACGAAGTAATTCTGGCACTTCTACAAATTCACTGCTGTTCTGCTGCATTGTTTAGTGCGTGGAGTAGGACAAACTCGCCACTCCGAGAGTCACGTGCAGAGACGGTATCACCATGGAACGGTGGTAGTGGCTATCACCAGGAGTGGTGACAGATTTTGGTGACAAATGTATCACCATGACGGTGATACTCGCTATCTCCGTTCGCGCGGTGATCGCCGCTATCACCCAGTTTCTTAGAGTGTAATCAACGATTAGAATGAATTTTATTTTCGAGTATCTCAAAGTGACAATTAGTCGATCTAATTCTTATTATGGTACTGGTAAGAATAATGATAAAACTTGGTGGGTGAGGTCCATTGGTAACTCCATCGGTACCCGGGAGGCACACCGCCACCATTACCTTGAGGCGGCGGGACTCCATCTGGCCCCCAGTCCGTGTTTCTTTGCCGTTTAACCCGCACCGCACCCATCCCTTCAGATACGACGGTTACGAAAACGAAGAGGGCAATAAGCCCAATGCAGTATTTTTACATCTAAATAAAGTTAACTTATTTGATTATCTTTAATTATTAATTATTATTGTTAACTCTACTCACCATTTTGCAGTATTTCCGGAAATCAAATTTCGCCAAGAAAGATCCCTCCTAAATTTGTAGCCAAACCAGGGGTCGCACGGTATGGACAGAATTCGGGAGTCGAATGGTAAGTAAAATTTAAACGCTCCAACTTGACATTAACTGGGCAGGATGTGAAACCAACTTTTTTTCCGTTTGTGGTTTTCATGCCGTCCGGTTGGTTTGGACCTGTACGTTAAGTCGACGTAATTGTTACATTTGACTAAAGTTTTGCAAACAAGGAGAAATTATTGGGTTGAGTGTAAGGAAGGAAAAACTTCCTGTAATAATTGTAACTTTGGAATCAGAAACCTATCAACCGCAAACTTCCTTTGGAATTTTAATAATGAGGTTAACCTCCATGCCACGACAGTGCACTATGGGCCAGGATCCAAAAATTGTGGCCATTTAGGCACTATCTACAATTAGTAACAGACATATGCTATCTTGTTCTCCATAACCAACTTGTTATCCTTGCAAAATATAAAGGCCAGCGTTAAAGTAATTCGAGATAAAAAATTCGAGGCGCCATGTCTGATTATTGCACTGCTAAAAAATCCTAAAAACTCTGCCGTACCCACAACTGTTTCCGAATTCATGACCCCGTTAGGAATTATTACTCTCATTTTGATCAATTTGAAGGACATTACATAAAAATAAATTGGTTATTTATTTAAAATTTAAAGTCACAAGGGAAGCGATTTCTTGTGATGTATTTTCCGTGTTTTTGCGAAGTCCTGATTTTTTAGGGTGCAAGTCATGAAGCATAATTAAGACAATCAAAACGGACATGCAGCACTTGCCATTTTTGGTGAAAATTTGCAATTATTTAACAATTAACTATTATTAATATTACCTAATACATAAATAGCACGATTCCCAATCGAAGCATATTCGACGTTATATGTACACTGCAAAAAATATTAGTAAAACACGGTGTAAATTGCCAAATTCTCACTGGACACAAATTGTAGCTAGTGTCACCGCGTGGTGGCAACCATTCTAACCAGCGGACAAGCAATCTACACCATGCCGGTGTCGCCGCATATTTACACCGTTGGTTAGGTTAGGTTGCGGTGGTTGTGGTGCGGACCGCTTGTTGATGGTAGATGCATGTCCGGTGTTTATCTTAGGGGAAGTATACACTCTTTGGATACTCATACACTAAAAATAATTGGGAGACAATATTGTTAGTGATGTAGGCAGTATTCAATTCTACCGGGGGTGACAATTTATAGTAATAATTTGCTATCCGATGGTAATTATCTAATTGTTCCCAGTGCTTGAGATATTTCTCCTCCCATAAAGTAACTAAGGTGCCGGGGCAGGATTTAGGCTCGGTGTATGTGCTCCCGGAGACGAAATGTGTCCAAGACGGTGGAATTGAACAGTACCTGCACCAGGAGACAATCCTGTTAACAAATTATGTTGAGTGTATCTTTGTGCTTCGCTTATGACAAAGTCACCACTCAAGATTCAAGGACTCAATATTCAAAAACTCAAGACTCAGGAATTCAAGATTTTAAATATCGAGATTCAAGATTTAATGATTCAAGATTTAAAGATTCAGGGATTCCAGACAGACAGACTGGACAAATATTATAATTAACGGGTCCACGTCTCCACGCTTTGGAAAGTTACGGATAGGGCGGAGAGGTCAAGTTTGAAAGCTCTCCCCAATACGATTCAATATACCCCAAGCCACCCAATTTAATGGCGGAACCATTTCACATATGGTTACCTTTACTTTTTGGGTGGACCCTCTCGAGGGTGAGACCTTAAGAGCCAATCTTTTATCTTGTCCTGAGATGGGACCCACGGAACTTATGTTTCAAATATTTATCAAGTCTCAACGCCAAGCTTTTCGAAACGTATGGACAGGCGGTTTGTAAGATTTGGCACAACCATATTTCACATTGACGTAAATAACATACTAAATTTACTTCATATATATATACATTTACATATTATTTCATCTCGCCTTGTAACCATTAAGAGTTTAACCAATTAACCACTATTTTCACTGGATGCTAATGTCAGCACAATTCCTGAACACTTGGGCTGGGTTGGGATTAACGGCACACTCATGCCAACCTGTTAATGCACAATTAATATTTAGTACTTCAAATTCGGCTCAAACATGGTATTTTTTCATTGACGACAGGGTTTTCCCAAAAGTGTACGCAAGTGTCCGATGGGGTAATATGAATTGTATCGGTTTACCCCACTTTTCACTTTTGGACACCTCAGGATTGGAAAACCACTTTTGGACAGTGTCCTGTCCAGGGTGGTTTTGTCCCTGATTGACCATACCTCCCCATCCCGGGTAAGCTGTTCGATACGTCCATCTTAACGTGCATCGGTTACATCGCACCCCAGCTGGAAGTTGAAGTCTGGCGGTGAGTATTCTAGTTTCGCTGTTTGGGTATGGGACGCACATTCTTTCTTCTGGAATGATGTCTTCACTTCCTCCAACAATTGCAAGTTTCTGGAAACAACCTGGCGACTCGATGCTAGTTTGGCACAAGTGAAACTCCATGTATCCGTAGTGAGCAGCGCCGAATTCGGTTCGAACATCGATAATCTATCACAGAAACAAATATGAATTTTTCTTAATTATTCCATCATAGTAGGTCACTCTTACAGAGCCAGCGGTATAGTTCTTGCCAACGGTTGCTTTCCCATAATAGCCTCCATTCTCATTCTCTCTGGGGGCAGGATCGCTAGGAACGTCGCCACACATGCCTAAGCAATAAGGAGTTTGTTCAGCTACGTGTTTAGGATTTCCGTGACGCTCCTTATATCTTGAGAGTGTCAAAATTTCAAGAACAAATTTGTAAATTTTGGCGGGCTTAGTCTTCACATATTCCATATACACTATGAAAATTTTGACCAGTCTCAAGTCATACGGAGCGTGACGGAAATCCTAAAAAGGTATGTACACAAACTGCCTAATATTTAAATTAGGGAAAGCTAGCCGGGTACAAGTGTCAAGCAAAAGCTTAAGGCACACCCAAATTTAAGATGTTCACATGTTTAAATACCACAAGTAGATTCCGGGACGTCGATTGCTTGAGGAACGTCGTTACACCAGACAGCTTGCCAATTCCAGTTTGGTGGGGTTCCTTCGAAGCCTGCGTGGTACATGTAGTTCCTCCCCGGCGGGTCGATCATTCCACCGTGAGGAACTACCACCCCGACGGCGAAGGCTAGAATAAAGGACAATATTTGGTACATTGTGTTCAAGTCGCAGAGACCAAGTAATTTTGGCACGGTTTGAGTGGTGACTTTTATACCGAGTTCTTTATTCATGTCCACAATACGTGATACTGATTGCGCAAACAGTTTACGTGACTTGGTTCGTGGTCAATCAATGTCAATGTCAATGCTGGTTAAGAATAGAAAGATGTGCACCGTGGTTAAAGTGAACGTGTGCAAAGCCCATCAGTCAAGTTTGTCAACAATTGCTAAGAGGAGATCAATGCTACAGTAAGTAAAATACAAATATCGACAATGATATCGATTCTGCATTCCAACCATGAGATATGCGACTGTTAATTAATATATGTATGGCAGCACTTCTCTGCATTTGGTATTGTTTGTTTTGCACACGGTGGTTTAAATTTAGGCAAACGGACGTGTGCAAATCGTGTGCAAATCCCAACCAGCAAGGTAACCCGTGATAAAAGGAGATCAAATGTGTCGAACCAGTTGATAAATGGAGTGGTGCACGTCTTCTAAAAATGTTGGGTGTATTTTGAAGCTGTAAATTCATGCCCTGTGATGTTAATTTAAATGCTGACCTACGAGATGTGAGACCGTTAAATCAATGATTGCACCTTGATCGATTTTGTATTGGTTTTTAAGTATACTAGCCGAGAATCCCGTTTTCAAGATGGGCGTGCAATAGTATTTTACTAAAAGCATAATACGGCAAGATATGGGTTTAAGATGTTCGACTCCTTTAAAGTCAGTTCTGGTTTGATTTTTAATTTTCTACTTCCTAAAATCCTACTCGTGATATTAAAATATAAGAAATACAAAAATAATTTTGTATCAAATCACCAGAATCCACAACGCTCAGGATTACCCAACGGATGAACCATCACCAGAAGGATCACAACAGCCCTCGACACGTCGACAATTAAAATGGACACGCCGAGGACGACCCCCTCGTCCACAACTTCGTCGTCCGCATCACTTACAACTCATTACCACTAGCCGAACAAGGGGTAGGCAGGTTCCGATTTTGTTAAAAAATTTGTTACATCCTGAAGCCAAGGACTTCAACTGTTGCGAAGCTCAGGGTAGGTTGGTAAGCATAGCAGAGGGGCTATTCAAAAATCGTAGCTAATTCAAATCCAACTAAGAAATTCGGTACAATTTTATTTTATAATTCCCATTCTAAAAATAAATTATAAATGTGATGGGAGTTAAATAAATATTATTATTATATTTATTGTTTATTATTGATTTTTCTATAGCTTAGCGAGAATCTCCGAGCTTGGTTACTAATTTTATAGAAAATTCAATACGATAGGACAAGAACTTGACAATGACGCTCATCTCGCCTAGGATGATCTTTAAGGCACGATTGATTTTATTTAGTTCACTAACAAACAATTAATCAATGGATCCAGCTGAGTGAAGGAATGCAAGAAGCTCCAAGCAAAAACTGCAAAAATTGAAACCTGCGAGTTCTACCTTTTCAAAGGGTAGAACTGGCAGCTCGCTAAGATGCTAGACAAACGAAGGTTCCTTTGTTTTTGAAGAGGTGATTAAAATCACAATAACTTCACAAACACAAAATCTTGGTTTGGAAAAGATCCTGAGTGTTTTTGCCAAAAATATTTTTGAGCTGAGTTTTAAAAGTAAATCGTAGTAGTAGTCTACCCTTCCCCTTCAAGCAGTGGGAGGAGCTCAAAGCCAGAAAAGGTCGGGCCGTCTGCGATTCTTACAGGCGACACTATTAGCATGGGTGGAGAGTCCAGGGTACCCACTATGTTTTTTAGAATCTACTAGGACCCTAGATGAAGGATGGGATGTATTTAAAGGCCGCCATATAATTATGGATTTCCCCGATAAATTGTATACTTTTCCCCGAAATGACATTTGCCCGAACATAATGCATTTTTTACCCCATAAATATTAGGGGAATCCCCATGATAAAATGAATGACCAAATAATTAAAAGCAAATATAATTACATGTATTTAAATCGGAGTTATCAAAGACAATCATAACAATTTGAATATTAATCAACAATCAATGCTTTCGAGCACTTGGCCGGGCGTCCTCGTTTCCTTCTTTGTCCTAGTGGTATAGTTTTTGCTTCAGGGCGGACATTGTAAAAATTGTTCTTAATGGCCAGTCCAAGAATGTGCTTGCAAATATGATTCTTAAGAAAATACGGGCAAGTGCAGGACGACTCCAAGACGCTATATGAAATTTAGCCATCCAAAGTCGACCAATAAAGGATTTGTAGGTGGCGAAAGTTTTCCACAACCTCTTCTCTGTCATTCGTAAGTATTTGTTGACATCGTCTTCTTTCAGCTTTGTTTGGTTAGCAGCAGAGATAAAGAAAATGGTAATATCACCAGCGGTGCGGAATTTGATATCAGGTTTACCCTGAATCCAAATGAAGGCTTGAGTTTCCTGTGAAAGTGTGATACTTGGATGCGAAGCAAATATTTTAAATTCGGCACAATTTGGGGATCGTTCAGTCGACCAGGACTTCCATTGCTGCAACATAAATTGGAGGAGTTGGCCCATCGGTAGACGCTGTCTAAATGTTCCCTGTTGCTTGATCCAGCAGTTTGTAGATTCCAGGCCATTGTTAGTTGATGGATAACCAATTGCTCTTCCTTCATACCATCCTTCGCGTTGCAGATGTTCCTCCTCGAAATATAGAGCAAACTCTGGGTTAAGTTGTTTGTGTTTTTTAAGCCACAACAATTTGATTGCATTAAAATAGTCTTCGGACCTGGCAAGCTGCAACTCTGAAATGTCGTCTTTAATTTCGTTCCATGAATTTGTATCTTTCACTAATTTTCTGTTTTTATCAATATTTGTCACAAGATGAAAGTAGCAAAAGACTCGGATTATTTCAGCCCCAAAGGTGGAGCGGAAAGCATTTGATAGCTTCTGCTGAATATGCGATCAATATAGTTGGCGAATAACCGGGAGACCCCTTAACTAAAGATTTGAAGACAAATTCAAAATCTTTCGTTGTCTCTCCGGTTGTGACAGCAAATCCTACGGGGTGAAATCTTTTGTCCTTATCAGAGACACCCACTTCTTGCATCAGCGTGAAGTGCGGGTGTGCGCCTAAGTAATTGCAGAAGCCGTGGGGTCGAAATCAAGAATCCAAACCATTTCGCGTCGTAGTCAAATTCACAATTCACAACATAGCTTTCATCATCTTCCGAGGCGACGGATAAGTTTGTACACTCAGCCTCCAATGCACCAATTGATAAGATAGTCGGGCCTTCTTGCTTTCTATTTGTTGCTAAAAAGTAGTCAGTTGTGTTTTAGTTGGAACTTTAACGTCCAAGCCCATGAGCGATCGTAGAATTAGTTTGGGCTGCGTTACCCCCGAGTTCAGCAACTTTTTTATCTCGGATTTAGTAGCCGCCTCAATTCCTAAAATACAATTTTTTCAGGCAAAAGAATGATTTCCAATTAAATTTAAGCAAAATTACCAGTTTTAGGAATTGAAACATGATCATGTTTATCCGTTGTCTTTTCCAAAATCACCGACGTATTGTCCAACAAAAGCCACATGACATGACATTTCGAGCTGCATGAATCGACACTCCGGCACACGTAATTTAAAACTTCTGCGTCTGATGTGTGATATCTCCCCTTATATACCCACTGGTTATCACTTTTAATAAATTCCTCAGCTTCTTGCTTAGTGCAATATGATTTAACATAATGCCAATCCAAAATTCTTCGTCGTTTTGCAGGCTGAGTTTCAATTCCACTATTATTTGACTCATCGCCACTACTTTCGGAATCAAAGTTAAGTGTCTGAGAATTTTTACCTGCCATGGTACGTGCATATGTTGAAAGCTAAAAAGTCACTAAACCAGAGAATCAGATATTATTTAGGATGGGACGAGAAAGGGGATGCATATTTGAGATATGCATTCCATGTCCATTGAACTGTACCTTGATATACTTGCTTTTAATTATTTGGTCATTCCTTTTATTATGGGGATTCCCCTAATATTTATGGGGTAAAAAATGAATTATGTTCGGGCAAATGTCATTTCGGGGAAAAGTATACAATTTATCGGGGAAAATCCATAATTTTATTGGGGTCGGAAATTATAGATTCAATTCATATTTCGGTGTAAAACTCATATTTGGCGCCGTGTCGTGGCGCCGTGGCGTGGCGCCACATTCGCCAAATTGGAATGTTTTTAATTTTAAAACCGCCATTAATGCAAGGGTTTTTTTGCGCGGAAAACGCCTGAGGGCAACAACCCTATTTTCTACTCCGATAGAAAACTCTTGCATTTTTTCAAACTTTGGCCTTCTCTACCTCCGCTAGAACGGCCAATTCAAGAAAGTGACCTATCGAACCTTGTATTCATATGACCTCACCCATAAAATAGTGCAGGTCTTATTTCATTTGGGGTGACCCCGTTGGGGACCACGCATTGTGAGAAGTTTTTTATGCTGGGATTATAATCTACCAAAAACTCTTGGCTATTCCGCAAATTACTTTTATTCACATCTCGAGTTTGGGGCTAAGTGCTAGACTTGGATTAATTTTTTTTGAATCTACCACGATTCCAAAAAATTGCTGTTAGTACTGTAGCAAATTTTCTAAATTCTTGCGTAAGTTGAATTTATCAAATTTACATAATACACCAGCGAAAATAAAGTACGAGTGACGTCTTAAAGTTGTTCATTTAAATATTAATCATTTTTTATCACATTTCCGTACAATGCAAATAGTATGACAATTGGTAATTAGAAGCTTTGATAATGCTTTATTCCATTATCGTAAATACTGTTGCATTCGTCCATATTTTGACACGTTGGAATAAATTCTTGCAATGATGCATGTCCACACATCATTGCAGATTTTGTTGGCATTTGCATTATTGGTTATTATAATATACGAAGTCCAATATGGAAAGGAGACAGGTAGAAAATAAACATGACAAACTTCATCCTACCTATTTGAACTTTGTATGTACCTTTCTTCACAAAGGGGGCACACCGTTGGTGGGAAGACTACGACCAGTAAGATACCAGTAAGAAGTCCAATTCGACAAAAAAGCCCACCATACAATCATCGTCGCAAAAGGTGAATGCGAAAGTGAAGCAGTTGTGGGCCGACTTCAAAAGCGGAACGGTACAATTTGGGAATACCGTGGCGAACGCCTTCACCCACAAAAAGGCCCCCGTCCCCAGAAGGAAAATACAAGAGACTGGTGGTCATTTTAAACCTCTAAGAGGGGAAAAACCTACGGCAGAAATTCGGAACCAGTCAGCAAAAAATATCACTTCTCCCAATGGACGCAAAGGTATCCCTCGAATTAAAAAGCACAATCTCTGCTAATTAAAATAAATCAATAATCACTCTTGTATAATGACACGTGAATATGTAGGACCCCATTTCGTCCACCATCGACCAGTGGGAAATACGTCTCCACCCAAGACATCATCTCCACACCGAGGTGAATTTACGGTGTTTGCTTCTTTCACCTCAGTTTTGCCGTCCATGGTCACACATGGTCAAATTTTTAATAAAAATACACCGGTAGCTTTCTCCGACATAGAAATCCCTACGACACCATACCAGCATCACGAAGTGGCTACGTCCAGCGATACCATTCCAACGGACGTAATCCACTCGACACAAGCGCCATTACTTGTTCCCCAGCTGACTTTGTCCACAATAAAGCCGCTCGCCCTGCCCACAGACGTGAAACATTCTTCTAGACAAAGTAATACTTTTCCAGAGTCTGTCCAGACCGCGGCTAAGGATCGATTGCAAAACGATTATGTTCGCATAAGGAACAAAATATTGGCTTCGATGACCCAGTGGAAGAAATAGAAGTGTGAGAGAATAAGTGCTCCGTGACTTGCTCAAGTTGATAAATAGGACTCCCTTTTCCTTCTGGTCGCGATTCGAATTTAGACTTTTCGTTTGGTCAGTCACTTTGTCGGTCAGTGCTATATATCTCAATCTGCCTCAGCCAGAGACAAAGCAACTACCATTTTTTCCAATTCTTGAATTGTCCTATTCTAAGGCATAAAGCCTACCATTTTAGCCGGATATAAAGTACACTAAAAAAATCCGGTAATCATATATCTATGACTATACTAGGGTAGCAATACCGGTTATTACAGCGGGGTAGTATGTTGCTACCATAGTAATAAACCATATACCGTTTTGGTAATCAAATATTATTACCTGGTAGCCAATTACTACTACATGGTAGCATATCGTTACGATTGCGGTAGTCATATATGTATACCGGATGGTAATAAATATAATTTTTCTTCTCTGTAGTTTTTGCTCAAATTGTAAATCGCGCCCATAGTGCACGGCATCCGTCCATCGTTATAAGCTGGACTCTGTGCAGACTCACTAAATCGGATTACAGTTCGCTCTTTGCTAGCCAACATCCCAACATTACCGATTTGCCAGAAATATAAGTTAACGCTCAAACTACCGTTAAACTAACGCAATCATCCCATGTTCACTATTCTGTTTCAATAACACATAGAGTCATACAAATTCGAGGGAGCGAAAATTGATTCCCACAATTTTGGGAACCTTCCCTGTCCATTTATTAAGTAGCGCAAGCTACTTTATGCGATCGGTTAGTTAGTCTGTCCGTCTGTCCGTCTGTCTGTCAACACTATAACTCGAGAACCGTTTGTCGCAGCGACCTAAAATCTTTAACACATGTTCTTCACGGGTAGGGCGTGACACCCTATTAAGGGGGTGTGGCCACTTTGTCGACATCATGTCGAAAAACGTCGCCATGGCCTAATTTCTGCATTTTTTGGGCGATTTGCATGAAATTTGGGCAAAACATGTTTCTTGGTGTTGTCGACATGTCGCAATATGGTGATAAAGGTTTCGAAACTTTTTTCGACAAATTTCGTCGCCATGGCCTAATTTCTGCATTGTTTGGGGTGATTTGCATGAAATTTGGGCAAAACATGTTTTTTAGTGTTGTCGACATGTCGCAATATGGCGATTAAGGTTTTGACGACAAATTTTGTCGCCATGCCCTAATTTCGGCATTCTGCGGTCGATATGCATGAAATTTGGGGAAAACATGTTTTTCGGTGTTGTCGACATGTCGCAATATGGCGACTAAGGTTTCCACGACAAATTTTGTCGGCATGCCCTAATTTCAGCATTCTGTGGTCAATATGCATGAAATTTAGGCAAAACATGTTTTTCTGTGTTGTCGACATGTCACAGTATAGAGCATGTGGTCAATTAATTAATTAGTCAATCATTAATCAATTAATTAATCAATCAGTCAATCAATTAATTAATTAATCAATCATTAATCAATTAATTAATTAATAATCATTAATCAATTAATTAATCAATCAGTCAATCAATTAATTAATTAATTAATTAAAGTAATTAATTGAGAATTAATTTGAGCTTTATAGCGCAAATTAATTCTCAGCATTATTGCGCTACTTATGTAGCGTGCTTTGCCGCACTTTATTACTACCCAAATCTGTTTTTAGCATTGGGCTTATCAGGGAATAAATATAAATTCCGAGAAAATTGCGACTATTTCAAATTAATGTTTTCAAATCGTAAAATTCTCCGGGAGTGGAAATTGTACAACTTAAATAGCAGATTACATTAAAAATATGACACATATTTTCCCTGACTTTTATAATACGCCAAAACCTGTACTTTCGACCGAACCATGGCTATTTTTGCTAAGCAAGACAAGCTTCTGCATGTCGAGTATGCTCGAATACAAAAATGAATTTTAACCAACTTAACCTAATAGATGCCAAATAAACTCGCTTGAAAAGCTGTTAGCGACTGATTTATTTTAGAACCGCAAATCTCAAAATTGATTCCGAAAAATTGAGTCCGAAAACTCGAAAACTCCACTTTTCTGCATGGCGTTGATATAGAAAAAGTTCAAAATTTAGGCTGAAAAAGTTCACTTTTTACGATGAACTTTTCCACATTTGGCAGTGGAGTTGATCCAGTTTTTGCAATACATTGTGGTTGTCACCTGTGAATTTTAATAACACATAATTATGATCCAACTTTGGAACGTACCTGACTTAATATAACCATATTATTTTTATCCTTGTTTTTAGTTTTCTGTATTATATACCTGACTAGACCAGAAGCCCGTCTTAAAGACGGGCTGATTCCAAAATTTAAAACCGTAAAACTTTAAAATTTGAAATTATTACGTTGGTCCAAATAAAAACTTGTCTCGTAAATTAAAATAAGAAATAATTCAGTAATCAGGGCATTACAGTGTCAACCCTACTGTTGAATTTATGCAAACACCTGTACACAACATACCACATAAAAAATATATCCCTGTTAACCTTCGTGGTTACTTTCCAATTTTTTGCCGTTGCTAAGAAAGTTTTTATACAGTTTTTTTGACGTTTTTAAGTAGTTTTTTAAGGTTGCTAACAAATTTTTTAAATGTTGCTAAGGATGTTTTTCTGGTCAGGAAGAAATTTTACTAAGGTAGCTAAGGAAGTTTTTTAAGGTTGCTAGGGAATATTTTTAAGGTTGCTAAGGAATATTTTTAAGGTTGCTAAGGAATTTTTTAACGTTGCTATGGAATTTTTTTAACGTTGCTATGGAATTTTTTTAACGTTGCTAAGGATTTTTTTAACGTTGCTGGGGAATTTTTTTAACGTTGCTATGGAATTTTTTTAACGTTGCTATGGAATATTTTTAACGTTGCTATGGAATTTTTTTAACGTTGCTAAGGATTTTTTTAACGTTGCTATGGAATTTTTTTTAACGTTGCTATGGAATTTTTTTAACGTTGCTAAGGATTTTTTTAACGTTGCTAAGGAATTTTTTTAACGTTGCTAAGGATTTTTTTAACGTTGCTATGGAATTTTTTTAACGTTGCTAAGGATTTTTTTAACGTTGCTAAGGAATTTTTTTAACGTTGCTATGGAATTTTTTTAACGTTGCTAAGAATTTTTTTAACGTTGCTAAGGAATTTTTTTAACGTTGCTATGGAATTTTTTTAACGTTGCTATGGAATTTTTTTAACGTTGCTAAGGATTTTTTTAACGTTGCTATGGAATTTTTTTAACGTTGCTTAGGATTTTTTTTAACGTTGCTCATAACCATAAACATAATCACAACCATAATCATAACCATAACCATAATCATAACCATAACCATAATCATAATCATAATCATAATCAAGGTCCTGAAATTTTTACTTAGTTACGTGTCTACATAAGGTCAGCTCATTTGATGGTAAATTTTGTGACCGAGAGCACGGGACGAGTTTGGGATTATTTTTGGATAAAAATACGTTGTTACGCGAAGTTAAGGCAATTTTTAATGTAAATTTATAAAATAATGATGATTGTCAGTGGTGGTGGTGGGCAAAAATTAATTATTTTTTGGTGGTGGTGGGCAAATTTTAGAAACACGAGTTTATGCAACTCAAATACAATTGTCTCACAGACTTGTAGGAAGCATAATTAACAATTTGTGAACGTAAATATGGTCATGTTTAAATTTACACATAGGAATTTAAAATATAATTGATCATCTCTAGATCAGCTTCCGCTGGGTCGGGAGGAACCTCAAATTTTTCATCATTATCACGTCCACGTGCGTTGTTTATGAATGCTAATCTTTTCCTTTCGCCATTGACATACGACTCGTCCTCATGTTTTAAATTAAGATGCCGAATTCTTAGTAGCGTGCGGAATTTTGCGTAAGCGGACAACACTACCTCGGGCACATGAGAATAATTGGTGTTCAATCAACTAAAAAACCTTCGCACAACTTTAGGTTTCATGTCGATTTTCATATTTGGGTGCAATATGGTAAAAATGTCCTCAAATTTCTTGACTGTAGAGTACCACATTGTAGATGGCTCGATTAGGTTTCCATTAGACAAGAAATCTACCCAAAAGGGGGACCGCTGATCTGTTCCAATTATTCTAAGTTGTGGATAGTCTTCATAAAATTTTTTGGCGATGTATCCGGCGCAATACTCCATCCCACCTACTTCTGCCCGCTGTTGAAAGGTTATGTCCTCCGTTCTGGGATCCAAACTCTCGATCTCCCAACTCGTTAAACTGATCCAATTGAAGTTCACTGATTACCGGACCGGTTGACATTTCTTCTTCTCTCTGACTGGACATGAGTGACTTCAGCACCTCTGATGTGACCATTGCTGCATCCTCTGCATCTACAAGAACTGACCCAGTTGCTGGCGCAGTAAGGTTCCAATTACAAATAAGTGTTTTCATTCGATACATAAATTCGAGAGCGTCTGGGTTGAGTTTAAAACCATTCAAACCCCGAATTTGACTAAAGATATTTTCCAGATAATCTTGGTTCAGTCTTGATGTCAGTATGTATTTTATGCCATATCTGTCTTTCATGTCGTCAAATACATCCTGCAGTGATCGGATGTTTATCAGCCATCCTTTTTGGAATGGTGCATACGTCCTGCGATTTCCCACTCGGAGGTTGGTAAATAATTTTGCTATGCAATTTAATAGCTGATCTTGTCTGTCTTTCCGCATTCCATATGGACACTTGTAGTGATTTGGGTTTTCTTGAACGATTCTTGTGTTCATTAAATCAGCAAAATTGTTCACATTCTCGATGAAGTTGGCCTCATGTACATGTCCATATGTGAGGAATCGTATCACATATGGACATGTACATGAGGCCAACTTCATCGAGAATGTGAACAATTTTGCTGATTTAATGAACACAAGAATCGTTCAAGAAAACCCAAATCACTACAAGTGTCCATATGGAATGCGGAAAGACAGACAAGATCAGCTATTAAATTGCATAGCAAAATTATTTACCAACCTCCGAGTGGGAAATCGCAGGACGTATGCACCATTCCAAAAAGGATGGCTGATAAACATCCGATCACTGCAGGATCTATTTGACGACATGAAAGACAGATAGGGCATAAAATACATACTGACATCAAGACTGAACCAAGATTATCTGGAAAATATCTTTAGTCAAATTCGGGGTTTGAATGGTTTTAAACTCAACCCAGACGCTCTCGAATTTATGTATCGCAGAGTCAAGCGGAATTCTGAATTCTGCACCGTTAATAACTTTTCTAGGAGTTTTCGATCTAGAATGGGACCGTTGGGCAGCTTTATTCCGTTGTCGAGAAGATGATTTCGCAAAAGCTTGATCTAGTGTGGGAAGTCGGCAAAAACATAAACATTTCGGCTAGGATCGCTAGGGTGTGGAAAATGATTTGCTCCAATTTCACCATTCTTTACTTTCCCTATTCCGAATTCCTTCCACAATCCTTGATTTTTCGTGCCCAAGTCTGATACGAAAGCCACAACAATGAGTCCAATATCAAACAGAGATTTAATAGCTTCTGTAATGTGCTGTCCCTTCGTCTTGTTTTCCAAATCGTAGTACAGAACCTGCTTCCACGAAGAAAAAAGGCTTCTTGCAGTGATAACTGGAACACAATCTCTTTCACCATACACCTTGTCCGCAGATTTGTCATAGACATAACGTTTGTTGATGCCCACTTCATCTAGCGCTAGGACGCAAACTCGATCCCTTTCTGACTTGTCCAAGAACTTCGCTCTCATGACATCCATGACTGGAGTCATGATCTTTCCCGGGACGATCGAGACTTCTCGCAACCATCTTTTTAATGTTGATACGGACGGGAATGGATAGTTGCACTTCTCCCTTATATAACTGTACGACTTGCTGGATATGGAGTACAAAGTTAGAGCTCTTGAGATGTCAATTTCGGACCAATGGATAAATGTATTAAAATCATTATGAAGCATTCTTATTTGACCTTCTGTAAAAAATTTCCGTAGCATCTTGCCCATTTTCTCCTTCTCATCAGCAAGTTCCGTCGTTATTCTTTGAATCTGGCCACGTAAACTGCGTATTGTTCTGTTTTTCGACTCAAGTACCGTCTTGCAATCTTGAACTTCAGATTTGAGTTGGGCAATTTGAAGCTGAAGCTGTAGTTCTAGTGTTTAACATTAAATATATGTAAACAACAGATCGAGAAATAATTTGTACAATGGTAATAATAAGTACCATTGTTGCTACTACGATTCAAGTCATTGTCATTTATTGCGATATCCTCCACACTTTGTTGAATTTGTGCACAATTTACTTCCACTCGATCCACTTCAATGCACAATGGTGCATTCATGTCAATCCCAGTCCATTCCATACCAGGGAGTACAGCTCCATCTTAAATATAGCGAAATTAAAAGCTATTTTATCAGAATATATATTTGCTGCCATTCATTAATAATACCAATTGGATTTTCGCATAAGTTCAGAGTTGGGATTGCAGTTGGCCTTAAGACTGGGGCACCGCCTGTAGTTTTTAGTCCGGTGACATGACCAACATAATCGTTTGACGAGAAGTGGCGACTGCAAACTCCAAAGTTGTCAAGTTTAAGGGATGATGCCGTTCCAATTGTACTCGAAATCCAAATTGTCCGAAGGACTGCATGTTTGGCACTGGGAAATAAGTGGACTTTCTGAGAGGGCTTTCCTTTTCTGTTTGGACAATGTTTAATTGCACAGTTTCTCCCCATTGTCTTTATTTTAAAACCAACAGGCAATGACAAAATGCGCTCAAAAAATAATTAATTTTTGCCCACCACCACCACTGACAATCATCATTATTTTATAAATTTACATTAAAAATTGCCTTAACTTCGCGTAACAACGTATTTTTATCCAAAAATAATCCCAAACTCGTCCCGTGCTCTCGGTCACAAAATTTACCATCAAATGAGCTGACCTTATGTAGACACGTAACTAAGTAAAAATTTCAGGACCTTGATCATAATCATAATCATAATCATAACCATAACCATAACTATAACCATAATCATAACCATAACTATTACTATAATCATAACCGTAACCATAATTATAATGAAAAATCGCATGCGTGTTCTGATTGGCGGACCCGGAAAGCCAGCAGCCAATCAGAATGCGGGAATGTCACGGAAAATTTAACGGGACGGACTTTTCGAAATTATAATATAGATTAATTAATGATATATATTAGGGTAATATAGATTAATATAGTTATATTTATTATTGTGTCATGATTTTCAGACCAGGTTTTGTAAAATGATATCCGTTTACACATGAATAAAGGATGTCTTGACTTGACTGGACTTGTGTGTAATTGATACACAGCGGAATATGCATATATCTTTTCACAAATGTGTGTAATTGGTACCCAAGAGGTTAACTTATGCATTCGTATTCATGTTAAGGCAAAAATTGCATCTGATTGGATACACTCAACAAATCGCAAACAACGACTGCAGGAATTTACGATTAATTCCAAGTCAAGAAAACTATAAAAGTTAACCGATTCCAGCAGTAAATCCATAAACTCGTCTCATCTCTGTCTTGCCCTCCGTCCAACGCATTCTGTGTTGGGATCGTGCGAGTATCTGTTGGCCTGTTTTTGCATGATATTTAGCACACCTGGCAAAATTACCAATTAAGTTAAAAATTTTATATTAGTAATTACTTCACAAACTTATGTAATGGATAATTTGTAATTTTAATGGAGGGGTTCAACAAGTACATATGCAACTTTACGATTAAGCAATTGGAGTAATTTATGCGTAGTAAAATTCTCCACCGTATTTGGAATTAAAATAAATTTGATGCACATACTTTTCCATGCGTAATTCTAATTTCTTCAAAAAATGCTATGCGATTTTAATTTTATAATTTGAACTATCTATCTCGCACAAGTATGTAAGTGTAATTTCTAATTAGAGTTTTCAATAATTTGCCAGCGACCTAGTCTTGACCTTTGGCAACGCCATTAATAGTTGACGTCGACTTTGGAGTCTGACTGTAGAGCGCGTGACAGTACGTATCGTTTCACCCCTGGTTTATCTCCAGGTTTTAAACGGTTTAACACGCACACAGATGCAGACAGTCTCCGCTAACATACCCCATCAAGCAATCACGCTCGAATATGCATAGTTTTTATTTTATGGACAAGTTTGTCCATAAAACTTGTCATCTGCAAACCAGTTTTACCCACTGAATGCTCACACACTCGGGGTGTTGAACTTTTGAACGCTGTATATCCACTTTTTTCGCTTAGTGCTTCGTTGCTCTTCACTAAAAAAAGGAGAAGAAAAAGAGTCGAACCCTTCTCCCCGGAATTTTACAACGATGAAGGTTTCTCCCTAATTTTCATAATCCCGTAACAATTACTAACGGGCGAAATGCCTTAATGGCAATTGTGTACACTCTAAAAAAAGTTGTACTAAATTTGCCCAACCTTGAGTAAAAAAGAGGATGACACAACAGTCGAGGTAAAATTTGTCCAACATTGAGTAAAATTATGATGATGATGCACCTTGTTCGCACAACGTTGGGCAAATTTTACTCAATTTTGGACAAATTTTACCTCGACTGTTGTGTCATCCTCTTTTTTACTCAATTTTGTTCCAATGAACGATTCCAATTTCCGAATTATTGATTCTCGAGGTCGAGAGTAAGGTCGAATTCATAAACGGGCCACTTACCATATCTGTTTCAAATATGTAGACAAGGGACTCGTGGCATCGGGGTGCTTGGCAAGCACGACATCAAAAGGACGGCGGACAAAAGCGGTCTATTTTGACCACTAAATCGCAATTTTTCCCTGACAAAAGTGGTTAAAACTGTTTTTTTTTCACTCGGGCAAATATGGTTTTAACCACTCCAAAACCAATATCTCTCGCCTATGACCTGTTATGAAAACGGGGGGGAGGGGGGGACCAGCTGCCGCCTATGTCTCAGAGGGCCCCGAAACAACTTGGGTTGCAAAATATGGGGCTTTCTGAGACCTAGGCCGCAGCTGGTCCACCCCCCCACCACCTTTTAATAACAGGTCTTAGGCGAGAGATATCGAAAAATTTTGAGGGGAAAAAGCGTTTTCTTATTATATTATGAAAATTATGGAGAAGTTTGAAATTTTTTGATGTCTTGCTTCCTAAGCACCCTGATGCCAACTTTGCAAGTCCTCAGCCTATTTTGCCAAGGAACAGATATGGTCAGTCAGAATAGGTCAGGCGGAGAGATAAATTCCTTATGTCAGCAGAACGTCCCAAAGTAAAGACAGATATTTTTATAGAAAAGGACAAAACCGAGTAAATTAATATTTTCAAGAAATTTTTTCATGAACTGGGACACTTACTTATATGCAAGGATAGAATGAGGACGTGCACAAATTATGTCGCGATTTTTACAAAAACTTTGTGTCTGATAATATGTATTAACCACGGTGATTTTCAAAATAATAGGGTTTTAGGATCGGACCACCCTGTGGCACAGGGTGATCAAAATTAAAAGCTGGAAACAATTCGACAGACAGTATTTAGACTGATTATGACTTCTATAATTACTTAAACGTTGATTTCCACAAAATTTTAAGGTTGACAATATCTTCGTGTTTACCCCCATGGTGGTATTTCTAGTCGCTGGCTGCTTTGCTGTAAGTGTGAACTGGTCTTACATTTTGATGGTATCAAAATTGTCAGTGACTGCCTATTTTTTTGTACAAAAAATCCATAACTAGAAAATCTAAAGCTAAAGTATGGCATTAAAATCACTTTTTTCCAATGGTAAACAATGGACTCGGCTCATCACCAAAGCGAGCCTTCCGTCAATTGCGACGGAAGGCTCGCTTTGGTGATGTTCTGCACCGTGCTAAATCTCTTCTGCGACGTGCAAGAAAAATGTAGGGCCGCCCGCCACATATCGATAATTACATGTATCTATTTATCTACTAGGTAAATATTGGCCTTTTTCTGACGAAATTTTAACAATATTAGGTATATTTAGGATACGTCAAAATATGTACGTGTACCGAGGTCGGGTGGGGGCACACCCACAAAGTAACCGAAACTTGTCACTTGAATATACCATCATATCTTAATGGAATCTCACGTTGCCCCTTTAGGGGGTGAGGTTAGTCCGGACATACCCCCTGGAAGATTAGTTACACCCATTTCGAGTTCCAATCCGAACCATTGAGAATTGATACCACGTTGGGCTAACTTCACGACGCCAACTTCATAAATATACACAGAAAAGTGGGTGCTAACTTGGCATCCAATTTTTGGATCCAATATTTTGGTGCACCTGCACTAAGTGTCGCGGCGAACACTGCTTCTATACTAAGTAGTTATCCGCGGCTAAAATACTAACTCACTATTCTGGCTCATTGGTTATTCGTAGGTTGTAAGGCTACGGATCAATGCAAACTTCGACTTAAACTTGTCAACGGAATGCCCTATTCTCTTCAACGGAATGACCTATCAGGTTTAACCGCTCTATTGACTATTAGTGATTCCTATCTTGCTTAATGACTACTGCAAGTACTTTGTTAAATAAATGCCGTTGACTGCAAAGACAGGCTAAATTCACTAATAATGTTGAGATTTATTCAATACAATGGACTACTATATGCTAACAAGGTTATTGGGGAGATGTTACTCGCACCGTGTCGAAGTCACTAATGATCTGATGCGACTCGTGCATCTACTTATATACTACTGGAGGTCTGGTGCCCTCGAACCCAGGTCGGACGTCGTCTAACCCATCTTCAACGGCATTCAACGGTTTTCAACAAAATTACATATTCCGTTGAATTATACCATTGACTTATACCGTTGAATACAATTAACAATTAAATTTAAACTATAGATTTAAACGTATTACAATACTTATCTAGACAAATCAAACAAATATAAAATTAAACTACTAAGTTCTTAATTATGCTCATTCTTCCGCAACACTAAGAATGCCACGAACACTACCTACCGGCCTCTTGCCTGCTTTACAAGTAGTACATTTGTAAATGTTAGTCAAGTGAAAATGTTCGCGATTCCAGACTTCTAATTTCTCAAATACTTTAAATGATGTTTATGGCACAAAATTTCAAGTCTTTAATTCTGCTTTTCGTCTAGTATAATTAAAGATTACGCTGTGCACATTTTTCTGTGTACCTAAATACGACCTCCGCAAATACATATCAAACCAACCCAGTAAATATTATCATAATTTCAAATTTGGACAATTCGAATATCTAATTTATCTACATATAATAAATTCTAAAGTTCTAGCTCATGAATAACATTTTTACAATATAGAATATGCCGTTTATTCTCAAATCGTCCAAGTAAAAGAACTCCCAGGTTTCAGGGAAGGAGAGAGACTGTGTTTTTTGATTATAGAGGGGAGGAAAATTGTGTTCATGTACTCGCTACTGGGGACCAGTGTTTCGTTTGACGTCCAAAACTATTTTGGAAATGACCAGTGTCCAAAATCTCCTGTGGGGTAATATAAGTTGTGGCAGTTTGCCCCATTTTTCACTTTTGGACACCTCAGTCACCTAATTTTGGTGTTGAAAACCACTTTTGGACAGTGTCCCGTCCAGGGTGGTATTGTCGAAGCGAAACCCTACTGGAGACGTAGGCTGTGGACTGTCGGTGTTGATTTCATAAGTTTTGTTCTGCCCTTGTCATTAGTTCATGAAAGTACGAGTCATTTTTTACCCTCGCACGGCCACCAAACCAGAGGAACGGTATTGTGGTGTGGGGAACGGTATTCTCAAAAAATATGTGCCTTAACCACAAAATAAATACTTGCAGAAAAGAATGTCGAATCATGTTTACTACTTGGGTTGAAGCGATATAATTATTAACAATAATTTTGGATTCTGAAAAACCCACCAATTTTCAAGGGTTTACACGAATAATTGCACAAAGCTTTTTAGTTCCAAGCCGGACACAGACTGTACTTTCCCGTTACAGTGCACAATGATTGTGCACAACTCAAATCATTACATCCCAGGTCCAGACACTTGTCGGAGAATGCGGTCTGAGGGTCCTTACACATCTCAGGTGCACCTCCATCGTCACACGTGGGAACATCTGTTTGCTGAACTGCCGTTCCACAAAAGGCATTGTTCTTACACTGGAAATTGCAGCACTCAACGGTAGGACAGACGCGAGGAGGGGTTGTCGTTGTCGTAGTTGTTGTGGTGGTGGTAGTCGAAACCGGCGTTGTGCTTACGGCAGCCAGGGTGGTGGAAGGAACAGCTATAAAGCACACGTATTTTGAGTATATATGTTTTTTTTTAATTATTTAATTCGCGCCTAAATTTAAAAAAAGTTCTGTGGATTTAGGATGCGAGATTTTGGCTGAAAAAAGTTTGAAATTCCCGCCTCGCGCTAAAAATTCGCGCATTATCGGAAAATAGAAAACACGGGGAAGATAATGGCAGTATAAATAGTTTTACTCTGCATGTATCACTTTTGGCTGGACGATGAGATTGTATTGGGTTCTAAAAATTTTATAAAATGAAAACCTAAGTGTGATTAGGTTCACGATGTTTAACGTGTCGCATCTTCTTGTTGTACATAGTGTTCGGGATGGCTTTTATTGTTACAGTCAAGGCCGGTTTTAACAAGGCATTTTGGCCGGCTGAAATTCAGACTGTGTTGGCTAGAAGTGGTCAAAAATATACGTCAATAATCGTAAGTGGCATATTTTTAACCACTTTCAGTCGGCCAGTGGTCTAAAGTAATTTCTGTTAGCAGAAACGTAAACAGAACACTGGTTATACGAATCAAGAATTCGGCTTGTTTTTTGCTTTTTGTGCAGTTTTTTGCAAGGAAATCGTTTATATACTTCGATTGTGTTGTGAAAAAGAACAAAAACATAAGTGATTAGAAAAACAAAAGCTGTAACAACCATGAATATGATTAACCGTTCTTTCGTTTTTGGGAATTTTTTTGACATGGCGCATAATTTGGTAGAAACGAAGCGAACCCTGATTTTCATGACATCAGGGACAAAAGTAAGATTCAAACTTGCTCACGTACAGCATGGATTCCTAGATGGACACACTCTACTCCAGATTTCAATCGTATTGCAGTACAGTTGTGGTCCAATACAGTGCCAAGCCTTCAATTCACAAGTATGTTTCAATGTCTTACATACGCGACCTTTAAGTTAATTTGAAATCTTACATTAGTTCCAGACACTAGCAAAGTAGCAATCATTCCAACCAGAAGGAAACTACGAGCCATTTCAGATACTGAAGTTATCGTGTCTAAAAATATGTCCATACGTGTTCAAAATTCAACCTCGGAATTAGGATTAACCCATTTTGCTCCCAATACGGTTGATTTTATTAACGAAGCTCTAACAGAGAAAAATCTGGCTGGAACAGGTTTGTTTATTCAATTTCAATTATTCCCTATTCAATTATTATTTCTTTCTCCTTGACGTAAGTTAAACTTGCATACGCCGTTTTTACACCTAGTTGTTGACAACATATTTTATGAAAAATGATTTGCCCATAACGTAACCTAACAGAGTTTGCGGTTGCGGTTTACCATGAACATACTTAGCGAGCTCTTGACTGACGTATGTACGAACGCCTTACGTTTATTGGGTAGGGGGTCTGCGGGGTTCTATGATGTACAGAATACCGCAAAATTTAAGTAAAATATCATTTCCATAAAATACTATGTAAAAGTATCTATGATTACTGAGTTTGCGTTTGTGTCAGCATGTTGACCATAGCTGCGAAAAAATTTTGACTACGGCTTGAAGTTTCTTTTCGGCCTGAACAAAGTGATATGTCGCATGCCATGACTGGGTTGGCATTCAATTATATTGCGGCACACCCACTGGGGGTGTGTTTATTTTCGAAACTTGATTTATTGTTTACAAGACTGCGTTAGCCTGAAGAAAATGATATGTCGCGTGCCATAATTTGTCTGAAATTCGATTCTATTGGGACGCACCTACTGGGGTGTTGTTATAAAATTATATTGGGGCACCCCCACAGGGGGCGTGGTTATTTTCAAAATTTATTTCGCAAACAAATTTTACTACAATTATATCAGGCGACACCTACTGGGGGTGTCATTGGTTTTCAAAATAAAATGCATAATTAAGTGGTGTGCTCTAGTCTGATCTAAATAATATTTCGCATGCAATGGTTTGGTGGAAATTGAAGTATTGAAGAATTGATTGAATTGAATTGAAGAATTGAGTTTGAAATTGAAGAATTGTCAAATTTGTATTTACCGTTGATAATCCCTTTTCAGCCTGAAGGAAATGATATGTCGCATGCCATGATTTGATTTTAAAGTCAACATTGGAGACCATGTGCAAACCCTGAGGGCGTTGTTAGACTTCGCCCTGAAATTGCAGTGACCTGGTGCATGGGGTCGTAGTAATTCGAAAACGCTTATATCTTATCCACGTGCCTGCCCTTGGCTAGTCCTTATTTATTAAAACGAAGCAGAAACCATTAACTGATTTAGCCAATGCGTGCAAAAATATATATATTGCCATTTGCAATTTCATTTAGAAGTTTGAAAAATATGGATGTCATGCAAATTTTATTTAGGTTAGACTTTTAAAATTAATATGGATAAGTGTTCATTTGAGAAAAAGTAGAATATGGATTTCATCAATAATTCCAGTATATGTAATTTAAAAATATTAGTTTCTTCCTAATATATATAAGGGCCGCCTAATGCTCACTACTAAAAACTGGATGTTTCATTCCATTTCAGGCAACCGTTATTTGTTTCTAATTAATCTCAAAGATAATTTCCATTTTCCTATAAAAAGATGACACGTTGCAATATTCAAAACCTAATTTGTACTTACGTTGTACTACCAATATTTTCTGTAGGATTAGCCTCTAGCTTATCTTTAGAACAAATAGAAAGTATAGCACCTTCGAGGTCGACCCTACATATATTGAGTGACTTTAGCGTAGAGAATCAACAATCTTGGGAAGGCGAACTATTCAATTTTTTCCTGCAAAGTACGAAATTTCGCAAAATCTTGCATCCAATAGTATCAATTAGCATTAGTAGCAATCGATATTCTCGATCTTGCGAACATAATGAATACATAGTATCGAAATCGTTTGGACACACTACCACTCATATTTCAATTATATTTCTTCATAAAACGGAAACGGATTCTGACCAGGTAAAGTTAATCGAAATACGGGAAAGATTAAGTTACTGCGGGGAAAATCCAAGCTATATATTTCTGGTTTTAAGCATACCAATCAACAGGGAAACCTTCAGGGTTTCTCCACTTTCCTCATCCACGTCAAAATTGTTTGTACTGCAGAGTCGATGGAACCGTACTGAACGTATTCAAATTTATGTAGTTTGCCTCCCCTGCAGATTACATTCTTTGGCAGAGCTAAACCCATCACGAGGCGACCATCAAAATTTTTTTGATACATCGTGGAAGAAACAAAATTCCGAGTTGCAGGGTCTACAAATAGACTCACAGGTGAACTTGACCTTTCAACAGGGAAAAGACACATGCAGCGCCATAAAACTAGGCCCAAAAACATTTTCTGGGAAGTTTGCTTGTGCTCAGCTTGCACTCTGGGACAAACTTAATTAGTACCTATGTATACCATCTGCTTGTCGATTTTTCATCTCCCGACGATTTTGATGTATGATAGCTTAAACTTTGCGTAATTTTGTGTACATTTAGAATCCGTAATAAAATTGGGGGGGCCCGAAGACAGTTTTCGAGATAAAAGCCCATATGTGTGAATTTTTTGCGAATTTTGAGAAATTTGATTTTTCACTCAAATACGGCCAAATATCGGTGGAAATAATTTATAAAATTATTTTGGACCAGAATTTGGCCACTGCCTTGAATTTGGGACCCAATTTTCCAATTTGCAGGATTTTGAAAAATAATTGCATTTCGCGTATTAATTAGTACACGATCGAAATATGGAATTTATTAAATGTTATTAACGTATAGTGCAATTCAAAATTTTATTAACAACTCGAGACGTTGTTAATAAGTCATAAGTCCTATGAAATAACATTTGGCCACTGCCTTGAATTTAGATACCCTCGTGACAAATTCGAGAAAAAATATAGGAAGGTACCGCTTGAGCGAGCTCGAATATAACTAATCTAGCTGATATCAATTTTTATGATACAACGGATTCGACAAATAAATTGAAACTAAATCGGAATTATGTAAATAATTATTAATTTTAAAATGAATCCGTTATGCATACTATTTGATTCAGAATTTTGTAAACAAAGCGAAATTTTATTAATTTACTCGAAATTTAGATATTTCAAAAAGTCGTTAATAATTCAAGAAAGGTTGTTAATAATGCATCCACTTGTTTTACTTACGTCTTCATATCAAAATGGGATTTCATAGATAAGTAGGTGATGAATAGGCAGGATACGTACAAGTTTTATTTTTTAGTTGCCTACGACATTCCTGCAACGATGTATATAATTGAAAACATGTATTTATATCCTACTTCTGCAACCCATTCATGGCTGCCACACTGTGGACGAAAATATGGGATAAAAATGGCAACAGTATCTTATGAAAAACCTACATTCGAAGGCTTAAGTGGTTTAGTTATGCCTCTTGAGCATTACACGTGGGCCTCAGCAGGAACGTGTGCCACACTCATCGTCACTGTTCTAGGAATAAATACATTTAAAAATGGTGGAACGAAGAAAAAGGAAATTTCAACCTTCATCTTGGGCGTGGATTTTGTCCTCCTTCCTCGGGCAGTACCATGGAATCCTTGGCATCTTGGGGCTCCTACCAAACTTTCCAGCATTTATTAGCTCACCCTGCGTAGCAGAGGAGCTATTGAATTCCTCTTGTCTGTCCGTCTGTCTGTCTGTCTGTCTGCCTGTCTGTTAACGACTCTTTTGCATCAATTCATGCTAATTAGAGCCAGTTATTGGCATTCCTGACCGACTTATTAGCACCACTGATATCGAATAATCGGAGACTCAAAATGGTGCGAAACAATTGAGAAAATAGATGCTAAACGCACCAAAAGTGCAGAAGAACCGTCAGAAACACCTATGATTTTGACGTCAAATTTTTTAAGGTTTGATGTCAAAATCAGGGTTTCTCTTCCCTGGTGTATTTTGCACCATTGGTGCAAAATTATATCCCAATTACATATATCTTTGTTCCGCATATTCTGCACCATTAATGTAAAATTTTGCCAAAATTGCGTATTCATTTTCTCCGCATATTCTGTATCATTGGTATAAAATTATACCAAAATGATTATTACAGGGTGAGCTACTTCTACCGTTACAACGGTTTATTAGTTAACCAAATAGTTACAGATAATTGCTAACTCTTTTCGCCTGTTTGAAGGAATTTTCCCCTTGGCTGGAACTGGAACAAGACGAAGTTGACGATGCAGACGATAAGGAGCTAATTACTATAAATATGAGAACACACATATTAAAAGTTTTAATTTATAACTTAAAGCTTATTTTTTGAAACCAAATGTAATATATTTGAGAACAGATTGGGAATCCAAAGCGAAACTTATCTTAAGATATGGCTCCTCCAAGACTACGTATTGTGGGGGTGCCTTCTTGATCAATTAAGACTGGAGAGACTTCTTGGTAAAGTTCGGCTTCTCGGTCCACTAAAATTATCTTTAATTATTAGATACATGGGGCAGCCATGGACATGCAACTTATAACTTATAATTATGACTTATAACTTAACTTATAATTATATATATACGTCGACAGATGGCGTTTCTATGATTTATAACTTATAAATTAAGTTATAAGTCAACGTATACCTTAATTCATAGCGACAACATTGTCATTTTATAAGAAATGGTTCACCTCGGGAGGTAGAATAAAGTCGGAATAAAGACATACATAATTGTCTAATTTTCACTATTTTCTCTGCGAAGTAAAACCTGTCAATTTGAACGATTTCTGAGATGCCAACCGAATGTTAAATTTGACCCAATTCACTACAAGTTTTTAACATTTTTTCAAAGATTTGAGTTATGCTCGGTCTCCGTCTTGTTTAAAATTGATTACAAAAAAATTGAAGAAAATTATTTAAACATGAAATTCAAAAAAACTACAAGTTTACTTAGGCTCCGTAATGGACACGGCAGAGTGGATAATATGCAGGTAGACGTTAGTCGAATCACCAGGCTAGCAGAGGGTAAAATCGAACTCTACCACAAAATATGTAGGATTTACAAAATCAGGGGCTCACCCACTCCTTTTTCATGCGTCGCGATAACATTGTTCCGCAAATTTAATTTCACGTTCGCATCCAAGCTGGGAAGTACTAATAGTTTTCGATTATTTTATCTTCGTGTAGACACGACATGCTAGCTTTGTCTTACTTATATAAAGCAGACCAACTGTTCCATCTGCCAAAACAATTCATAACCCCCGCTGTGGAATACCACGAACTAAGAACAGTTGTGTTTAGTAAAAAGCTAGAAGCTAACGGGTTCGCTTTGCTTACTTCATTCGATTCCCATACTTGGATTTGCCTCTTTATGGTACTATTCTGCTTAAATATGTTGCTAAATCTTGTCCCATCTGGATATACGTTCTCCTGGCATGTTTCCCTTGTTCTGGTGAGATACTTGATAGATCAGTCCGTTTACGTTGACAAATCGTCTAAAGAGCGACGCAGTACAATTGTTCAAATCACTATTCTCTGTTGCACAGTATTAGCGATGAATGTTGGAAACTTATTTCGTGGAACGTACACGTCGCAGCTAACCACAAGGACATTGCCATATATGAGAAGCGATTTAAATAGCATCGCATATACCGCCGTACCAATTATAGCAACGGTCTCAGTAGCTCCAACAATTTCAAATGGCTCAAAAAGGTTCAGATCTTTTCTCACAGATGAAATTGAAGAGCGACTAATGGTGGCTTCTAATACTTCAAACATTTACAAGATCCTTAAGGTAATAAAGGATCGCACAAACTTTTTACTATCCTCGTGGTATGATCTTGTCAGCAAGAACCATCCAATTAAAACTGACAAGGGGTACCAACTAATTCCTGAAAACTTTGTGGTGATGGACAAAGAAGTTTCTTGCAACGCCTTAATAAAACTTTTGACCTTCCATAATGTCTATTTCCCAGTCTCTTATCCGAGTTCGGGTATTTATACCCAAAGAAATGTATACCTTGCAAGCAACACTATGCTTGCAAGACTCTTAACTCCTGGGTTTTATGGCTTACAAGAATCTGGTATACTCCAGTGGATCGTTATGCTGATCGCTTTATATTAAGTCCAAATATCTTTTACACCAATAAGACTTACTTTGGATCTGAGTTGCACCGAGCACTTATTCACTGGCCGCTGCGGATGTCGCCAGAATTTGAAAAAGATGTTGTGGGCCTTGGCAATTTTATTCTATTTGGGTACATCCTGATATTTCTGTACATCTTATCCGGAGTTTTGGCGTTACACGTTTTTTATTATCCGAAAACTAAGGAAAAAATACTTCGTTGGCTTCGGGAGTGGTTACATGGGGTCTACCGACGAATTCATATATGGATAAGAAAAATAAACCGTTGCAAACGAAATGTAGCAATAGGGTGAAACCAAGGGGTAGACCCGTGTACACGGTCACGGGGTCATCGTGCGTCGAAAGCATGCCGATTTTCGAAATACCCGTCCTAAAATACGTCTAGAATGATCGTAACGACAAATTTCGACAACATTCGAATTTTGTCGACGTCTACACGGTCACACGGTCATCGCACGTCAAAACCATGTCGATTTTTGAAATCCCCGTCCAAAAATACGTCTAAAACGAGATATTTTCCGCCTGTAACGACATATTTGACCGTTGCCGCCATCACCGTTGAGCCATGACCTTATGACCTATAACGCCCATCTTCAAATTTGTCCCTACTTTTAAGATTAGAAACACTTTTGCGAAAACCCCATGTCGAAATTCGAATCCGTTCTAAAGTTAGAGCACGAACAGACGGACGGACAGACTGAGCATTCCCATTATAGGGTTTCACCCAATAATAATCTAACCTAACCTAACCCAGAGATGATGTATACACCACGCGCCCCAATGTATAGATGTGACAATCCGGGGTATTGTGTTCGGGGGGTAGGAGGCTACAGAGATTGGGTGGAGGCGGTGTGAAATCACACAACGTGACTTACCCGGCCGCGATTTTCATAATTTTCATCCATGTGCGGAAGTTTCACCCAATTGAATTCTGAAGTTAATTGTCACTTAGACCGTGCATTATTAATTAGTTTAAGCTTATTATTAATTAATTAGTTAATTATTGCGTTTGGAAAATTATTACGTTTTACCCTTCCTTCCGGAATTCGTAAATTTCACCTGGCTCGTATTCTGTTTTGGTGATTCGGTAGTAATTTGGGTGAGTAAATTTTATAAATAATTTTTGAAAAAAAATGAAAACTTATTTCCGTATTTACGAAACCTGATATAAAATATTATTCTGATTTATTTACCGTGTATGTATGTATGTTATGTAAAAAAATATTTGATTTCGTCTTTTTGAAAAACATCCACGCCATTTTTTTTCAAAAGGTGCATTCATGTATCACGTTGTACTAACGTGTTGTCAACCGCAACGGTCTCCCATTAATTTTTAACCAACATAGGATGATAGAATAATTTTAAATTTTAAACCAATTATAATACATTTTGCTGTGTTTTATGCGATAACGTGTTTGTTGTACACTCTCTATAAAATTGAGTGAAAATCGCACTAACACAACTAGTGGTGTAAATTTTAGTCAACGCTGAGCGAAATTCCTACTACGTTGACTAAAATTTACTCAACCTGGACTAAATTTTACACCAATAGTTGTGTTGGTGCGATTTTCACCCAAAGTTGAGCAAATTTTAATCAAATTTATTTAGAGTGTATGTTACTTGTCGTTGTAGTTGTTACAAATTCTGTACTAGGGTAGCAACCATGGTGTACATCGTGGAATTAATTTTAAACTTTTTTTTACATTGACATACATTATGCCAATTTCAAATTAAAAATTGCTTGAGCCACACCCACTACACCTAAAATAGGTGTGGTGTGGGGAAAATGAGACTATTAGTGGAATTAATGAATCTCGTGTTCAAAAAATTTATCAAGCATCTAAATTACGATCGTATGAGATCAAATTAGTTAATGTGCATTATTGGTCAAGAGGTCATGAAGTCATTTCACGTGTCTTAATTATTTGAATGAAACTGCACCATGAGGGTTGTTATTCGATAGTATTTTTCAAGGGAAATCCAATATAATGGATCGTTTTGATCTACGACGAAGTTGTGACCGTATGTCCAAGGTCACTGATCACTCTCAAACTCCCAAAACTCTCAAATTCTGTGTTTTCATCGGTTTTTATATGTTTAATACGATCATAAAGTACTATGTTTTTTCTGTAGGTCTCTCTTGTTGCTATGGTTCACTACTGCGCCTTTCCTGGTTGCGATAACGCCAGGGAACTTAAAACGCACAAGTTTTTTCCATTCCCTCTTGCCGACCAATTGTAAGCAATCGTTCAAATTCTTCTTATTCTTGTTTTCCAGTACCATTCAAATATCGTTCCTCAATCTCTATTATAGATGCCGAGATTGGTGTCGGATTCTTGGCTTGAATAGCTCAGACCTCGTTCACGTTAGAAGTTCAAAATCTGTATGTTGTCTTCATTTTCAACCTTTCGATATCCTTCCGACTGGAAAGTTGACCAAAACGGCTGTTCCTGGTGTTGTCAACATTGTACGCCATCCGCCAGTATTGCAAACCGTAACCAACATCGTTGCCCAGTTACCCCCTTCCCAACTCCCTTCCGTAATCTGTAAGCATACAACTTACGTACAATTTAAATCTAATTTTAGTGCTGGTTAATAACAAATTAACTCCCCTTCTAGCATATTCCAACTCGGTTGGGTCCCAACTGGCTGCGAAAGATAACGAAATTCGTGAGTTGAAACTGGAACTGCTGAACATGAAGAAATTGAACAATGCCCTTACGACGAAAATATTAAAGCTTTCGTCCTTGGCAATCCAAACATCCAAGATAAAAGAACATTTTGCGTCCTCTCCATCAATGGCAATGTTCATGGAAATGCAGTATAGAAGGTATGGGAAACAGAAACACCAGAACTATAGCACTGCGGAGCAGACACTAGCAATTACACTTCTTCATTCTTGCAAATCAAACGGATATAGGTAATATTTACAACTTATCGGGAATAGAAGAATATGAGCAATATTTTGCATACTAATTCACAACATCATTTATTTTGTTTGATAGAACACTACAAAATCTTGGTATCCGCCTTCCTGCTCTGAGGACTATCTACCGATGGTTACCAAGGTTCCCAATTGTAGTTGGTCGTAATTCCCAAGTTGTCATGTGCCTGAAACAGCAGTTGACCTTCATGAATTCCTATGAACGAGACTGCATCATCTAATTCGACGAGACGAAAATCACAGAAGGACTGCAATACTGCAAATCATCGGACAGATTTGTAGGATATGAAGATCTTGGAGTTG
Source organism: Folsomia candida (assembly GCF_002217175.1). Taxonomy (NCBI): domain Eukaryota; kingdom Metazoa; phylum Arthropoda; class Collembola; order Entomobryomorpha; family Isotomidae; genus Folsomia; species Folsomia candida. The sequence continues at coordinate 30,562 of NW_019091250.1, read as the reverse complement.
GACACATTTTGATGAAAGAAGCCACGCAAGCATTCGTCATAGCTGCAAGGGGTGTAACCACAGGTTGGAAATTTCCATTGGCTTACTACTTTGTCAACAAAACGACTTCTGCACAAGATATGAAGAGAATCCTTTTTGAATCCATGAATGACGTCAAAGAGTGCGGGGGGAACATTTTGGCAATTGTCTGCGACCAAGGGGCCACTAACCGAGGATTCGCAAACTTACTTGGAATCACTGTGGAGAAACCTCTATTCGAATTCGGTGGCCAGGAAATTTTATTTCTATATAACATCTGTCATCTTATCAAATGTCTGGCTGGGCTGTTGCGAAAAAATGGGTTCAACACCATCGATAAGCCTGATGAACCTAATGGAGTCGGTCCGTCAATCTGTATAGAACATATCAAAAATTTCTATGAAATGGATCAGAACTCAGCTTTCCCGTCTGCTCCCAAACTAAGAACAAGGCACTTTGACCCAAATCATAAAGAGAAGATGAAGCTCAAACTTGCTGCGCAGTTGCTCAGTAATTCTGTCTATGCTGGGATGAAGACCATGATCGCTACTAAGCAACTTCCACCGGACCATGCTTTGACTGCCAACTTCTGTAAGGCCGCAAATAGCTTGTTTGATATTTGCAACATATCAAAGAAAAAAGATGCCAATCCACTAAAATGCGGTGAGAAGATTTATGACAACCTTGGGCTTTTCGATGATATGTTTGCCTGGGTGAACACATTGAAGTATCGCGGGTCATATACTCCTACACTCAAAGGTCTCAAAATCACCATCAGCGGTATGATCTATCTTATCAAAACTCTAAAAGATAGGCAGTACAAGTGGATAACCACACGACGTTTTCAATCTGACCTCTCCGAACACATCTTTTCACTAATCAAAATGAGATCTGGTGGAAACCCGACTGCTATACGGTTCATGCACGCCTACAAGTCGATGTTCGTGAGCACGATGCTGAGAAATCCACTCGGTTCTAACGTTGAGATCGAGGAGAACGACAACATCGCCGTCAACGAAGAACGACTTGGATTTCTTCTTGACCTTTCAAACCAGGCAAAAATACCAGCAGCAGGTACTTCGCATGATGCCGAGGATTCTGATTCGGAATTCGAGTATGGTGCTGAAGAAGACTCCAATGATGAAGATCGACTTAGGTTTGATTTAAATTTATTGTGTTCAGATTTGAAAGGACTAAAAAGGATAAAAACAAGTGAATGTGTCGCAGTGTACATGGGAGCATGGGCCATAAAAAAAATTCAGCGACAAACTAATTGTCTGAATTGTAAATCTATGTTAGAATTCCATATGGATAGAGTAGAACCCGGATTAGATTTAGACGAAAGTTTGATTTCTGAAAAATCATTCGAAGCTGATCCATTTATTGTTAGAGTAGACTTATCTTATGGTAATTTGTTAAAAGCAGAAGTAAAAGAAATGTTCCATAACATAAATGATAATTTTGGTGATAGTTTTTTCAAGTCAATTAACCTAATAGGGACAAATGTAATTCGGAATTTAGTTAGAAAGCTGAAAGAGATTCGAGCTGTGAAATTATTTCTTGAGGCGGATAATAACGAGGCATGTCAAAAGCATCGTCGACAAATGTTAGAATTATTTTTACGTGCACGTGTATTCGGATATTTTAATCAAAAGAGCGACGAAATTAAAACAGTTAACCCAAAAAGGAAAGTAGATTTTGACTCTGAACTTGTTACTTGAGAAATTAGTGTAAATCTGTATGATTAATAAATTTTAAGTGTCTCGTAAATTTTTAACATGTTATTTTATGTCAATTTATTTTTGGCTTTTGTCGACCAAATAAAAAATAACTTTCTTACAACACATTGAATTTCCTTTAGTGATTTAAAACTAATATTATTTGGTTTGAGTAACAATGAAATGTTTGCTTGAAATAATATTTAATTATTTTCTAGAATGGCCCCACTCACTCAACAAAAAATGTGGGCCGCCTATGATCTGTATGTATCGTTTCCAGCCCCCTATATAGATGGAGTGGTAATGAGTTATTTTTTAATTATTTATTTCAATTATTTATTTATATATGCATAATTTAAAAGTTTCTCTTGTCGCTAATAGAAGTATTTGTTTCCAGAAACTAAGCAAAAGTATGAGAGCATATATACTCAACGAGCTGCCCGCTGACGAACGTTTTGGGCTAGTAGGTCAAGGCGCAGCATTCGAGACAAGGGGAAATTTCCGAAAAAATGGACCGGACGAACCATTTCCAGGCCTCTGCATGATAGAGATTTATGTTCTTTGCGGAAAATTAATGATGTTTCTTGATTTGTACGGGATTGTATTAAATTTTTTTGATTAAGGTTGAAATAAAATAAACCGTTGCAACGAATGTAACCAAGGGGTGAAAGTAGTGTGTTATTCGTCAAACTGAACATCATGTGTTTGCGCGTTCAAAATCTTGCAAAATTAACATATCTAACGTGTTTTTAACAATTATGTATCAAATTTAACAGTTGATAACAATTTTGTGACCCTTTAGGTCAAAATGGAGGTCACCATTGAATTCAGGGTTAAATTTCCTAGTAAATGGTCATATATGCACAATTTAACCCTTACGTGACTTTTGGACACTTTTTCGTCACCTATGACGTCGTCATCGCCACAGGTGACATCTGATCACAAAACGACACCCATTTTCGAATTCCCCGCTCAAAAACAGTTAGAAATGATGTGTCACATGTCAATTTAGGAATGTATGCAAAGTTATGATTTTCCATGAAAAGTCTCATGCAACCAAAATTCATGAAGCGTAGACGCGCATTTTCATGCAGGAGGCAGGTTTGAGGGCGTGCTTGGGCAGAAAGTGCCCAAAATACCTACCTCCGAGTTTTTGTTACAGAGATAGGAGTGTCACATCTATTATAAAGCGTGTTGGTGCATACATCATCTCTGGGTGGCAGAGTGGAAATAAGGAGAGGATCTGAGGCTTGGTCGAGTAGTTGGGTGGAACGAAAATCTAAATTGTGGTGCATAATGTTAATTGTGGTGCATAATGTTAATTGTGCATTTGGATCAAGAAGTGACTTGGTGGAGGCGGGGATATTTGAATGTTCCGTAGTAAACTTGTGATAGATTTGGATTGTCACAAACCGAAAATGAAACTAGTGCCAAGAAGATCGCGAAATAGGCAAATTTCGTCATTTTCGGGAGAAGTGAAGAAACGAAATAGCAGGTTCAAAAACTCTCTATAGATTGTGGGTTGTTGATGTATGATGTATGGCATATCTTATCTGTATCAATTGGAACCAAGAAATGGTAGGATGTTGGATCAAATTAAGTATTTATTTAAATTGGCAACACGCGTGGATGTTTAGATAATAAGTTGGATTGCATTTAACTGAGGACTGCTTGTAACTATGGAAAGTACACATGAGTGAATGTGTGCGTGAAATCGATATTTTTGAGTGCGAAGGGCTCTAAATTATACCAATTTGATCTTTATCCTTTGTTATTAAAAGTTTATGTAGACAATTTATATAACTTTTAAATTAGGATAATATGAGTATAAAGGTGAGTAAATTACTTATGTACAACGAACTTTTAATTTACCCTGTGTAGAAGTACCTAATTGACGTATTCTGTAAGGATAGGTGTCCCACATGTAATGAACCGCTCATTTTCCATCCAAATACAAATGCGGTTAAATGGCCGTCGCCATAACAACTCTTAACTAAACAAAGCTTTGATCCTTCCAGCAGCTAAAAACGATCAACGACGAATTCATTTCATGTACACTACTTAAAGACAACAGGTACCATGACTTTATAGGTGGATTGACTCGGGTGTTTATCTGTATCAATTGGAATGATAGTATGATACTGAAGAATGCGTATTAAGTATTGGGTATTGGATAGCATTAAATAAGTACGTTAAGATGTTTGTGTGGGTATGTATATTATGAGTTGAGTTCAATCATGTACTTGGAGAAATATACATATGCAATTATGATAAGTATGTACATATTTATATACAATAATTATAAATTGCTTACGTTTTTAAATTATAGTAAAAGTGTGCCAATAATTTGTCCCCGTCAAATCCGGCCTTGACTTGGTTTATAATTAATTTTATGACAACTGTGCAGTTTTGAAAATATTTATCACTACCATCTGCCCATTACTTTGCAAATGGAGTCGGTAGGATGTCCTAATAACCAAATCATCAAATCATTTTTTGGTTAACCTAACCCAAAAAAGACCAACACTTACAAGTTTTGCAAAACTTGAGAATCCAAGTGGGAAAAGTGTTGCAGGACTTGGATCAGAAACCAAAATATGTAATGGGGACCTCGCCTTGTCCACAACTCGCAAGGTTTTCCTACCCTAACAAAAACCTTCAGCGTTATCAGAACGCATTCAAATTCATTCCTTGTATTAGCGAGATTCCACAAAAAACTTGGATTAACCATTATCACTGGGAAACAATATGGAACAACAAAGCATTTTCGAGCTTCAAAGGCTTATCCTAAATATTTTATAATAAATCAAATTATAGAATCTCAACAATCAACAAATAATAACTAAACATGCGTACTAAAAGACACTTTTGTTGATAAATAGAAAAAAAATTTTTCTTATGTAACATTCTCCAGTGAATATTTTTCATCAACCGATCGCAATAAAACTTTTTTGCAAAATTATTTAATTCCAATTGCAAAATATCTGAACTTCTTACAAAATGAGACAAAATATTTCGGAATAATTTGCCACGCCGAAGTTCGCAAAGATTAAACGCATGTGATGTAAATTTATTAGTTACGTGTCAGCTCGATTATCAGCATTCGGTTTATAAGCCATTGAATATCCATTAAAATGTCGTGAAACCAAACCATAATAAACATCTATACCAAAATTCTTTACGGTATTCATGCCCTACACACAAAGAACATGAAAATTGTCTCTTTAAGCAAATAAAAGAAATTATAAGTTTGAATTTGTTCGGTATTTGAAAGATCGTTCTTAACAAAAGAATTTGAAGTTGTAAATAAGTAAATGGTTTCTATTATAAATTTATTTTATCAAATGCCTTGGTAAGTTCTATAAATAGATATTTAGATAAGGTATCGAAATATTTGGAACTTGCACAAAATAAACGTATCTACATTTCGACATATCTGAACACTGAATCGTTACTATGTATAAAGACCTTCAGTCCCAATTTGCGGTTTCATCCTTTAACACTTTGCAAATAAATATTTACACTGCTCCTCCACAGTTTTAATGCTGGGCAGAATTCTAGTTTTGCATTTTGCGTGGATACTTTACCTCAGCAGATCATCTTCAATACACAATTTCCACATAAATGGAGGAACATTACACTTCATATCTAATTTCATTTCTAAACATGGAGTGGAAATTGGGTTGCATGAATACCATAAAAGCAACCCATGTAGCCCTATTACCTTGGAGCCTTTTAATTCAAGTAAACATTTAAAAGCGGTTCGCCAATCTTTCCCATTTCCGCTAAGGTTTATATTAAAAGGAATCGTAATAATTTTTATTGACGACGAGTTGCTTACTATGAACTTGACCTCCACCGCCAAGATCATTTATGGAAATCATATGACGAGTAGAAAAATAATACAGAAGATTTCTTACACTAAGGAAAATCCGGACTACGTCATATTTCGATTAGATTCTAAATATCTGGGGTTGGTCAACACTTATTTTCTACATAGGAGTGAAATAACGTCGATATTTTTCTTCTCAACGGAATCCAAATTATATGCAATCTGTCGCTTTTGCCATCCTTCTCAACGTGCAATCCCCCTCTCAGAATATCCTGACGGTGTGGCGGCGACACAATCATTGCTGCGGAATCTGGAGTATAATTTACAGGGGAAATATGTCGAAGGCTTCGGCTTGATTAAAAAGTTTGGGAGGGATTTAACTAGAAAAAAGTGTATCGCTACAATTGATTTGTTCGAATATGAGCAGAGCTATTGCCTCTTGGAAGCCTTTTCGACGAAGCACAATTTTACGACAGAGAGAGATTCTCAAAATAGGGGGATAGTGCAGTTGTCAAACCCTTTGCTTAAATTCCACTCCTTCGGTCGGGTAATACACCATATGCGGGGGACGTGGCATTACTGGTTTAATTATGGGCAGGTCCACCACTCTTATACCTTTGCGAGTGTGACAAAACTCATTTCTTGGGGAAACTTGGACACGTTTCTAATGCCTTTTGACGCATCGACATGGGCCTGCTCTTTGGCCACGGTTTTTCTGACAGTTGTCATCCTTACGGCGTCACATTTTAGTATTGAAAATATGAAAAAGAAGCTGTTTTGGACAATTTCCGTTATTTTGGGTCAAAACGAAGAATCCGAAGTGAAAACTAATCTTAAAAATCTGGGATATTTTATTCCCATTTGGTATTTCGTTGCAGTTCTCTTGACAAACTTTTATCAGGGAGCTCTCTTTTCATTTATGACGGCAACACATCCGCCAGCTGTGCCGACTACTTTGAAGGAAATATTGGATCAAAGAATTCCCATATTCACGTCAACCCCTGACGAGAGAGGTTCCATGTTTAAAGATGTGATTATCGTTGATTTGATGGAATCAGTTTGGAAAGACGGCGGGTTGTTGGTGCGGCTAAAAAATGCGACAACACATTTGGAAGGTGGCATTGTTCGAGTTGCCACACAAGTAGTGAAGGGCTTGTCAACCGAAACGTCAAGTATGGTGACCTCACCGATTTTTGTAATTATCGACAATGTGAAAGTAATGCAAGCCTTGTTGGTGGTGCTAAAGGGGCTTGAGCCGTCACTTTTTGTTAAAAGTTACCAGCAAGTCCTACCCTTTACTATTAGGTCGATATGGGTGGGAAGGAGAAATGTGATGTTTCCAATAATATCAAGGGCACTGGCACAGCTGGAAGAGTCTGGTATTTACGGAAGATGGGACAAGCTCGAAGATTTGAGGAAGTATAGGAAAAATGCGGAAAGTGTGCTAGGTCACGGTTCGAGGGAATATCGGATCGTGGTTGCAAACTTAAATGCAGATTTAAAGTTTGAAATTGTATTTGCAGAGGCAAACGCGGTCAGGTTGGAAACTGTCGAAATTGTTTTCGCGTTTTGTTCGATGTTCTTATTTCTCGGGATTTTGTCTTTCGTGTGGGAAGTTTACCGAGATAAAAACATTGGCGTGAAATGGGATATTGGAATATTGAGATTATGGAAGTATGGAGCTTAGGATTAGTTTTAATACGTAACTAATATTTAATTATGGGTTTTAAAATGAGATGAAAATATTAATACTAAATATTTATTAATTAGACATCATATTTAACTTTAACAGGTCTGATAATTACAATTGAAAATAATTAGCGTACCCTCTAAACAACGTAAGATGAGAAATAACATGTAAATATGTTGCACAGATTAATATGGAATATCCATCACGTTCGCAAGGGAATGTGTGTTTTGTATATATGTATTCATAACATCAATTACTTGCAAGACATGACAAGAATTGAGCAAGATTAGGGAATGTATGAACAACTAAATTTTTCTTTCCAGTAGTAGACAAATAATTAATAAACTGTGACGTTATGAAAATGTGATCTTACTTGGCTGAAATAACGTCTACTTGTTTGTTTGTATGTTTGTTTGGGCATTTATTTACATTCCTTGATCAGTAGAATTAAATGACTGGTTTCCACAAGTAACACGAAACAGAAGATATGAGAAAAGACGCTACGTACTAATTAAATCTTGTCTACTTGTCAACGTCTACTTGTGATCATCTTATTGATTTTTTCGAGTAAAGCAAAATTAGAATAAAGTTTCAAGTACGTGAAATAAGTGCATTAAAACGAGATCAAATTCTTGTTTAAAGGTTTCCTGTCTTGTTTATGCATCCACTTGGAATTCTCGCCAAAGAAGCTGATTGTACAAATTTTCTGCCCAATTAATCATTTGCGACGATACGTAACATTATTACGAGATCCAATTCTTGTTTGATTCTTCTGAGAGGTTAAATGGTGCGCGTATTGTAATTATGTACACATATCCGCGACGAAACATCTCGGCAAGAGTTGGATCTCGTTTTAATGCTCCAAACCATTGTGCGTACATATGTATGTATGTACGTTGCATACACTCTGAGAGAAAGCTCATCCTTCGAATCGATCAGTTACCCACCTCTCATTTCCTTGCTCGGTGTGCAAGATTTGAGCTGTGGCACAATTCATACATATATGGTGTCATAAGTCATATGTAAAGGATAATACGACCTGATAGGGAAGTACTTACAATGCGAAGGCATGAAGTGTTACCGTTGAAATGAGATATTTAAACGGCCACAAGATTACTAACTTAAAAGCTTGCATTTATTCACTCTTTCACTCAGCGTACAAACTAGACTATACACAAAACATTCAAAAACTCTACAAGATGTGTAGAAAACCCTGTTCGTGTGAATATTAATTTGAAAATTTGAATTGTGATCTAAACGGTTACCAGTTTACACTCTGGCTCGATTTACCAGCATTATAAGGGTTCGGGTGTCCCTGTGCTATCTGGCTCGGATTACCAGTATTATAAGGATTCGGGTGTCCTTGTGTTATCTGGCTCGGATTACCAGTTTAATATAGTTTGACCTGGACGGTTTCCAGTGCTATTTCTAGCACAACTTATCCATTAAATTTTCGTCCCACCGAGGGCTATCGAAATCCGCAAAGGCTCACCCCCCCCCCACGAAGCGTAATAGTGAGCGGAGAAGAGCGAGACCCTGTTTCCTTTCACCCAGTCACAACATTTAACGCTAATGAAGTGACGGAGCTCCAGGTCTAGATACCGAAAAAGCCCCCCTCATCCCTTCATCGAGATCCCCGTTAGCATGAGGACCCCGAAGAAGAGATTTACTTGGTTAGTAAATTTCTGAACAAAACATTCCATTATTACCGTTACTGCAACGTCACACTTAAAGTTAAATTACGGATGAAGCCAAATTACACACGAAGGTTCGGGTGAATGAAATCACACAGTTAGTCGAGTTGAAAAAATCCATGCGTTGGTGTACTTAAAGAAAACAAGAAGTGCGAGAGCAATTATTCTTGCAAAGTCTCACAACAAAACTGTTCAATCGTTATGTTATGATACAAGAAACCTGATGAATATAAGAATCCCACAATTTTACAGAACCAAATCAGAAAAACAGATGCTAATTCCTGCTAATTCGTCACAACAGGAGATGCGAAGGCCTGCTAATTCTTCTGAAAAACATATGTTAAAGCAGACGTCCTTTTCTGCTAATTCTGCCAATCTGCAGGATCATACCTTCGTCATCCACAAACCTGGTTGTCGAAATTCTAAACCTGGTTCCCACTTGGTTATACACGTTCCTCAGGTACCTCTGCCGAGAGGAGAGGGCCAGAGTACTTATTTCACTCGTCGGGGTGAAACACCAAAACCGAAAAAGAAATTCCGTCCAATTTACAACCAGATGCTGCTAAGTAAAATTTTACATGATCAGAATATAAACCCAAAATATTAACACGTGTGCTACAATCAACCTTGTTCCTAGACTGAAAGAAATGTATGCATGGTGGATGTGATTAAAATATATGCTCATGAATTGAATACCCCCAATTAAAGAGGAAGATGAAATAAAATGAAACGAGATTTGGGTGGAAGAGAAAGCTACAAACCCACAAGAGTGACGTATGCAATGTGAGAGAGAGAATCTTTGATGCGGAGTATGTTATCCGTGCGGATTACCCATGCACTTATGATAGCAATTGAATAACCAGTAGAGTTATCAACTAAAAATTGTTTGCTAAATTCGTCCAAAATTAGGTTTAAGCTTTTCTAAATTTGACCTCTATTACAATTATGAATATGAAAATGTATCCATAAGGATAACATACATACTGAATCTTGGACAAAAAGTAGGGTTCCGCTGAACCATACGTAAAAAGGTAAAATGTTGTCAATGAAAAGCGACAAAGTTTATGAGAGCGAAAATGCATAGCTGGTATTATGAAACCAGGGTGTCAAAGGGTATCACCAAACCCCATTGGTATTAACAATGCACCAAACCCTACAAGTCACAGTACTAATTGATTTGGCCATTGCGAACAGCCTAGTTAATTGTGTCAGGAAAAAACAGCACCCTCAACTTAAACAGAATCATATTGATCAACTATGGTTTGGTGAGCCTATCTCGAGAAATCACTGCGAGGTAGCAACCGCTCAACCTATCAGTGGTTTAATTTGATAATTTGGCCAAGTTTCAATTATTAAAAGGCCAGGGAAATTAGCAAAAAAAATTCTTTATAAAGTGAACAGAGACTTATCGATCCAGCGAGTGATCCCCAAAGAAAGTTGTTGTTCACGGACCAGATTTTAGGAGGCACCTTGAGACGAGACACCAAAACTCTCTTTCCGTTGTTCTTTTCACAAAATGTTCACACACAAACTTGAGACGAGAAGAGAAGAAAGATGCATGTATGTTGAGTCTTGCTTACAAGAAAACTAAGCTAAAATTTTGTCACAAGAGAATTTTGGATAGGCTGGGAAACTAAAAGATGTGTATCCCTTTCGAGTGCATCTGTCCCTAATAAATCACTAATGCACTTCCTGTGGATGACAAGTTACAACCTTTTTAAACGGAAAAATTTACTTACGAATTGTGTTTTTACAAAAGAAGTTAAAAACAAGAAATCACCCCTACTATGAAAGCTGGTGAAAAAAAAACGATTGAGAAGGCTAATTTGTGAAGAGGAAAAACAAAAGACGAATGCCAAGGTCCACCATTTGTGTTACCGTTGAAATGAGATATTTAAACGGCCACAAGATTACTAACTTAAAAGCTTGCATTTATTCACTCTTTCACTCAGCGTACAAACTAGACTAACCTAATTTACATGCTAAATCCTAACCTAACTATCCTAGCCTAAAACTAATGTGTGTATCTTCTGGATCTTCCTTCTCTTCTCTGGTCCGGGATCTTCTGGATCCTGATCTGATGTCGGGTTTGGGGTTTTATACATAAGAGTTGGCACCCAAAGCCAACTCTGATTCTAATTTAGGATGTGGATAAATGAAGGGAGATCCTGATTCGGATCCGGCGACACTCCTGGGCCTTGGAGAACATTGCTTGTCAAGAACATGTCAAGAACATTGATTCGGATCCGGCGACAGAAGTGTAACACTTAGATTTTGATGGGACCGTTAAAAAAGTCTTTATCAACTAATTGCAGTGGCCAAATGTGACAATCATTTGCATGAATGCTCACTCTGTCCAGAGTTATGGACATGTCAAGTGACCAAAAATGGCGAACTTTGCACTGTGGAGACAGTACCCTCTCGCTCGCTTTTCTCCTCACTCTCATTCATTCCATTTTATCCGCTTCTCTCTCTCACACCCACTTTTCATTTCAGATTATTATTTTGAACCACTTTTAAATTGTTTCTCTTACAAATAAAATCAGGAGGTAGGTTTACAACTAATTGTTGGTAGCAGGGCCGTAGAAGCACTGGATTTAGGTAGGGCCGTACCGGCCTGGTCATATTGTTACTAGATATAATTGAACTGTCTAACATACGAGGGGAGACCAATAAACACAAAAAAGAGCTGTTACATTGCCTAAATTTCCTCTTATTTTCAAAGTTCAAACTTAGGAAGGCCAATTTTTTATAGCTCCCCGATTAGCATATTCAGAGAAATAAATTCCCAAGGTCAAGCTTGAAAATACTAAAAATTTGCAGTTTCAATCCCTTTGTTGCTCAAAAATCTGAATATTCTAATGAGTCAATGTTTGAACAAATGACTGAATATTTGAATTAGTGAATGTTCGAATAAATTAATGAATATTCGAATCATTGAAGGTTTGACTAAATGAATGAGTATTTGAATAAGTATTTGAATGAGCGAATATTTGAATGAATGAATGAGTGATGAATATTTAAATAAATAATTTCTCGTTGCACACGTGTGCAGCAAATTCGGCTCGTTAGGGAATTAAACTAATTTTAACATGGTTTGATAACCAATCGGCTAAATAACCATTGCTTGCAGTGTTAACCGACGACCAAACTTACAGCGGGTGTGGTTATTGAATTACAAAAATGTTCCTAAAATCGCCCGATTGGAGGAAGTGGATAATGAGAATACTATATATGTATTTAATAGAGTAGGGCAGAATGGCTATCTCCGCGGCACTCGCTTACAAAGCGAGACTCTACATGCCATGTCTGACAGCTGGTGCCGAATGGACTGGGGTTCAAATCCCAGCGGAGTTTGTTTTCCTGAAAAGGTTTTCCCACCTCCCCCAGTCGTGAGGGCATACCCCCTCCCCTGTTGCGGGCGGCCCAGTCGAGATTTCCTGTGCCCCCATAGTTAAGGAACATGTAGCGATTAAGCCTGAGGGCTTCGCAGAAATATGGGAATAATAATAATAAAAATATATGTATTTAATAAAGTACTTGGAAATTGAAAAAAAATCTTTGTAAATTACACAACATCAGAGTAATTTATTAAAATATTGGTTTTGCCATGGAACATATAATATGGACTTGTAAATAAGTGAACATTGCATTGTTGTTCATCATGCATCTTTTTATTAAGCTTTTGTACACTTTTCGATACGTTTTTCCTAATTAATACAATTTATAGATTTTAATAAAATACGTTATCACAACAAATTGCTTCTTATACTAGTACTTGAATTTAATAAAATCATATTTATAAAGTGTACAAGATTCCTTGCGAATTTGACTACAGATTACAAAAATAAGTAATTTGTATTAAACCAACAATTAAATTTTACTAGTTTTACGTATGCAAGGATTCAAGTGTAAACATAATTAAATAAAGTGCGGCAAAGCACGATACATAAGTAGCGCAATAATGCTGAGAATGCTGAGAACTAATTTGCGCTATAAAGCTCAAATTAATTAATTAATTAATTAAAGTAATTAATTAATTAATTGATTGACGGATTGATTAATTAATTGATTAATAATTAATTAATTAATTAATTAATTGACTGATTGATTAATTAATTGATTAATGATTGATTGATTAATTAATTGACCACATGCTCTATACTGCGACATGTCGACAACACAGAAAAACATGTTTTGCCTAAATTTCATGCATATTGACCGCAGAATGCCGAAATTAGGGCATGGCGACAAAATTTGTCGTCGAAACCTTAGTCGCCATATTGCGACATGTCGACAGCACCGAAAAACATGTTTTCCCCAAATTTCATGCATATCGACCGCAGAATGCCGAAATTAGGGCATGGCGACAAAATTTGTCGCCGAAACCTTAGTCGCCATATTGCGACATGTCAACAACACCGAAAAACATGTTTTCCCCAAATTTCATGCAAATCGCCCACAAAATGCAGAAATTAGGGCTTGGCGACGTTTGTCGACATGATGTCGACAAAGTGGCCACACCCCCTTAATAGGGTGTCACTCCACCCCCGTGAAGAACATGTGTTAAAAATTTCAGGTCGCTGCGACAAACCGTTCTCGAGTTATAGTGTTGACGGACGGACGGACGGACGGACAGACAGACAGACTAACTAACCGATCGCATAAAGTAGCTTGCGCTACTTAATAAAAGTAATGAAAATTCACATACATATATAAACACCCAAATTCATCGTGAACTACAAATGTAAAATAATGTCTCTCTCTCTCTCTCTCCGCTGCTGGTACGATACATGTGGGGAATACTTAACAATATTTGTCCAGTCACTTTCTGTCAGTCTTATTTATTTTGAAACGTATAATTGAAAAATGCAGAAGCAAGTGGAAACATTCAAATTAGATTGTAAATTGTATGCTTTATTTTTCAATATTTGCAAAGTAATGTTGGAAGTATTCCCTACATAGAACCCTCAGTGTTCATCCTTCTTTTCATTATTTCGTAACAGACCGAAATAATTTTTAGTTTTTCCAATCAAATTACTCCAATCAAACGAGTCAATACTATTTTTCACACTTCGCATTGACGGGGCCACGTATTGCGAATATTTAGTTTCTGCAAAACAATTACAATTTTGATAAATTTGTCAAGATTTCTCAGAAATAAATTTTACTTCCCTACCCAGAAAAGATGCGATATGGACAGGTTCTTCTTCTTTTTCATGTTCCACCGACAGCGGCATGTACGACAATTGTATAACTGCGGTACATTTATTTTAATTTAAAGTACCAATTTAATTTGGGCGTTGGGCACAATCCATAAATTATGTGGCGGAAAAACGTGGGTTTTTAAACCCTCAAAGCAAGAGTCTTAACATATGCCGGAAATTGATTTGTAGCGCTATCCCCGAGACACCCTCCTTCGTTACATAATTTATGGATAGTGTCAAATTTGAATAACTGCACTTACTTCGCCTCACTACTTCAGAAATCAACTGGTCAATAATATTTTGAAAAATTCTCTTATCATGTACCGAAAGGTAGGGTTGGAAGTGGATGATTTTGTTGAGATGATGCCACAATCCGTCTTCCGTGGTTGGCATGGTGTGGAAGAGGTCGCGAAGTTCTTGCAACGCTGGACCTAAATGATGGAAATGATAAATTAATAATTAAGTTTTTTTAAATACAAAGTGGGCAATAATTAATTTATAAATACAATTTCCCTATTTTATGGATTAATTGATCGGGACCACTCTGAACATATATTTTTAACGATATCTTCTTACCCAGGTTGTTTGCAACGTTGTCGCTATCTTGCCTAATAAAGTCGAAAATTCCGTTGACATCCTCCATGGTTGCGCCGGACGTAGAGGGTAACAAAATGAGTGATAATATTGCTGCAATTACCGTCATAATTAATTTAGTTGATATTTAATTTGTGGAGGTTGACTATCTGGTCGATACTAAGACTGCTTGCTAATGCTTGTGAGAATTTGATGCGTAAACTATGCATGAGGTGGAAAATACGAAATATTCTCAGACACATTTGACCCTTGGGGTGACAGTAGTAGAAAGTATTTAACTTTTGTGGATAGAAGTTGAGTCTATTTTCGATTTGTAGGAAAAAGTGGTGAATCCTTGGAAGGGATACCAAATTGCACCCCCAAGCTGGGTAAGGTACTTGGGATGTGACAAAACAACCAAACAACAACATTACTGGGGCATACATACTTGCAATGTATTTGTTAGAAGAAGGCTTTTCTCTAGGACAAGACCATCTCCACCGTGGCACATTTTCACTTGTGTAGGATGGCTTCTTTTCAAAATTAGATGCATGTCACCACCACTGGAATATGTACGGAGTAAGTGACGACTACTGGTACATATAATTTTCCAAGGTAATTGGTTATATGTAGCTCCGTTTGTTCGTGTTGGGTTGAAAGTTATTTTTAAAAAGGGTCGACTTGAATGCACGCAGTAGGATTATTTCTAATTCTGGCTAACCATACACCATGGAATTTTGTTTATAATAATGTGTTAAATCCTAGACATTATGAAAATTAAGTAAAGCTGCTAGAAATGGTATTATTTTCTACTGCATTTATTGGACTAGATAGCGTCATGCTATGAAAAAAAAGAAAAAAAGAATTTTGAAATTTCAACAAGAATTGACCCCAGGGGAATTTTTTAGTTTTTACGGGTTAACAGCAGGTCGGCCAACTACTTTTCAGGCCCTATTAATCTTTTCTCGACGATAGTCTTTCTCTTGACAAAAGATAACAATGTAGAAATGTAAATACTTTTTTTTCGTCAACATACATATATCAGATCGGATGAGATTCAAACGTTTCTGAAATTGTGTGTTCATTGAAACTTTGTGAATTTGCTCAATAAAATTAAAAATATAATTCAATTTCTACTTTTCATCAGTCCACTTATAACCAATGTATTAGTCAAGATGTCTATCTCATGCATAGACTCATCTATAAATGGTATCATTTCTGGGGTATACGATTAAATATGACAAATAAGGATTTTTTATTTACTCATCAGGAAATAAAAATAATTATATTTTCTCTTTATTCTTTTTGTGGTACCCTAGTGTTAATGTGAACAATATTGTTTAGACTGTACTTTTTGTGGCAATTCCTCCCACGTTCCTTGCAACCATGTTGCACCCACAAAGCGGCATATACCGTGAAGATCTCTTAAGTTTTAAGTAAAATATTTTTTTCTCGACCAAAGCAAATCCGGCCTTGTCGATCTCCTTGTCGAGATCTCTGTCAATGCGGCATCCGCACCCGAAAGGTTTCCACGCCCACTGGGTTCCGCGCTGCCATCGCAACCGCCACGAGCCAGGTTCACCAATGATGTGTTCCATAAAGTAGAATTTGCCGCCCTGAGGGATGATTTTTTAAATAAATATTTTCTAATTTGGTCACAATTTCCACAAAAGGGTAATTTAAAGGGGGGGATGTCGTCTCCGTGTCATCTTATTGGGGCAAGATGAGTGCACTTGAAATACATAGTTTGGTGAAGAATCATTATCCCAATTTACTTGGGATAACAATTTGATATATGATGCTCTATCATGTTGTTTGAAAACAAGGTTTCGGATGGTATAAATCAGTGGCATTAAATGGCTTACATACACTGGTTTAAACCGGTTTAAACCTAGGTTAAAACCAGTTTGTGCCAGGTTAAAACGGTATAAACCAGGCTTAAACTGGTATAAACCACTCGTTAATACCGGGTAATACCACCTGCGTTTTGAAAAAAAGTGGCATAAACGAAACCCTGGTTGAAAATTGTGACAAAATGTGGACATGAATTTCCAAGAGGTTCAAATTTGATACCCTCAGGTGAGGAAATTTATACCGTCTGGTGACAAATTAGAATTTCCAGTTAATTATTGTTACAATTTTTAACCAACATGGCACGTCATCATGGTGACTCGGCACGCTAATAATTTTGCTCGCTTGTTAGTACAACTTACAGGTTTCAACACGTTCAAAACTGTCTCGTAGTATTTTCCCGCGTCTGTGACGGCACAACCGACCATGGTGCCAAGCAGGATGTCAATGCTGTCCGGGGTGACAACATTTCCCAAGTTTTCGACCCCCACGTCAAAATAGGCGAGTAAGTTAATGCCTGGAAATTTTTGCAAGGCGGGGATACAGCATTCCTTAAAGTGGATGTTGGGTTCGACAAGTACGACGTTGCAGGGGGTGGGGTAATACGCAAAATTGGTTCCTGTCAAGTAGAAATTTAAATTGGGCAAGTTCGTGGTGTGGTAAAAGTTTCAAATTTACCGGGTCCGGCCCCAATTTCTAGAATGAGTGGTACCTCTCGGTCGTTACGCAGATTTTGAAATAAGATTAATTTCTCGTCTCGAAGTAATTTCTGGTAACCGGGTTCATAACAGCGGTAAATTCGGGCAAATAGGCTGCGGTAAAATTTGCGAGTTAAAGTATAAATTGAGTTAACAAGTTAAAGTAGCTACCTAGAAATGAAATTGTGGAACGACATGTGAATTTTAGATTGGGTAGAGACACCTATGAAAAAAATAATTTGGTAAATAAGAAAATCGTCACCGCGTGTATGTATGTAGACACTACGATGCTCTATGATGGTCTAGATTTCATCACCACAGAGTAAAAAATACTTCTGCAAAATTTAAATTTATCTCTAACGGGCAAGAAATTGTTGCCAGGCTGGTAGCAAATTTTATTTTCGCAGAATTTACTATTACTCTTTGGTGATAAAATTGTAACCATAGTGGTAGAGG
Source organism: Folsomia candida (assembly GCF_002217175.1). Taxonomy (NCBI): domain Eukaryota; kingdom Metazoa; phylum Arthropoda; class Collembola; order Entomobryomorpha; family Isotomidae; genus Folsomia; species Folsomia candida. Next base: position 12,825 of record NW_019091250.1, on the reverse strand, counting down.
AAAAAAATCATCTTGTGCCCAGGGTCGATTTCAAAATTTTTGTAATATTGGGATTGAAATGCGGAGGATTTTTGCTAATCTTTTTCTAATTATCCACAGAAGTATTACCTAGTGACAGAATATTTGTGTGGAATGCGATAATTCTCTATAAAACTATACGATCCACTTGAAATTTTTGCGCACACGTGGTATGCGGTTAATGAAAAAATTAGTATGGCGTCGAGCTAGGAAAGCTTTCAACTAAATGCACTCGAAGCATTTTACATGCTGAGAATACCTATCTGATTTTCATTAATATTCGTGACCAGTAAGAAATTAGAGACAAGAACTTGTTCTAAACTAGTTTGTGTGATTGTACATAGATTGAGTAACTACTCATCTCCTGCGAATAATCTACTTTACAAATGTATTAGGGAGGTTGTCCCGCTACGTTTTTAGGATTTCATCAGTATCTCTCGTAAATAAATAATTCTCGCGAAGTAAATAAATGTGGTGGACCAATTTTTATCAATTTGCTAAAGCCTCTCGGAACACTGTGCGAATTAGATTGGCTTCTTGGTAGGGATTGCTACTTCACATTCCAATGCATCTAAGGAACCTCAATATTCTTTCGTTACAAATGCTCCTTTTTAATTAGAATACCTGTCTGGTAACAAACTAGTTTCAGTCGTGGTCAAGACACTCGTACTTAGGAGGGGTGCTTCACATTTGTCAGTAAGCGATCGGCTCCAAATTGTTACGCAGTTTAGTACTATGTGGGAGGAGTGTATGTGCGACGCCGTTTGACTCCATGGCCATAAACACCTGAGATATATCAATTTGAAATCGTCATTTTGACTTATTCCACAGCACAGACTTTAATCTTAGCCAGATTTTCGAATTTACATTTTTTTTAAATTCTCTCTTCTGAATTTTGTTAGATATGCTACCCGCTATATTAGGCTTATCTTCTGGTCGGTCACAGGGCCCCTGTTTAGGGGGTGTGGTTAACCACACCCATCTTTTTGACGCCAACATAGTCAATATGGGTATCATTTGAAAAGTATTTTCAATAGGTTTCGGAGGATATATAACATTTTAGCTCTTTGACCTCATCCTGACCTCAGGGGGTGTGGCGGAATTCCAAAACACGGCATAATTCTGCAACTCTATATCAACTCTATAACTAAAATTATCGAGCTTATGTCCTATGTGTTTTCTAAATAAATTACACTAAAAATACCTCTTCATAATAGAACAATGGGTGTGGCAGGTCATTGGGGGTGTAACTCAAATTAGATTAAATTTTTTTTCAAGCTTTTAAATATTTAGGGGAATTTCAACCCTTTATTCATTAAAAAATATTAGATTAAACGAATTTAATTTGGCAGGCAGATAATTATATGTGTAACAGTTCTACTGGTTAAGTAAAACATGCAAATTCAAAAAGTTCAAGATTGAATGTATCATTATCACCCTGGATGACCGCGAAATCGTTTCGAAGTACACAAATGTGGTCCAAATTTTGCTTCGTGTGTGCAAAATTAAGTTTTCACCTAAAATGATGGAACTTAAGGTTTGCATGAAATTTGGTACAGGTATTTACTGGGGAAGCATGGAGAACCGTTCTACGTTTATAATGTCTAAGATTTAAAATATTTTTATGGCCGACAAGGTAACAAACCGATAAATTTAAGTCCTGCTTAAATCATAACACACAATCCAACATTTTTCTAAGTGACATTTGTAAAAAATGTCGTAGCAAGTTCGATTAGAAGCTGTTAAATATAAATTTAATAAACAATGGTAAAAATTTCCTCCCTAATGTTGCTTTAATCACACTTCGTGAACGTAAAATATTTCCGCTACCTAAATAATTTGGGTTATAATAATCATCACTGCAAGGATTCCAGTTCGAGCAAGATTTGAAAATTTGCCAAAATTAAAAACATTGGTAATAGTTAAGTTAGCATTTCCCATTTCCATCTTTACAAAGACAAATAGTTCGATGAGGTGTATTATGAAATAATATAATTTTATAAGAAATTCTAATGATGATTTTAACCTCTTTCCACTTATATATTTTTAAAATAAAATTTCCCTTTCAACTGATAGCAACCAATTAAATTTCCATGATTTTCTACAAAATCCCAATATTTTTTTCAACCAGTTTCCAAGTTTCGAGTTTTTTATGAAAAACACGAAATATCCACATTTTAACATTGGTTGATATAGGGAAAATTCCAAAATTTGTGAAGAAAAACATCTTCATGGAAATTTACTTCCTTAAAAATTTAAATAAATGAATTACACAGAAAAGTATATCACAAAGTAAGTAAATCACGAAAAATCTGACTACACGGGGGTCGCACAAAAAAAGGCCCTACTTAAGTAAAAAAAATAAAAATCAAATTTGCTAAAGACGAAGATCGCAGAAAAATCGTGACAAAGTCGAAGTCAAGAACCCAGAAAAAATCGCTACGGAGTTACAAATAATACACCTCCTCCAACTCTTTTGCTGGAGGAAGTGTACCCAAAATCGACGCCACCTTCCCTCGCTACAAAATTAAAAGAATATCAAAATTACAAAGAACCTCTTGTTTTGTGATAGTTGTACCAATTTGCCCGATTTTGGAGCCTAATTTCTACGAGGACTGTATGAATTCAGAAACATATTTAGAGCTATCTATTGTTAGCCCTATCAATCATACAACATCATAAACTCGTTAACAGTATTCTATCACCTACCCCTGAAATAATCCTCAAAGAAAATGGACAGGGGAAATAAATAAAATTTCGTTTTTTATTAAGGGCATATGAAAGAAAGCATGACTACCAAATTTCACAATCGAGTCAGTGGTCAGTGGTGGTTATTTAGGGAGGGGAATTTTTTTGAAGTACGAACTATTTTATGACATGGAAAAATATATCATCCACCAAATAAAAACAGTCGGAAGAGCCGTGAGGTAGCTCAATTTTTATATAAGACCTTAAGGTTGTGCACCATGTGAGTTTTTATTTTTTAGACCTCCTCTTCATCAATAAACAAATCAAACGTGGTGAAAGAGTGTAAAATTCTTCATGACTTAATTTACTACACTACTCCTAATATACGTATATATAAAGTATATTTATGCGTGTTATATTGTAAATTAGAAAATAAAAAATGTTTTCGAAATAAAATCGAAATCATACAATTGCATAATAAATAAAATCGTTCAGCATAATAAAATCGACTATGTACTTATGTAGGGCTGGAAATTTTAACCCCGATCTGGGATAGTTTAACATGTTAATTTTGTGGAGACGTTGTGAAGTTATTATTGCAATCGACATTCGTTACCGATTTATAGTATTTTATTGTCCTTGCTTTAGAACCGAAGCTTCTCTCCGGATTTTGACATCAGGGGATTAAATTTCGCACAGCCAACTTAATTTTGACACCTTAATTGTTACCCCCCAATGACCTGCCACACCCATTGTTCTATTATGAAGAGGTATTTTTAGTGTAATTTATTTAGAAAACACATAGGACATAAGCTCGATAATTTTAGTTATAGAGTTGATATAGAGTTGCAGAATTATGCCGTGTTTTGGAATTCCGCCACACCCCCTGAGGTCAGGATGAGGTCAAAGAGCTAAAATGTTATATATCCTCCGAAACCTATTGAAAATACCTTTCAAATGATACCCATATTGACTATGTTGGCGTCAAAAAGATGGGTGTGGTTAACCACACCCCCTAAACAGGGGCCCTGTGACCGACCAGAAGATAAGCCTAATATAGCGGGTAGCATATCTAACAAAATTCAGAAGAGAGAATTTAAAAAAAATGTAAATTCGAAAATCTGGCTAAGATTAAAGTCTGTGCTGTGGAATAAGTCAAAATGACGATTTCAAATTGATGTATCTCAGGTGTTTATGGCCATGGAGTCAAACGGCGTCGCACATACACTCCTCCCACATAGTACTAAACTGCGTAACAATTTGGAGCCGATCGCTTACTGACAAATGTGAAGCACCCCTCCTTAGTGCTCGGACCGTTTCGTTTCGGATTTCGAAGGAAACGGAAACGAAACGGAAACGAGAATTTGGAAACGGAAACGAAACGGAAAAATTATTTTGGAAACGGAAACGATCCGAAACGGAAACGAAACGGAAACGAAACGAGAAACGGTTGAAACTACAAATACTTTTTTCACCAAAATTGATTTAAGATTGTCAAAGCGATTTATTCGTGGATTTCATCGAAACATGTTTTTTAGTTGTTTTGCCTGAAAATACTTCCTGCATTAAAAAAACCATGCAAGTAGCTTTTTTACATATACTGGGTTCATATATACTGGGTTATAAGTAGCTCTTTTACATATACCGACATGTTCACATCTATAGTTGACATCTATTCGACGAGATTGTATCCAACCGTGCAGTTCTACCTTGGGTGGAATTTATCTCGGGAGGGAGGCTAATATAAGATTGCTATTCATGTCCCAAAGTTTAAGCAGGGGGAACAAAAAAATTAGCAACGTTGTTAGCAATATGTTACCCGAGAGTAACATAGTGTAACTATAATTGGTACCTGCAGTAGAATTGCATAGTATGTACCTCCGCCAGTAATATAATTTATTCCAATTGTGGAAAGTGTTCCCTATCTAAATATATGCTGGGATGTTTGTAGCATAAGCAACTGTGTTTTTTAAATATTATTAGTAGGTTGGAACTAAAATTAGATAAATTCTGATTACTGCCTGATGATTGAGACAGCTTGTCCCGAAAGATCGCATTATTTACTAAAATCAAGTATTTATATTTTCTCGAGACCGCTGAGTAAGAATGAGTATGCGTAAAATTAAATATAGTTTTTTTGCTGTTTACATATGTTATACATATTAGCTCCTAAACCTAACCTAACCCAACTTCCCTCTTTTCCTGCAATATTACCTCCCCCCATTGATTCCGCGGCCACTAACCATTGTCATGAGTTTAAAAATCTTGACACGCTTCCTCCTCATCCGACTTTACTCCATTATTGGTAGGATAACTCAACTAGGGTTACCCGAGGTGAGTGTGACTCGCAAATTTTTATTAGATAACCACTTTCTTGCTGTTATTTTACGCGGGTGGTTAGTTGCACCCGAAACATTGAAAAAAAGTTCAAGATTAAGGTAAAAACGCCCATGAATGTTTTCAATTGAGTTGATCCAGTTTTTCAATTTGTTTTAAATTCTTAAATCTCTACTTTGGTTGTCAGCCGTAAATTATAAATTATAACTGTGCCTTATTTAAACGCAACGGAACACAAATCGTTACACAAATATGCGTTATTATTGAATTGGTGCCCACGAGGTTAAGGAAGGTACCCGGTTGACATTTCATCTTTTACTTGCTGCTCCATCCCACATTTTTTGCCTATTTTGCTAAACAATTCCACCCCAAAACAAGTCAATCCCATCAGTCCACCCATTACGCAAAGGGCAACTGCCTCCTTCATGACGTCCCACGAGACTGGATTAGCTTCCGAAAAGGTCACCTCCCTCTCCACCTTGGTCAGCGCCTTGGTCCTGAATAACTTGAAATTAGCTCCTCGCAAAAACTCGCCCGCTTGCGACACTTGATCCGCTCCTTCTCCCAACTTATTCCAATACCCGTAAATCCCAGACTGCACGAGACGCCCCAATCCGTTGGCAAAGAGGGGGTAAAAGAAATTGCGTCGCGAAATCCACGGGACGCGAGAAATGAACGGCGTCTCACCATGGTTTCGCAGGACGACGAGATCTCTCGCAAAGAAGGCGGCCCCTTCCACCAGGAGATCGACTTCCTCCCGAACATCTAACAAGACCAGGGGCGGTTTAACTTTGACAAGGTCTCCGTTGGTCGAAAGTACGTCTAGCCCGTGAGAAATGTTGTACCCTGTCGCAAATTTGTTCCCGGGCAGAAATTTTGTTCTTCTATGCAACTTGGGAAACGATTTTTGCCACATTTTGTTCCCACTGGTGACAAGATCAGGTAAAACACTGTGCTGAAGGATGGAACCTATTGCGCCATAATCCCTCCTCCCAACTACAGCAGTCATGGTGACGAAATCCCAGTCCGTTTCGTCTAGCAGGGTGTACAACCCGTTCGGCACGGTTGGACTGAGTGTGGCCGTCATGCACGAAAAGACGGCTCCTTGGTGAAAGTTGCCCAATAAAAATGTCACTTCGCCCCATAGCAGAACCAATGCTGGTAGAAGGATACGATTCCTCCCAGATGGTGGCAAGCTTACGGAATCCGTTTGACCGAAGATTGTCGAAATTGTGGAAAACACAGCATTGGAGAAATTGTTTGAAAATCTAGTCGTCAAGAGCGTCAGTAGGATGACCATACTACCCGACGCGACGAGGATTAATACCCACGTGGCAGAATCGAATGGCGCTGCGATCGTTTCAAAACTGACCTCCACCTTGGGCGCAATGACGACAAAGAGAAAGGGGAGGTAGTGCGTGCCGTGGACGTACCACGCGTTCTTGTGCGGACTTCTGGGGCGAAACACGTTTTGGTTGAACGTCTTATCCGCCAGCATGTCAAATATCGGGGTGAGGACGATCATCACGTTAACGGTGGGGAGAAGTGTTCTCCCCCTCAGGTCACGGGGGTAGATGTAATTGGAGAAATTATACCGTTTGGCTATCACCTCCTTGGTGCACGTGCTTCTAGTGAAGGAATACGATTTGGTGGGGGTCATGCATTGATCGGGGAGAAACGGGGCATTCTTGAAGGGCAGGTGGGCACTTTGGGACAATATACTGCCGCGTAAATTCCAGTTGTACTTCCTCCACAGGGCTGAGAGTTCGGCGAGTTTGGTAAGATTTGGAATGGGGACGTAGCGTGATGGGCGGCAGGGGTGACATAGAATCATGACATGGAAGGGTTTTGCTTCCTGTAGGATGAGAAATTTTGAAGTTAGGGCGATATCCGGGGGAAAGTGGGACAATAATGTGGTATAGAAGATGTTGATGAAAATGTAGGTCGGGTCTTCATTAGAGGAGATGATTGTCCTCAATACGTTTAAAAGTTGGTGAGCTTGAGAGGCTAAATTAAGATATTTTTTGTCTTGCGGAAGTATGAATGTGGCCAGCCGGGTTTCAAATCTAGAATGGAATGGATAAATTGGTGAGGAGTTGTTGGAAATTACGGAGTTCTCGATGTGATCCAGAACACGGGGAGAGAATGGATTTGATGAAACTATGTGCAAAAAAACATGTTTTTGGTAAGTAGTCATAGCGGAGAAATGAGCGATAAAGTGGAGTGGGAACCCTTGAAAGAAATTATCTCCGAGAAAGGGGGGAGTACTGGAGGTTGCGGTGATTAAAATAAGGATGGAAGTGGCGCTGGTTGAGAAGAATCTATCCATTGTGGAAAGGAATAGGTGTGGAAATATGTACGATTGGCACAATTCAAAGTGACACTCGCTATTGCTGGGTTTACTTTTTTAATTTGTTTTTTAGTTATAACTCCAAGGAAATTCTGTAAAAGTTGGGAGCAACATAAAGTTCTATTTTTCTAATGATGGGCCAAATCTTCATTTCGAAGTAGGGGCCACCACACTGCGAGTTTTGATGGCCTGCGAATATTTGTTCCAATTAAAGGTATAAATTTTGACCAATTTCCAAAGTATGGCATGTCGCTAATGGGGAAGAGTTGAAAATTGGACGTATGTAGGCATGCACGTGTCAAGGCTAAAAAAATACATGACACTGAGCATCAATATCGACCCGTGTAATTTTGAAACTACCCGACCAACACCATTGGTATCGAATTGGTATTAAATTTCGGCACTAGTTTCATACCTATTTGCTTCTTTTATCGGTACTAAAATGGTGTCGAATTTTCGTTACAGGTACCGATTCAATACCTTTTCAGCGGCGAATTATCGTTACCATACCAGTGTATGAAATTCAATATCAAACCAGTTCCTAGAATTTGGTGGAAATGCAGGTAACTAAAAATACAGGCAAGGTCGGCACTGAAAAGGTATTGAATCGGTATCTGTAACGAAAAATCGGCACCATTTTAGTACCGATAAAAGGGGCAAATCGGTACAAAACTAGTGCCGCATATGTGCTGGTCGGCGTAGTTATCAGAAACTTGGATTTCCTAACCTTCTGGAACCTGGCATTCAGAAAATATCTATGTCCATAGTATATACAAGTCAGAAAAAAGTTGATCGGCTAATAATTTTAGTTTATTTTAACCTTCATGTATAAATATTTGGTACATATGATTTATAAAATCCGAAACCCATTGGTTTCAAAGTTTTGAGAAAACTATGCGATGGTGTGAAGTGCAACTCTCAGATTTGGTTAAAATTTTAAAATTGATGAGGACAACCCTTCACCGACAGAATCACCGATCTTGATGCCCTTTGGATATGTTGTAGTACTAGGCGAGTCTAGCAAAAGTCTGGAAGGATTTCATTCCATGGCCCCATTTGCGCCCGCCACACTTTACACTTTTCTGGTGAAATTATTCGTTCGTTTTTTTTGAGTGAGAAAAATGTCAATTTTTTGCCACAAATACCACTATAACTTTTTTAAAACTGAGCATTATGAAAAATCCTGAAACATGTGTTCAATTATTTATCTAAGGCTACATAATTATCCAGGTTTCGTTAAAATCGGAGGGAGACCGCTCACGTCATCGCATTGTTAGTAATTAAGTTATGTACGTATTTTCATTGTTTAGGTAAAACATGTTTATAAAGCACCGTTGTGTATTAAATATTTTATGAGTTGCTAAGAGCAATTGTCTATTGTGCAAGAACTGTACCTATAAATGGGTTAATTCTTTCTTTTGTCATACTTCATGGAATGAAATACGTACATGCTATTACTTCGGCTTGCTCGTTTTAAGAATTTCTGTACAACTAATGGTGCCCGACGATTCTGGGTCATTTTAAATAGGTACTCATGAACACTTATGTAAAGAATTATGTAAAATACGGTCAGAACGCTACACTGAATTTCATCATGTGAGTACGCATAGTGAGTGCATCAGAATAGACCAAAATACATCTGCTGTCTGGTTTCGGACTGACAAATTGACAAAATTTCGATTTTCCAAAATAAGATTCAACCAAAATCTAAATAAGTATTTAGGCAAAAATAAAATCAACACCAAATTTTTTCCGCGTCGGCGGTGCCGCGCCGAAAATTTATCCCGGCGGCGGCGGCACCGTATGGTCGGCGGCGGCACCGTATGGTCGATGGCGGCGCCGTATGGTCGACGGCGTCGACTGCCCCAAATTCATCCAGATGTTTCCTTTGTAGGTATGTCTTACGTAGTTATGCATTTACATACGAACTTTAAATTTATGTATAGAGAGACTCAGTCAGTGACTTAACTACCTGCTCTCTCTTAACTTAAGCTAAATAAGTCAAATACTTATTATTTGGAAAGGTTGTTCTTCTATGAGTAAATATTTTAAGGATTCAAATACACAACTAAAAAATGTCTATATTGATTTTTTTTCATTTTCCTGTCATGCTTCTATATTTAATAATTCACTCCGATGTACTTAGTAGATCAACCATACGTACATATTTCCCCCAAGCATTGGGGTTGCCATTTCATCCTACATGCTTGTTCAGAAGTGGATGTTTGTACCCAGGATGCATACAAATTTTTGTATGTATGTGGACAAAGTTTGAATATGGAGTTATCTGTATGTATCTGCAAATTACCTCTAATAACTGAGAAAATCATCTTATACTACTTTTACACATCAACACGGTCACACACCTGCTGAGTTTTAAGTTTGATTTATTCAGGTGTTTGAAAAAATTCTTCATAGCAATTTAAAGATTCCAGTTGACTAATGAAAGTTCTAATATTGATTTTTGTCATGGATACTTTCTCCAAGTAAAATTAATAATTCAGTGTGATTCCTTTTGCAATATGGTCATTTTCTTTGTGGTGTTTCGTATACATAGTTATTCAGTTCATAATCAGCTTCAGTTCACACTACGGAAACTACAAAGACTGTGTACTTGATTTTTGGACATATTAATTTATTTCGAATTTTTTATTCACCTATTTCCCACGTCCACAAATACTTATATGCACTGTATCATGGAGAAATTATTCACCTGCAATTAAGCGAATCCGATTTAGAAGAGCAGCTGGTTTTCACAAGTGGGTAACTAGAACCGTAAACTTGTGGCTTTATTCTTCTAGATAATTATAAGTAGAAAATTAGAAATGTTCAGGTACTCTAAGGCAATACTGGTGCTAATTTGTTTAGCATCAGTACAAGGGATGAGAAATTCAGTATCAATTGCACAGTCTCATATTGCACATCTATTGCAAAATATGACCAATTGCGATCTCCAAATTGCTCACGATGGATTAGACATTGGGAATTATGATATTCCTATAAAAGTAATTTGGTTCCCTGCACATCACAGACAATTCACACTAAATACATCATTCCTAGCAATTAACGTTTTGTCTTCGCGAACTTCTGAACACAAGTTAAGTTTCTTCCTTGCAAAATTGCTGATTGAAGAAACAGTTGCACAGAAAGGGACATTATTTTTAGAATTCTGGGCTGAAACTACGGTAGGCCGTCATAAGTTCCACTGGAACACCTACTTGGAGACAGAACCAACTAGCATTGAGCCCGGAATGAAAAACACAAAACAGTTTTACCAATACGACACTACGTTTATAGTGGTTATTTCAATCAAAACCAAGGAGTTGGAACGCCTAGTGCCAGTTTTTCTACTCAACTTCATGGGAAAATGGGAAAATAGTTACACAGTCGTTATGTCGTACTTCACGAAGGACCAGCTTACCAACGAGATATGTGGGATACGGCAAACTTTCCTTGTACGAAAGAATTGGTCAGATTGTCACGAAATTGCTGATTGGAACAACAGCAAGGAAATCGTCGGTGCGTGGTTAAATCAATGGCAATTTGTTACTCCGGCCTTGTTTTATACACATGTACTCACCAAATATAAACACATGTATAAATCTATAAATCCGTTTGATCGTACCGAAAACTACACAATGGAAGACTGGACTGATTTGGCACTATCAAGAGTAAATGTCTCAGGAGGAACACTTCAGAACATGTCCCTCTCAGAATTCGATGCCCTTTGGGTATGTTGTAGTACCCCATGAGTGAACTAAACTCCTGAAAGGGTTTGATGCCATGGCCACATTTACGCCTGCCACACCCACTTAAAGGGGTCAAAAACACGAAAATCGTCACTTTCAAACGCTCGCCAAAAATCCAATTTTGATCGGATTTCCGCAACTTAAGCATTTTCGTGATTCCAGATAGTTGTTTTATAATATCCGACATCGAAATATATTTTTTAAATTTTTTGAGTATTTTCGAAAATTTTCTGAGCAGGGGTGTCTTCGAAAAAATCAAAATTTCAAAAAAGTTGAGTTTGATATTGGATATCTTAAAGCAACTATCTAGGATCACAAAAATGCTTAAATTATGAAAATCCGATCAAAATGGGATTTTTGGTGAATTTTTAAATGAACAAAACAGTGTATTTTTCGTATTTTTTGAGTGGGTGTGGCGGGCACAAATGGGGCCATGGCATCAAACCGTTTCAGGGTTTTGATACACTCATGGGGAACTACAAAATATCCAAAGGGCATCGAATTCTGAGAGGGACATGTTCTGAAGTTCCCCTCCTCAGTGCAACGTATTAGCAATAGCGAGCAGATCCCATATATGCCAACTCTAAATTTCAATTATAAGCTTGACAACGAGATGTTTATTTATAAACATTTCGCCGATATAATATCAGTCATTCCAGTAGTAACACTGGGCTACAATATCTCACATGCTACCGTGAGAGTCATCTTACATTTAAAATTTATGTTGCCCCGTTTCAAATCCAACTGTGGTTGACATTATTAGCAACTTTGATTATTCTGTTTATTTTAACTTGGATATACAAGTATTTTACAAAAGTTGCTTTTTGTGCGTGGATCTTCATATTGGCCACCATGTTCGAAGAAACGGGTCACGTCACTAAAAAAATTGAGCAGAGCAAGTATTTCAGGCTAACTTTTGGGGTCTGGTGTTCAATGTCTGTTATCCTTACAAATTGTTATAACGGATTAATGATTTCTGACCTTAATGCTCCCCTCCCATCTGTTCAACCTAAAAGTTTCAGTGACCTTATTTGCCGTAAGTTACCACCAAATATAACTGATGCTGTGTACGATATATTAAAAAATGACGATCCCACAGATCCCCCAAATATTAATGATATTCCGGTACCGATCCGCTGGTACTTGAATTGGTTGGGTGAACGTGTTTTGAACCAGAAAAATAACCCATACAAAGAGATTAACTGCTTCAGCCTATATTCAAGCTTCTATAAGCCCCCAGACAATATTGATTAAGTCCTAGAATTCATAAGTTATTTAGTTGACACGTTTACCAAGTTCGATAGCATTAATTGGCATAACACCGTATATCTTAGGAAACAGCGTAACCTTGCACTAAACTTATTTCAACCAATGCATTCTCACTTCCCGAACAATTTTAACCTCACCCGTGATTCCAGATTGAAAGATATTCGACCAGATATAGAATTAGAAGTCGTTTATTGTGAAAAAACCGTCTTCATAGCGAGCTCTGATACTTTTGAAGCAGAATATATTTTCCTATCTCAGAACTACCCATGGCATAAATTTTACAAGGGGAAAGAAATGTTGCGTGAATCCAGTTATGGTGTAGCCTTCCGGTCGGCTGGAAACTCAAAAGTACCACTTTACTATAAGTTTCTACTTGAGACTGGAATAGTAGGTCGGATCCAACAGGATTAAATT